>NC_140978.1:31674343-31679343 GCF_056783735.1 Eptatretus burgeri | reverse complement strand
CGAGCGCCTTTCTCGTTGTTTTTTTAAAACTTATTCTTCACCATTGAGAGATTGAGCTGAAACTGATATAATATATATATATATATATATATATATGTATATATATATATATATATATATATATATATATATATATATATATATATATATATATATATACATATATATCTCACGACATCTGAAAAAGTTGTAGACAGATTCGGACGAAACTTGATGGACATGTTGGGTGTTTGACAAGGAAGAATTGGTTCAATTTTAGTGAAAATCCGAATCCGGATCCGGATCTGACAATTTTTTAAATGTGATTCTTGACCATTGAGAGAAAGGGCGAAGCTAATACATATAGCACGATATCTCAAATAGTTGTGTATGGATTCGGATGAAACTTGGTGGATTGGTTGGGTGTGTGATAACAACAAATTGCTTTGATTTTGGTGAAGATCCGAAACCATATCTGGATACGAGGATTATTTGATTTTTAAAGTGATTTTTCATCATTGTGAGATGGGGCCAAAAACGATACGTAGCATGATGTTTCAAAAATGTATTGGCCCTGATATGTTCTGATGGATCAAGCATTGTGTGGTGGAGATATGCGCTCCACTGAGTTCCCTTACAGTTGGACACTGCTCCTTCCCAATTCCACATCCATGTGATGCATGACGTCATTGCCAGGAATCGAAGGAAGGGAGTACTCGGTTTTTACTCCATTTGTTTGTTTTCTTGTCTTTCTTTCTTTCTTGTTTGTTTGGGCAATATTCAGCTATCCTTTGAGCAAGGAAGCTGAAATTTTGGGATAAAAGTGAAGATATACTTTGGCAAAAACTGTATTATTATTTTTGATTAATTAATTAATTACTTAATTGTTGTCGTTTTATTAATTACTTATTTAGTATATTTCTCATCTGGGCAATATATCAGGCTCCTTTTGAGCTAGGAAGCTGACATTTGGACATGACAGTGAACAAGTGGTTAGGCTATAAAGGTTATTTTTGATTTATTGATTAATTATTCATTTTTCTATGAATTACTTGATTTTCAAAAAGTTAACAGATTCAGATGAAACAGTTGTGGTTTAGGTATGCCATTAGCCAATTGATTAAGAAATTAATTATTTTACCATTATTTATTTGTTTTAATAAGGCAATTATTCAATCAATTATTGCTGATGGTAGCATTAAGGTGGGGAGAGAGAGAGAGGTAGAGAGAGGTAGAGAGAGAGAGAGGTAGAGAGGTAGAGAGAGAGGGGTAGAGAGAGAGGTAGAGAGAGAGAGAGAGGTAGAGAGAGAGAGGTAGAGAGAGAGGTAGAGGGGTAGAGAGAGACAGAGAGAGAGAGAGAGAGAGAGAGAGAGAGAGAGAGAGAGAGAGAGAGAGAGAGAGAGAGAGAGAGAGAGAGAGAGAGAGAGAGAGAGAGAGAGAGAGAGAGAGAGAGAGAGAGAGAGAGAGAGAGAGAGAGAGAGGTAGAGAGAGAGAGAGGTAGAGAGGTAGAGAGGTAGAGGTAGAGAGGTAGAGAGGTAGAGGTAGAGGTAGAGGTAGAGAGAGAGGTAGAGAGAGAGAGAGAGAGAGGTAGAGAGAGAGAGAGAGAGAGAGAGAGAGAGAGAGAGAGAGAGAGAGAGAGAGAGAGAGAGAGAGAGAGAGAGAGAGAGAGAGAGAGAGAGGTAGAGAGAGAGAGAGAGAGGTAGAGAGGTAGAGGGTGAGAGAGAGAGAGAGAGGTAGAGAGAGAGAGAGAGGTAGAGAGAGAGAGAGAGAGAGAGAGAGAGAGAGAGAGAGAGAGAGAGAGAGAGAGAGAGAGAGAGAGAGAGAGAGAGAGAGAGAGAGAGAGAGAGAGAGAGAGAGAGAGAGAGAGAGAGAGAGAGAGAGAGAGAGAGAGAGAGAGAGAGAGAGAGAGAGAGAGAGAGAGAGAGAGAGGGAGAGAGAGAGAGAGAGGTAGAGAGAGAGAGAGAGAGAGAGAGAGAGAGAGAGAGAGGTAGAGAGAGAGGTAGAGAGAGGTAGAGAGAGAGGTAGAGAGAGAGGTAGAGAGAGAGGTAGAGGTAGAGAGAGAGAGGAAGAGGGGTAGAGAGAGAGAGGTAGAGAGAGAGAGGTAGAGAGAGATATATATATATATATATATATATATATATATATATATATATAAATATATATATATAAATATAGATATATATATATATATATCAACACACCAACACACACATATAAGAATGAATGGATCGGATCAGGGTGAAAGGGGAGAGGGAGGGAAGGGGGACAGACAGGAGGGGAAAATGCCGAGGTGGAGAGGGGGACAGGAGAGGGGGGAGGGGGGATCCAGGCAGATGTGGCGCCCAGTTTAACATCAATCTGTGAGACAGCACACACAATGATGAATCACCCTGCCTGTGAAACATCAGGATGACTGTTTCTAGCTGGGTCGGGATTCAAACCCAGAAGAGACAGCTGAGAGCGGGCATGCATACCTCTCAGCTGTCTTGCCATGGTCTGTCGATTTATTGCTTTCGAAAAACTGACTTGATCCAAGCAGCTTTAATTTGTCCAATTCGCACATTCATTGACAGCCCTTCTTCCACTCGACCTCCGGAGAATTGCATGGTGATGGAGGGGGTTTGGGACGATAGCAATACCATGAGATGATAGTGATAGCGCGGTTTGGCAGGATGATTGCATGAGGGGAGGGGGAAGGGAAGGCAGCAGGACAGAAAGTGAGGTGGTGGAAGCATGTGAAGGGGGGAGGGGGGAGAGGGGCGGCATGAGGAAAAGGGAAGTCAGTGTGAAGTGAAGGGAAGGGAAGAGAAGGGAAAGCAGCGTGAGGGGAAGGGAAGGCAGTGCAAGGGGAAGGGAAAGCAGTGCAAGGGGAAGGGAAGGAAGGGAAGGGCGATAAAACATGCCCAAGCAGCAACATTTTGGTGTAACCTCCGGTTCGATATAAAACCGGGTGGGAGCATTTAAAACCCACATTATCCATTTGGCAAATTCAAAACAAAACTGTCAGGTCTTCACAGTCCCCTTCACAGAGGGGTAGGGTTTGAGAAGGAGAGAGAGAGAGAGAGAGAGAGAGAGAGAGAGAGAGAGAGAGAGAGAGAGAGAGAGAGAGAGAGAGAGAGAGAGAGAGAGAGACACACAGGTGGGGGGGGGGGTGGGAGGGGGAAAGAGGGACAGGGAAAAGAGGTGAGGGGAGAGTGAGGAGATTTTGGCAGATGTGACATACAGTTTAAAGGCACACACATTGATGAATCACCCTCCCTGTGAAACACCGGGATGACAGTTTATGGCTGGGTCAGGATTCAAATACTAGACAGCTGAGAGCGAGCATGCTTACTCTCGGCTCACCTTCCTTGACGTTAACGAAACGTTTAATTTTTTTATTTGTATTTATCCAACAAAACAGTTGATCATGAATGACTCGCTTGGCAAGCGATTGCCGACCCGTCATATTTAACACATGCCTCCCGGAGCCGCCCAAAATATCAAATATGTCAGAATTAGACATTGGAACACATTTTTAGCAGTCATAGCTTCTGCTAAGTTCAATTCTGGAGCTTAAATTTTGTAATTCAGCTGAGTTTATGAGATTTTCAAGTTTATGGCACATGCGGATATGAAATAAAGCCACAAACGCTTTTGCCTCTTGGTGATTATAAGCATTGCAATGTACTCAGCAATTCATAGCTATGATGAACAGGCCTTCAATAATATGAGTGAAGAAAGTGAAAAATCAACTTTATCATTAAGAAATCGTTGCAGCATGTTCCAAGTCAAGGCATGGTTGAGCAGGCCGAACAAAATGGCGAATTAAGGCCTGAGCATGGTAACCAGAATGCACCTCAAGATGCCAGTGAGGTGGCCAAGGATGTGCCTGATAAAGGATATAATTAAGGCCATTAATTAACTTCAAAAGGGGTGTTTTAATTAACCCAAACATCCAATTTTCACTCGTGCACTTCCTTGGAGTTTTCTTGGTATGCATGCAAAGTTTCCAGCTGCTCTATTCCATGGTTTTGGAGTTATGGAGGAGACACACACACACACGCACACATTTATTAGTATAGATAAAATTATGTACTTGAACACTGTAGAACATAAATTGTCTCGTTTGGACTTCCAAAAACCTTGGTCAAAATATTACAACATCTTGACCAATCAAATTTTCCTCACCAGCCGGGGGAATATCGAGATTCAGACAAAATGGCGGCTCATGTTCAGAAATGCACGTCAAGAGTTGAAAGGACCCTTCCCATGTCCTTTTCTCAAAACTGTGTGGGGTAAGGTGTTCCACGAACTCTCGTGTTGAACCCGCCGATTGTGTAGCACAGGCATGATGGGCTGAATGGCCTCATCATGCATCAAATTTCTTTGTTCGACCAAGACCACCTCCTGTACATGGGAGAGGGCTGCCAAAATTGAAGACAGTCCCCTCCTCCGTTCAGGCCGTGTTGTTGTGTTCGTTAATTTTACTGAAAGATAAAGTGTTTCAAAAACATTGTGGTTGCCGAAGAAGCGGGGGTTTGGGTTACGCAACCACCATGTCACCAATACACCATAAAGTGGTGACATGAGGCCAATGAGGAACACATTGTCCATTGACACAACTTGCTGCTGGGTGTTCACACAGAACAGTCTGACTGCCATTTATTGAACATGAGGATTTATCTTTGTCTCCTGCTGTTTACTCTGATCAGCTTCGGTAAGTCCGTGAGTTATCGTGTGAACGATATTCGAATCAATGTCTTTTCCTGATTTTTAAAGTCAAATTTAATTCCCTTTGATATGAAGGAAAGAGCATTTTCAGCAGGTGATACCTACTCATGTAACTTTGTGATCATCAATGTCAGGCCAGTCTTGAAAGGTGGTGGCAAACTTTAAGATCCATGACATATCTCCTGTACCATCCTACGGTATTCTCTAATCTTGCCAATCCTGTTACCTTGGCTGCATCTACCTGCAACTTACGAGATCCTCTCACCAATCATTTTTGGATGCATGTGATTCATCCCTTGATCGCATGT
>NC_140978.1:31646843-31666843 GCF_056783735.1 Eptatretus burgeri | reverse complement strand
TGTGACTGACATCACTCTACAAGGCCTACCCGGAATGGACCCGGAATGGACCCGGACCCCGGTACCAACGGAATGGACCCGGAATGGACCCGGACCCCGGTACCTACGGCCAACAAGTTAAGCCTACTTCCCGGTGAGGACAGAGACGTCTCCCTTACAGAGACCACTTTACCTGTTATCGAAGTAAACAAAACTGTTTCACTCGTTAAAAACTCTCCAATTGGAAAGTCCATTGACGGTGGTACACAGACCACAAGTGATGAACCTGCCGTCACTTTGGTAAATGTTAACCCTGAATCCTTGTCAGCGGGAAATAGTGAAACAAATGTTAACCCTGAATCCTTGTCAACAGGAAATGGTGAAACAAATGTTAACCCTGTTACTGCTCCCAGTCCATCACGTGGTAAAGCTGGAAATGCAGGAAATGTTAAAATGGATGTTTTACAAGAGACCCCCAAAGTACTGTATACCTCCCCGCCGTTGGAGGTCGATAACACCGATACGGTCGAGGGAAGCGATATCGCTACATCCACTGATGGTGTTTCCGTGTCATCAACTCCCCCGATTATTTCCGTTCCTTCACCAGGAGATGTTCTCACAATGGAAGAGCACATAGACGTGCTAACCAGTACAGATCCGTGTATCAATACTGACGACAGTATCGATATGCAGGACAGTACAAGCTTGTGTGACTCGGAAACTAAAACTGACTCTACTCTGACGAATCTGACCTGGAGGAAGCAAACAGGAACAGTCAGGTGGAAACGGTGGAGAAGCTGACCAGTCAAGGTCCTACCCCCCCCCCCCCCTGAACAAATAAGACTCTTCTAACAAAATACATACAGGAAACGCAATATAAATCTGACGGAATACTTTCCAGATCTTCCGTCCTTCCTTGAGTGTGCTCAGGCTATTGTACGTAAGCCTGACTTATTCGGTTTCCACCAGACACACTGTCACCGCTTAAAAAAACTGATTGCCAAGACAAAAAGGGATCCTAATCAATTATCCCACTTCTGATCTTATTCTTAGAAACTATTATTGTCCTCATGGCCAGTCTCAAGATTGGAATGATAAATGTTAATGGTGGTGGGGGTCCGCTCCGCAAGATCCAAATTAAACAGTTGGTGGAGGTCAACGGTCTCGACATAGCTTTGTTACAAGAGACCCATGCTGTCCGATCTGTTCAGGCTCAGTGGCGACTATTTATGGACAAGGAATGTTTCTTCAGTAACAACTCCACGTCGAAGGCAGGCATCATGCTTGTCTTAGGGAAACATTTCCATCCGTCCTGCCTTAAATTTATGAATATTATTGGTGGACACCTTGCCTCTGTGACCTTCTCTATCAATCAGATCAAGTTCACAATTCTCAATGTGTACGCTCCAAGCAAAAATGATGAGTGGATCTCCTTTTTTGCCGAACTGAGAAAATTCCTGCAAACACTGGATTTACAGACTTGTCTAATTATTGGTGGAGATTTTAACTGTACTATTAATGCTTCATGGGACCGGAACGGGCTGGAACCCCAACCATGTGCCGCCAAACTTTTTGCAAACATCATTGCTAAATATAATCTCCATGATATTTGGCACGTGCAGCACCCTTCTGATCGGTCTTATTCATGGTGTTGTTGTTTAAACAACCACATCTCACTTGCGAGGCTTGATCGCATCTCTGTAAATTCTCATTTATTACATGGAGTTTATAAATCCGATATCGTGCTTTCTGGTTTCTTCGACCATTCCCGAGCTCGAGTCTTTATTCAACTCTCTAAACCACGTCCAGGGAGCTCTCACTGGAAATTCAATAACAGTTTACTAGAAAACCTCAACTTCATTCAGGCCTTTGAATCCTTCTGGACGGCTCTCCTAGAACAGAAGTTAAGCTGTTCCGTTAACCCGCTGATATGGTGGGACTTAGTAAAAACCCAAATTAAAGGGTTCTGTCAACAGTATTGTTTTTTCTCAACAAGGGCTGACCATGAAGTTAAGAAAATATTACAATTAGAGATTTTACAACTCCAACGGGTCATCGGACAAAATAATAGTAACATACAAAAAACCTTAACTGAGAAACGGTCCTTATTAAAGGAAATAACCGAGAGGAATGTACGTGGTGCCTTAGTTCGGATGAGGGTGCGATATCTGAATGAGGCAGACGTACCAACCAAGTACTTATTTTCCTTAGAGAAACGTCTTCCCAGTAAACAGCTTTCTCAGCTGCGATTAGCAGATTCATCCATTATCTTTACACAATGAGAAATCAAACTTTTCGTGAAGGAATACTTTTCAAAAATAAATTCAATGGAACAAATAAATCCTGTCAGTGTTGCCTCGATCTCCGTAGGCCTGCCAGTGTTGTGTGAAGATGGGCGTTCCCAACTGGAAAGACCCATCACCTTTGAACTTGGCACTGCCCTGCACAGCTTTGCCATTTGGAAAGCACCTGGATTGGATGGACTTACAACCGAATTTTACAAGAAGTTTTGGCACTTATTGGGTCTAGAACTCATTAAGACTTTGAACGCAAGCTGCCAGCTTGGAGAGCTACCTCGGAGTTGCCGACGAGCTCTTCTTACCCTCATCCCAAAAAAGGGAGACATGCTGAGTATTGAAAATTGGCATCCTATTTCCCTGTTATGCACGGAGTACAAGATATTTTCAAAAGCCCTGGCATCGTGACTTACTCCTCATTTATCCTCGTTGTTGAAAGAAGACCAATGTTTCTGTGTCCCAAAACGTTCCATCTATGACAACATCTCCTTTGTGAGAGACATCATTGAACTGTGCAAGGAAAACCCTAAAGATTTAGGACTTCTTCTCCTTGATCAGGAGAAAGCCTTTGACCGTGTTGACCATCGGTACCTTTTCGAAGTACTTGAGCGGTTTGGACTTGGTTCAACCTTCATCTCTTATATTAAAATACCATACAATAATATTTATAGTGTGCTTAAGATAAACAATGAACTTGTTGCACCTTTGTCTATTAACAAGGGAATTAGACAAGGTTGCCCTCTTTCCGGGTTGCTTTATGCTCTCTCTATCGAACCCCTACTGGTTTCTTTGCGCTGTAGACTAACAGGGGTTAGTTTGTCCCAGCTTGAACGGCCCATCAAGGTAGTGGCATACGCCGATGACGTGTGTGTGTATTCGTACAAGATATCAATGACGTTATCATCGTTCATTATTGTTTGTCCTTATTTGAAAAGGCTTCTTCAGCCAAAGTAAATTGGAACAAAACGAGCGCCCTTTGGCTCAGTCCGTTGTACGACCTGGCGCCAAGACTTCCTGCTCCATTGTCATGCGCCAATGATGGCATGAAATACCTTGGAGTGTTCTTAGGTAATAATACCACAGTAGCAAAAAATTGGGCTGGTCTGCTTGAGTTTGTTGAGGGTAAACTGCAAAAATGGAAAGGTCTAATCACACAACTGTCATATCGTGGAAGGGTCTTGGTCATCAACACACTGGTGGCCTCAACCTTATGGCACAGGTTCTTCGTGCTGCATCTCCAGCGGTGTTGCTTCAACAGCTCCAGAAGTGCTTCGTGTCCTTTTTCTGGCACGGAAAACACTGGCTGCGACCTCGGGTCCTCAGTTTACCACTGACCGATGGAGGACAAGGCCTGGTTGACATAAAAAGCCGGCTAATGGCCTTTCGACTCTCGGTTGCTTTTCGCATGCTATACACGCGACCCTCTCCACAATGGGTCAACGTCGCTCGTCACCTTTTGCAACAGGCTGGGAGGCTAGGCTATGACCACTCTCTTTTCCTCATGGACCTTTCCAAAATTGACACATCCCCCCTCTCTGGTTTCTATCAGAGCATACTAAATGTGTGGCAAGCTCTGACAATAACAAGAGCTACACATTCTTACACAAAACAGATGTTTCTGGAAGAACCTTTGTTCTACAACTCCCTTTTCCATGATATGTCTGCTGATAGGTGTTTTATTCAACGCTTTACCGCCAAGGGCGTTAAATCTGTCGCAGATCTTCTCAGCCCAAACGGCAGCTGGATCGGAGCTGATGCATTGGCAAGCCTGGTCGGCTTTGGTCGAGTTCAAAGGTCGAGGTGTGCGATCCTCTCGAATCGTGGCATGCATATTATGTAGTGTGCTTTGGACATGTACACAGCTCGCACCTGCTTGGGAGCAAGACCACCAAAGCAATGAACACAATGCACATCGAATACCTTCTCTCTCTCCCTTTCTTGAAATCGTATGTGTTTTTTTCTCTTGCCAGCCCTCTTCCTTGTCCTCCTTTTAACGTAGGCTTCAATAGCCTTCCCAAACAAAAAGACCTTTATTTGGGTTGTGCAAAATTTCTTTCGCAACGGCAAATAACACAGCAGAAGGTTCGATGGAGAGACCTCTTACCTTGTTCTCCCCTTTATTTTCCTAATTGGAAAGGTTTTTATCACCCTCCTGTACCACCACGACATGGTGACCTCCAATGGAGACTAGTACACTGGATCCTTCCTTATAATCACTTGTTACACCATTTTTCAAATCTGCTTGTAGATGAATGTCCTTTTTGTAAGAAATCTGAAAACCTTTTTCACATCGATGTTGAATGCCAATGGTTGGCACCTTTATTTATTTTACTTCGGAATTGTTTTGTGAGGTTTGGTTTGATTTTTAACACTTGTGTGTTCATCTCTGGAATGGATATCCCACACAAAAATTCCAATGCTGTGTTAGCCAATTTCCTGCTTGCTCAGGCAAAGATGGCAGTATATAAGTCAAGGAAAAGAAAACTTGATGGTGTTGGAGTAAATGATGAAGATGCTTTGTTTTTGTTCCAAAACCTTGTAATAAGTCGTGTTAAATTGGATTTTGCTTTCTTTTCAGTAACGCGAAGATGACCACAGTTCGAATCAAAATGGTGTATAAAGGAAGTTATTTGCAAAGTCCGAGAGGAATGTTTATCCTTTTGTAAAATGTTTGTACATAATCCACCCGATTCATCCTTTCCTTTCTTCAGAAACAGTTTCTTGGTTTTCCATCTTTCTCTGAAATGAAAATGTAACTCCCATTTGGGGGCTTTCTTTTCTATTTTTATAATAATAAGATACAAAAGTCTCTCTCCACCCCCCCTTCTTTCTCTCCATCTCTCTCTCTCTCTCTCTCTCTCTCTCTCTCTCTCTCTCTCTCTCTCTCTCTCTCTCTCTCTCTCTCTCTCTCTCTCTCTCTCTCTCTCTCTGTGTGTCTCTGTCTCTGTCTCTGTCTCTCCCCCTCTCCCTCCCCCCCCATTGCTTTCTTCAACCTTTAATTGGACAGTTTATCCTTCAAAACCTTTGTTCAATCAAAGCTCAGAGAAGATTCGAGTTGTTCTCTCATCATGATCTGGTGTGGGCAAGTTAAAATCTCTCACAGTGGACGGGGCATCACGAAAACCACTCCCCCAACTTCAAAAAGTTTCAAACTAATCATAAATATATATTTTTTATCCGAATGGAGAGTGTTATCAAGATACTCTCCATCATCTGACGTCCAACTTAATAATTTATCACTTTTGTCATGTGAATTAATATTTTAAATATTTCTGTTGAACTTACAATATGCTCTTCTCTTGGGTTATGACACCACATTTATGATTCATAAGTTCTACTTCTGTGTGGAACTGCTTGTCGTGTTTCATCTGAAAAATCAAATCAAAGTCTCATGACTCCGATGAACCACTGTAGAGGGCACTTTGGAGTTACAAACAACCAAAACACAACCCACCATCCACCATCCATCATGCATTCCCTCGATTTTTTTTTTCCACCGACCTAATGTGGCCAAATTTCCTGGGCTTCTCATGTTTATATAATACCTGCATCCAAGGTGAAAAACAACAATCAGCCACTTTGGCTTGCCAGGTGTGATCTATTACATTACTACTACTGGTTATTTAATAGTCCAAAATATTCCCACCTGATTGCAGGGTCGACCGGGAAGGCTTTTTAAAGAATATTTACTTGTTTTTCATGATCCAGCTGGCCAAGCCTGACGTTCGACTGAAGGTACCAGGAATATGTAATTTCCTCAGGGTGCCGGTGATAACTCGGCTACTCCTCAGCAAGGACACCATGGGATCTCTCATGTCCACAAACGACTAGTGCTGGCAGAAGGGTACTTCCAAGGGACGGTGCAAACATTGAAGCCTCGCCGTGCATGTGAAACACCAGGATGATGGTTTATAGCTGGGCTGAGATTCGACCCGAAGCATTTCACCGACTTCGCAAGGATGACAGGGTGAGTCAACCCCACTTGGTGTTAATTCAACGGTTGACAGGGGCTCGAACTCAGGGCCCTAATAGGCCAAGCAAGCCACCCGAGCCACGAAGCCAACACCAGGCTTCAGCATTATTTAAAAATGTATATATAAAATAATAAAAAGCGGCTTTAGAGGAGAACACTGTCTCTTAAATATTTATCTCTACAATTTTTGAAAAATAAACGGGGGTGGGGGGGGGTAGAGGGGTAAGGATAATGTAATCAGCTCTGTCTGTCTGTTCGTCCGTCATGTTTTCTCCTCCTAAGTGTTTGTGCAGAAATTCATCAACCTTGGTAGTTGTGATCACCACGTGGCACAACGATGCAAGAGCAGGATCATTTTGGCCCTGTCCCCCTGGGGACTGGGGTGGGGTCAAAAGGTCAAATACCAAAAAATGCAATTCCGATCACATTTAAAACGGTCTTTTAATGAAACATTGTAAACGAAATCAACATTTGGGGATGCATGACATATGTACTATTTTTTTTTTTTTTGATTTGACACCCGGTTCATGCCCCAACAAGTGTGGACCGAGTTACAGAGGTCAAAAAGGGGGAAAAAGTTTTAACTTCAAATTCCATATTGAGTCTTTCCTGGTGGAACTTTTTGCATCTTTCAACTTTGCCGAAGGTGGGAAGCATTGAGGTTTGTGATGGTGTGGGGATTTGTGATGGTGTGGGGATTTGTGATGGTGTGGGGATTTGTGATGGCGTGGGGATTTGTGATGGTGTGGGGATTTGTGATGGCATGGGGATTTGTGATGGCGTGGGGATTTGTGATGGTGTGGGGATTTGTGATGGTGTGGGGATTTGTGATGGTGTGGGGATTTGTGATGGCGTGGGGATTTGTGATGGTGTGGGGATTTGTGATGACATGGGCTTTTGTGATGGCGTGGGGATTTGTGATGGTGTGGGGATTTGTGATGCTGTGGCGATTTGTGATGGGGTGTGGATTTGTGATGGCGTGGGGATTTGCGATGGTGTGGGGATTTGTGATGGCGTGGTGATTTGTGATGGCGTGGGGATTTGTGATGGCGTGGGGATTAGTGATGGTGTGGGGATTTGTGATGGCGTGGGGATTTGTGATGGCATGGGGATTAGTGATGGCGTGGGGATTTGTGATGGTGTGGGGATTTGTGATGGCGTGGGGATTTGTGATGGCATGGGGATTGGTGATAGCGTGGGGATTTGTGATGGCGTGGTGATTTCTGATGGCGTGGGGATTGGTGATAGCGTGGGGATTGGTGATAGCGTGGGGATTTGTGATGGCGTGGGGATTGGTGATAGCGTGGGGATTTGTGATGGCGTGGTGATTTGTGATGGCGTGGGGATTTGTGATGGCATGGGGATTAGTGATGGCGTGGGGATTTGTGATGGTGTGGGGATTTGTGATGGCGTGGTGATTTCTGATGGCGTGGGGATTGGTGATAGCGTGGGGATTTGTGATGGCGTGGGGATTTGTGATGGCGTGGGGATTGGTGATAGCATGGGGATTTGTGATGGCGTGGTGATTTGTGATTGCATGCAGATTTGTGATGGCGTGGGATTTGGGATGGCGTGGGGATTTGTGATGGCGTGGGGATTTGTGATGGCGTGGGGATTAGTAGATGCGTGGGGATTTGTGATGGCGTGGGGATTGGTGGATGCGTGGGGATTTGTGATGGCGTGGGGATTTGTTAGCGTGGGGATTTGTGATGGCGTGGGGATTAGTGGATGTGTGGGGATTTGTGATGGCGTGGGGATTTGTGATGGCGTGGGGATTTGTGATGGCGTGGGGGTTTGTAATAGTGTGGGGATTTGTGATGGCGTGGGGATTTGTAATAGCCTGGAGATTTGTGATGGCGTGGGGATTGGTGGATGCGTGGGGATTTGTGATGGCGTGCGGATTTGTTAGCGTGGGGATTTGTGATGGCGTGGGGATTAGTGGATGTGTGGGGATTTGTGATGGCGTGGGGATTTGTGATGGCGTGGGGGTTTGTAATAGTGTGGGGATTTGTGATGGCGTGGGGATTTGTAATAGCCTGGAGATTTGTGATGGCGTGGGGGTTTGTAATAGTGTGGGGATTTGTGATGGCGTGGGGGTTTGTAATAGCCTGGAGATTTGTGATAGCGTGGGGGTTTGTGATAGCATGGTTATTTGTGAAGGTGTGGGGATTTGCGATGGCGGTGCGATTTGTCATCACACACACACACACAAGCATTTTAAGGCCATTTTCCCCGCTAAAGCAGGGGTTCGCCTTGCGGGCCCCATGACAACCTTTTCCACTTTACCCTGTTTTCTGCATCTCCCCTTCTTCATCCCCTTCCCCACATTTCCTCTTCCACCACCTTTAGCCAAGTTTTTAATCGGTCTTCCCCGTCCTCCACTTCTGACTAGTCATTTCCAACTCTCCTCTCACCCAGTCACTTTCATCCTTCCTCAACACATGACCCAACCATCTCAACCTGTTTCTCTTCACAACATCCATCACAGACTCTATTCCCATCATCTTACGCAGGTCATCATTTGTCTTCCTCTCTCTCAACGATACTCCACACATCCACTGAACTATTCGCATTTCCACCCTTTCCAGCCTTTGTTGCTGCTCCATGTTCAGTACCCATGTCTCACTCCCATAAATCATCGTACTCCTCACACATGTAGCATACACCTTTCCCTTCAGCTTCAACGACACTCCCCTCTTTGTCAGCACGCCTCTCAGTTCCCGAAACGTCTTCCATGCACATCTCACTCTAGCAACCGTCGAAGAGTCTGATCCACCTTCTCCATTCAGCATGTCTCCGAGATAGCAAAATGTTTTCACCCCTTCCAGCTTCACACCATCTCCATGATCCAACTCAACAATTCCTTCATCTGCTGCTCCCTCGACACACACCTTACACTTGAATGTAGCTGCCACACTGGTGAATGACCCTCTCACCCCACTACATTTTCGATGAACCCATTCAGCACACATTGTACACTGAATGGAGTTCACTCCGACACCCTTCTTGCACACAGCACATGGCCATTTCCCAGTCCTTTCCACCACACCACATGCTTTACCACATGCCATCACCTTCGTCTTTCCGATATTCACCTTCAAACCTTTTGCCTCCATACATTCCTTCCACTTGTTCATCTTCTCCTTCAGTCCATCCATACTCTCTGCAATCAACACCAGATCATCTGCAAACAGCAGCTCCCACGGTAAACCCTCCTTTACCCTCCGAGCCAGCACCTCCATCACAACTACAAATAGAAGTGGACTTAGTACCGACCCCTGGTGCACTCCCAGCTTCACTTCAAACTCACCACTGTTCCCATCCTTCGTCCTTACAGCTGTGCGTGCTCTCTCGTACATGGCCATCACTACTCTGATCAACCATTCCTCCACTCCTAACTTCCTCAATGCCCATGTCATTACTTCGTGTGGAACCTGATCAAATGCTTTCTCGAGATCAACAAACCCAAAAAACAACTTCTTCCTCTTCTCCATGTACTTCTCCTGCAACTGCCTTACAATAAAAATTGCATCTGTCGTTCCTCTTCCTGGCATAAATCCAAACTGCATTTCATCAATCTTTACCTTCTTCCTTATCCTCTTCTCCAACACCCTTTCCAATACCTTCATTCCATGCTCCAATAACTTTATTGCTCTATAGGAGCCACAGTCCAGAGGGTCACCTTTCCCCTTGTACAGAGGGACGAGGGTACTCAGTTCCCAATCCACTGGAATGCGGCCTTCTTTCACCACCAGATTACAGATCTCTGTCATTCTCTTCATACCCCAACTTCCCGCTGCCTTCAACATATCTCCCACAACTCCCGTCGGCCCTCCTGCTTTTCTACTCTTTATTGCTCTTATAGCTTCCTCAACTTCCTTGTCAGTTATCTTCTCTGCTGGTCCTAAAACTGCGTTACTCTCGATGTTTCTGTCCCATTCATTTTCTACATTAAACAGCCTTTCCATATAACTTCCATTTTCCTTTAATTCCATCTTAGTCCACAACGATTTGTCCCACTTCATCCTTCAAGCAACTCACCCCCATCACATCAAACCTCTCTCTCACTCTGTGCTTTGCAATCCTGAATACCGCTCTCTGACCCTCCTCCGAATCCAAGCGTTCTCCAAACATTTTCCTATGGGCCTCCTGCGCCTTTGCAACCTCTTTCTTTGCAGCCTTCTTGGCTTCCTTATAACTTTCATGTGCTGCCTCTTCTTCCACCGTATCCTTTGCCTTTTGCCATTCCTTGAACTTCTTCCTCTTCTCTTCAACCGTCTTTCCAACTTCATCATCCCCACACCATGTTTCTGAGTGCCTCGGTGGTCCTTTTGTCCATCCACGTACCTCACCAACGGCTCTCAATAGACTAACTTTCATTGACATCCAACCACTTTCAAGCTCAACCACATCATCTTCAACCATACTCAGCCTCTCTCTTAATGCTTCCTTCACTGTCGCCTCTTTCAACCTCCACACCTTCATCCTCGGTTGGTACTTCACCCGCCGAATTCTCCGCGCACCTTTCACCCTTATATCGCAGACAACCAGGTGGTGCTGCGAAACAGTCTCCTCCCCTGGGATCACCTTTGTGTCCCAGAGGTTTCCCCTATCTCGCCGACGCACCATCAGGTAGTCAATGGTTGTCGTCAACCCACCTGACGTGTATGTAATAAGCTTATTATTCGCTTTCTGGAATTGAGTATTACAAATCAACAAATCAGCTCCATCAGCAAACTCCAAGATCCTTTCACCTTCTCCATTTCTCACACCATATCCATAACCCCCATGGACTCCCTCAAAACCATCTGGACTCCTTCCCACATGTCCATTCAAGTCTCCTCCAACCACAACAACTTCCTCATCTTTCACATTTTCCATCAACTTCTCCATCGCACACCAGAACATGTTCTTCTCTTCATCGCTTCGACCGACCTGCGGGGCATATCCCGAGATGACGTTCACCAAGAGATTTCCGATCACAATTCTCACCATCATCAACCTTTCACTCGCTCTAGTCACACTCACTACACTGTCTACAAACTCCTCAGAAAACATGACACCAACACCATGCACGCCTTCCGGGCACCCTTGCCACATAAACTTGTACTTCTGTCCCTGCCTACCCTTCACCATTCTCGCACCACTTCCCTTCCATCGTGTCTCCTGCACACAACATATGTCCACTCTTCTTCTGACCAATGTTTCAACCACTTCTCCAGATCTCCCTGTCATTGTCCCAACATTCCATGTACCAAACCTCTGAAACCGATCTCCACGTGGGGCATCAGACGATTGGTCATCATAAATGGAAAAATTTCCTCCCTTGCTTCGATCGGGTTCCCCACCTTGAGTTTTAACGAG
Source organism: Eptatretus burgeri (assembly GCF_056783735.1). NCBI lineage: Eukaryota > Metazoa > Chordata > Myxini > Myxiniformes > Myxinidae > Eptatretus > Eptatretus burgeri. The sequence goes on along the minus strand of NC_140978.1, from coordinate 31,655,230 downwards.
AGGGGGTGAGGACCCCCACGGGGTACTTCGGGCTGTACCCTGCCCATCAGTTGTACTCATCATGGTTTCCTTTTGAGGCGATGTTTTTTATGGCCGGATGCCCTTCCTGATGCCAACCCTTTTAGTCACCTTTTACGACGCGCAGGGATTGTGATGGTGTGGAGATTTGTGATGGCATGGGGATGTGTTGGCATGGAGATTTGTGATGGCGTGGAGATTTGTGATGGCATGGGGATTTGTGATGGCGTGGAGATTTGTGTTGGCATGGAGATTTGTGATGGCGTGGAGATTTGTGATGGCATGGGGATTTGTGATGGCGTGGAGATTTGTGTTGGCATGGAGATTTGTGATGGCATGGGGATTTGTGATGGCATGGGGATTTGTGATGGCGTGGAGATTTGTGATTTGTGATGGCGTGGGGATTTGTGATGGCGTGGGGTTTTGTGATGGCGTGGAGTTTTGTGATGACGTGGGGATTTGTGATGGCGTGGGGATTTGTGATTGCGTGGGGATTTGTGATGGCGTGGAGATTTGTGATGGCGTGGGGATTTGTGTTGGCGTGGAGATATGTGATGGCATGGGGATTTGTGTTGGCATGGAGATTTGTGATGGCGTGGAGATTTGTGATGGCATGGGGATTTGTGATGGCGTGGAGATTTGTGTTGGCATGGAGATTTGTGATGGCATGGGGATTTGTGATGGCATGGGGATTTGTGATGGCGTGGAGATTTGTGATGGCATGGGGATTTGTGATGGCGTGGAGATTTGTGATGGCATGGAGATTTGTGATGGCGTGGAGATTTGTGATGGCATGGGGGTTTGTGTTGGCATGGAGATTTGTGATGGCGTGGGGATTTGTGATGGCGTGGGGTTTTGTGATGGTGTGGAGATTTGTGATTTGTGATGGCGTGGGGATTTGTGATGGCGTGGGGATTTGTGTTGGCATGGAGATTTGTGATGGCGTGTAGATTTGTGATGGCATGGGGATTTGTGATGGCGTGGGGAATATGTGCTGGCATGGAGATTTGTGATGGCGTGGAGATTTGTGATGGCATGGGGATTTGTGATGGCGTGGAGATTTGTGTTGGCATGGAGATTTGTGATGGCATGGGGATTTGTGATGGCGTGGAGATTTGTGATGGCATGGGGATTTGTGATGGCATGGAGATTTGTGATAGCATGGAGATTTGTGATGGCATGGAGATTTGTGATGGCATGGGGATTTGTGTTGGCATGGAGATTTGTGATGGCGTTGGGATTTGTGATGGCGTGGGGATTTGTGATGGTGTGGAGATTTGTGATTTGTGATGGCGTGGGGATTTGTGATGGCGTGGGGATTTGTGATGGCGTGGGGATTTGTGATGGCGTGGGGATTTGTGATGGCGTGGGGATTTGTGATGGCGTGGAGATTTGTGATGGCATGGGGATTTGTGATGGCGTGGAGATTTGTGATGGCGTGGGGATTTGTGTTGGCATGGAGATTTGTGATGGCGTGTAGATTTGTGATGGCATGGGGATTTGTGATGGCGTGGGGATTTGTGATGGCGTGGAGATTTGTGATGGCGTGGGGATTTGTGTTGGCGTGGAGATATGTGATTTGTGATGGCGTGGGGATTTGTGATGGCGTGGGGATTTGTGATGGCATGGGGATTTGTGATGGCGTGGGGATTTGTGTTGGCGTGGAGATATGTGATGGCGTGGGGATTTATGATGGCATGGGGATTTGTGATGGCGTGGGGATTTGTGATGGCGTGGGATTTGTGATTGCATGCTACCAATTTTGCTCTCACTCCATTTTCCATAAAGTCATTCCGAATCCGAATCCCTCTCTATTTGCAATGAACTAAAAACTGCCCCTTGGTGCTGCATGTTGGAGCTTGACATCCTTTGGGATGAAGACATCAAGCCGGCTGTCTCGTGTGCATCTAATTTGTGAACATTCAAAACCCTACTGTATATCTCTCCAAGCCAAGTCTATTGTGTACTCGTACTTAAGATAATTTTCCAGCATTGGGACGACTTTTACCTTGCCAGAAATGAATTGGAATCCACAGGAGTCTCACAAATTCACGAAATAATTTTAAAAGGCCTCTCTAGTGAGGCACCTGAACATCTTCCTGTCAATATTATGTACTTACATTTGCCATCAACTCATTCTTTCCGACAATTAAAACTTTTTGATACTTCAATGAAAAATTAGCATTACCTTTATGTATTGTGGATGAAATAATACCTGTATTTATTGTGGCCATAATGGTACCTGCGTATGTCGTGGCTAGAGCTACCTGCACGTACAGTGGCCAAAATGGTACCTGCTTGTAATCTCATCAAATATCCTGCCCTTCTCTTTGCAGCTCGTCAATGTTGGCTGGGGTCGTGGTTTCTGTACTGTCGCTTGTTGTCGCCCTCTTCATTATGGGCTGCTGTTGCTGCTGTCCAGCCTGCTGTCTCTACAAACTTTGTGGTGACAAATCCCCTCAGAGTATGTGCACCACGAGCAACTTGCATTGCTGTTATTTATGGAGTTTATGGTGATGGTTGTTGATGGTGTTTCGGATGCAGCCTGTGGCTGCTGGTTGCATCATTTTCTGGAAGCACCGCTGTGCCGCCGATGCAGTGCCCCTGTTGCCAGTAAGCTCGTACTCATTTTGCCGATCTCAGAAGGATGACAGGCTGAGTCAACCCACCTGGTGTTGTTTCAACAGCATGTCAGGGGCTTGAACTCAAGACCCTAAGATCTTAAGATTTAAGTCAGTCACCTTCACTGTTAAGCCAAGACCAGGCTTTCTGGTGTAGGTGCTGCTTGTGGAAGGAAGGAGTTTGAGTAACCGTTTGGAAACATAATTTATTTCGGTTGTCCCACACTTCAGTAAATGAATGAAGTCAACACTACGTTCATTGAGGCATGCTAACCGCCATGGGAAGCAAGAAACTGATGTTTCGGACATTAACCCTTCGTCAGAGCATTAAGGAGTATGCCATACAATCTTTGAAGGTTGTATAATTGTGGACGTTGATAAAGATCCCATCTGGTATCGTTTGAAATGTGGAAGCCACTGTGTGTTGGTATACTTCCCCATTTCCCGACTTGGGGTTTGTTGTATCAGCTGCAATTTACCTGTTGTAGTAGAGTGCTGAGGTGTGACAGCCTTGATGAGTCAAATGGCCTTTACCTGGGCCTTAATTTCATTGTTTTTTTTTTGATAATGTCTCTCATTGAGAAGCTTGTACATATGTTACAAGCTGGACAAGATTAGGAGCCATCAGCATACTTTTAGATGATTAACAACAATGGTACAAGACAATGAACAAATCAACACAGCAGGTGGGATTTTAACCTGGGATCTCAGCATCAAGGGCTCAGATGGAAACGGCAGACAAGCCAACAAATGAGATTCCTTACAAATATTCCATTGACCTTCGAGTAAGATGGGGCAAGATTCCCTGTTTGAAAAGATGGGGCAAAACCCCCCTTCCCACCCTTTTATAAGCCCCCAACTTTTGTCACATATTGTTGTGTTACAGCCTGAATTTAAAATTGATCAAATTCAAGTGTTTTGTCACCGATCGACACAAAATACCCTATAACAACAAAATGAAAACATGTTTTTAGAAATTTTCACAAATTAATGAAAAGTTAAAAGCTGAAACGTCTTGCATCAATAAGTATTCAACCCCTTTGCTCTGACACTCCAAATTGACACTTTGCTATGACACTGCAAATTGAGCTCAGGTGCATTCATTTTCCTTTGATCATCCTTGAGACGTCTCTACAACTCGATTGGAGTCCACCTGTGGTCAATTCAATTGATTGGGCATGGTTTAGAAAGAAACACATTTCTATATAAGGTCCCACAGTTGACAGTGCATGTCAGAGCAGAAACTCCACCATGAAGTTCATGGAACTGTCCGTAGACTCTCAGATAGAATTGTGAGGAGGCATAGATCTGGGGAAGGGTATAAAGCTATTTCTAGTGAGTTAAAAGGTCGCAATACCACAGTGAGCTCCATCATTAAGAAATGGAAAGAATATGGAACAACCCAGACTCTTCATAAAGCTGGCAGTCTGACCAAACTGAGCAACTTGGTAAGAAGGACCTCAGTCAAGGAGGTGACCATGAACCCAATGACCAATCTGACAAAACTACAGAGTTCCTTGGCTGATATGGGAGAACCTGCTGGAAGGACAACAACCTCTGCAGCACTTTACAAATCTCGGCTTTATGGGAGAGTGGCCAGATGGAAGCCACTCCTGAGAAAAAGGCACATCACAGCATGTCTGGAGTTTGCAAAAAGGCACATGAAAGACTCTGAGAGCATGAAGCAAAATATTCTGCAGTTTGATGAGATGGAAATTGATCTCTTTGGCCTGAATGCAAAGTGCCACATCTGGTGGAAACCAAGCACAGCTCAGCATCCATCTAACACCATCCGTATAGTCAAGCATGGAGGTGGCAGCATCATGCTATGGGGATGCTTCTCAGCGGTAGGAACTGAGAGACTAGTAAGGATGGAGGGAACAATGAATGGAGCTAAATACAGGAAAATCCTTGAGGAGAAACTGATTCAGTGCAAAAGACCTTTGACTGTGGTGAAGATTTACATTCCAACAGGACAATGACCCCAAGCATACAGCCAATACAACACTGGAATGGCTTCAAAACAAGAACATGAAAGTCCTTGAGTGGCCCAGGCAAAGCCCGGACTTGAATCCCATAGAGAATCTGTGGAAAGACCTAAATATTGCTGGTCACCAACATTTCCCATCCAACTTGTCCGAGCTTGAGTAAATCTGCAAGGAAGAATGGGAGAAAATCCCCAAATCCAGATGTGTAAAGCTGATACAGACGTACCCAAAAAGACTTGAAGCTGGAATCGCTGCCGAAGGCACTTCTACAAAGTTTTGACTCAGGGGGTTGAATACTTATGTAAATTAGATATTTCTGAGCTTCATTTTCTATAAGTTTGTAAAAATTTCGAAAAACATGTTTTCACTTCGTCATTATGGGTATTTTGTGTAGATCGGTGACAAAAAAATTGAATTCAATCAATTTTAAATTCGGGCTGTAACACAACAAAATGAGACAAAAGTCAAGGGATGTAAGTACTTTCTGAAGGCACTGTAGCTTCAGGCTGGGGCATTTATATATGACACATTTGCAATCTTTCTAGCTGGAAGCAGTCTTGGCATAATTAATTAGTTTTCTTTGTTTTACAGATAATACCTCAAAGTTTTTTTTTTAATAATGAGAGCATTTTAAATGCAATGAGCATATCTTTTTTTTATGTTAAATTTTTAACTTTTTAAAAAAATGCAATGAGCATGCCAATTTCACAAACAAGGTCATCATGACAGATGAGGCACACTTTGATTTGGCAGATTTAACTCCACAAGCTTTATTTCTGAAGGGCAAAGTTTATAAGGAACATCCCACATCGATCGATGAATTGAATGCAAACATCACTGCAACCATCAGCTCTATTGATCAGGAGACATTGCTTGCGGTAATGAACAATATGATGATCCGCTGTCCTGAATGCACAAATTCGAAAGGGGCCCATTTGTCTGCTGTAATTTTTAAGAAATAAAGAATCAAAATTGATTTAGAAAACGTGAAAAATGTGGCCTATGTTTTATAGGAATTTTATTTTATTTGGTTTAGAAACAAAAGTTATAAGGATAATAAAACCCCCAGATATAAATGCCCCACCCTGTAAAAATCACCAGACTTGGTGGTGTAATGGTTATCGTGTCTACTCCAAGGCAGGGAGGTCAGTGATTCAAATCCCAGCTGAGCCACACCAAATAATTATCCTGTGCATGTGATGTGAAAAGTGCGATTAGGCAACTGGTTCATGTCTGTTTGTCTTATCATTTCATAATTGAGTAACAGTTTATTTAAATGCATGCCATGTTTAGGTATATAAAGTAGCCTAATATGTCCTTCAACCATAGCATGGCATTCTAATCAAATAAATAAGATTCATTGGATGTCTGTCTGTTTGTGGTTTTTACAAACACCGCTGGGCCACCAAACACCAAATTTGTCATACAGAAGAAGTCTGACCCGGGGGTTGTCCTCAGTGTATTTTCATCCACAAACTCAGTCTTTAGAGACCACGAAGAACCATAAGACATTTTGTTTTTACATGCTTGAGAGAAGACTTTATACATGATTGGGAGATAAGACTCCTTAAGACCCAAAATACCTACAAGACCCTTAAGACCATTGACTTCCCCAAACACAAGTAAGACTATTTAAAACCCCGAATACCTCAAAGACCCTTTGGACCACAAAGACGGTTAAGATCCATAAGACTCTTGAAGACTCCAAAAACCCCAAATACCCTTTACGACACTTAATTATTTTGAAGACCCTTAAGATCCCAAAAACCATTAAGACTTTAAAGACCCTTAAGAACTGTAAGACGCCAAAGACCCTTGAAGACCTCAAAGACCCTCAACACCCCAATGACCTGGAAGAACCCTAAGACCTCAAAGACACTTACAACCCCGAGACCCTTGAAGATCCTGAAGATCCCTTTACCCACTGGTGTTCTGGCTGTCCTGCCTCTTACACAGTCCCCGCACCTCCCCCCCCCCCTCACCCCATCGGTTCTCCAGCCTCCGATCCACCTGCCTAATTTTCAGCTCTGACGGCTCTCTTGCTTCTCCCACTTCTTAGTACCACCCCATCACCTGGGCAATACCGGATAACCCTGCCAGTTGCTATTTTTAATTTTATTTGTTCCTTCCTTGTCCATTGCACTTTATTCTGAAGGATTACTGCTGTTGTGCCATTGCAACTGCGACATTAAAGCTCCAGGTCCTGCTTCCTCTTCTTCAATTGTTTAAAGGACATGTTTTAAAGCTCATATTCTTATGATTAAACGGACATTAATTTTTATTCCAAGTCAATTGATTATTACCTTTACAACGGTACCATGTGTTGTTATTCTACTGCAGCAGGAACCCTTTAGAATAGGACAGATAGACGTGAACACACACAAAACACACACACACACACACACACACACACACACACACACACACACACACACACACACACACACACACACACACACACACTTCTTTTAGTAATACAGGTATAAAATTATTTCAGATGTGATGCAAAGTAGCCTTCTTGTATGATGATATTCAGGTCTGAAAGTAGCCTTCATATATTTGCTAAATTTCTCGTACATGCAGAGATTGCACCTCCAGATGCAGTTACTGTTCCGATCTCCGAGGGGAAGACGACAGCGGAAGCAGGGCAAGCAGAACCACAAACTTCAAAACCAGAGTCTGATGTGGATCCTCCTCCTCAGGACTCCACCCAAGGTACAAATGGACAATGAAAACATTTCTAAGACAGTGGTGATACGATGGCCTTTTGTGGGGCACAAAGGTACCATTTAGTTGAGGATTGGCACTGATTGCTGGATTACTCCAGGAATATATGATTGTCTCACCAGAACTATAACAAACATGGCTATGCTGGGGCCTTTTATCAAAAGCCATTTGTGATTGATAGTTTTAGTCTCGAAATTATGTTGACAAGTCGTGGTATCAGCAAATACAATACAGCATTATCATTGAGGAATCACCAACAGGCCGATGGATGGCAATATGGATGTCATGTCCGGTAATCTCCCTCATCCGGAAGGTAACCCGGAACGGAATCCCACACCTGTAGTCCCTTCCCGAAGACCCTAACCCTAACCTTAACCCAAAACAGCTTGACAGATGACACACTCATCAGTGGCTGCTCCCCTTTCAAAGTTGAAGGATACAATGTATTGTGTCCATGTCAGACAACATAATCCATTGAAGAGCAATGACAAGGTTGCTCATATATATATATATATATATATATATATATATATATATATATATATATATATATATATATATATATATATATATATATATATATATATATATATATATATATATATATATATATATGTATATATATATATATATATATATATATGTATATATATATATATATGTGTATATATGTATATATATGTATATATATATATATGTATATATATATATATATATATATATATATATATATATATATATATATATATATGTATATATATGTATATATATATATATATATATATATATATATATATATATATATATATATATATATATATATATATATATGTATATATATATATATATATATATATATATATATATATATATATATATATATATATATATATGTATATATATATATGTATATATATATATATATATATATATATATATATATATATATATATATATATATATATATATATATATATGTATATATATATATATATATATATATATATATATATATATATATATATATATATAT
>NC_140978.1:31628000-31646343 GCF_056783735.1 Eptatretus burgeri | reverse complement strand
ATTTTTTTTCAGCACTATCACACAACATCAGCTGTTGAAGCAATCTTGTACAACACATGATTTTCTGGAGGTAAATGTTTCTGAATTATTATTTAGTTATTTTTTTTATTAATATCACTCTCTCTTTAGAATGTCGTCTTATGTTGGTTGCATCATTAGTTTGGACGCGGTTTTGCCAGTACACTGGAATTCATTTTATTGGCCTTGAAAGGATGACAGGCTCCTGGTGTGTTAATTCAGTGGTCAACGAGGCCGGTGTGTTAATTCAGTGGTCAACGAGGCTTACTCATATTACCATGTAATTATCTTTATAAAACCTAATTATTATCCACTTTTTGTTTCAAAACAGAATCTGGTGTCTGAGTTTCGAAATCACAAGACATCTGAAGATGATTGCTGGGAAAGATTATACATTCTCACAAATGAATATTTAATATTTTCAATTTTAATAAATTATATTTGTTTTGTTTACAATTACTTGATTTTAAATTTCAAAAAAAGGATTAAGACATGAAGGGAGGGTACGTGCGCTCCCCCAATGACCCATCACCCCCTCATCCCATCCCTCCCCTCCCCATGTGTGTGTGTGTGGGGAAGGGTGGGGGTGGGATGAGGGAGGTGGTGGGTCAAAGGTGTGGGCGCACAGGGGGGATGAGGGGGTGGGGCTTGTGTGGGCGGGGCTTGTGTGGGTGGGGCTTGTGTGGGTGGGGCTTGTGTGGGTGGGGTGTGTGTGGGTGGGGTGTGTGTGGGTGGGGCTTGTGTGGGCAGGGTTTATGTGGGTGGAACTTGTGTGGGCAGGGTTTATGTGGACAGGGTTTATGTGGGCGGGGCTTATGTGGGAGGGGTGAATGTGGATGAGGTTTGTGTGGATAAAGGGATGGGTGGATGGGTGGATGAGTGGAGAGATGGGTGGATAGGTGGAGCTTGTGTGGATGGGTGGATAATTTTTTAATTAAATAAACATGTTGTGTGTGGGGAACTAATTAACTAATCACTAATTATGTGAATATGATGAATATGGGTGGAGCTTGTGAGGGGTTTGTGTGTGTGGAGCTTGTGAGGGGTTTGTGTGTGGTGGAGTTTTTGTGTGGAGCTTGTGAGGGGTTTGTGTGTGTGGAGCTTGTGAGGGGTTTGTGTGGGGTGGGGTTTATGTGGGCAGGGTTTGTGTGGGGTATGTGTGGGGTTTGTGTGGGGTTTGTGTGGGGTGGGGTTTATGTGTGTGGGTTTTGTGTTGGTGGAGTCAAAAAGGGGCGGAGTCAAAAAATTTCAATTTATCTTTGTCTTTTGTAATTCCTGTGAATAAAATGAACCTAAAATCTCTTCCCCTTCCAAATCATATATCTTATAAGTCCAAGGAACCGTATCTATTACTTCAACAATTTTAAAAAGCTCGTTTGTCCATCTTTTAATATAACCCTTTTCAAAATGAGATTTCCACCTATATATTCTTACGATATCACCAACTTTGAACTTAGGTTTTCTGACATTAATCTCTTTTTCATATTTTAATTTTGTAAATGTTTCTGATGGTTTCATATTTGTTGACGTGTGAATCGTGTCATTATACTTATCCACAATATCCTGAATAAAAGATGACCATTGTTGTGAACCGAGTTGTGTGAAATTTTTTATATCGTCTCTCTTTTAAGGTACGATTAAAACGTTCAACAACAACTGCCTTCCCTTCATTAAAGGTACTGTATAATGTAATACTGTTATTTTTTAGAAAATTCATAAATGTCTTGTTATAAAACTCTCTACCCTCATCAGTCCACAATTTTTTAGGTTTTCTCTTACTTTTATTAAATATCTGTTGAAAGGCTAACATAAGAGTATTACCTGTTTTGTTTTTTAATGGGACAACCCACGCATATCTACTCCTCAAATCAATAACGGTTAAAGCATACTTGTACCCCTTATCATTATTGAGTTCAATCAAATCAGCAGACCAGATATAATCAACTTCCTTGGAATAAACTTTCCTTCTCTGAAACTTTGTGAATATTGGTTTATGTAATTCATCAGCTAATTGCTCTTCAATCTTAATGACATCATTAGAGCTTACAAGTTTTTTGAATTTCCAAGTCCAAGTTTCAATTTAGCACTGATCATCTTCTTCACGATGAACCTATCAACTTTTTCTCTCAAGGTTGGATTTTGTATCAGAGACAAATTATACAACATTTCTCTATCGGCTTCATGTTTTTCTTCCAAAGTTGTGGTATTCCCATAATCAATATCGTGTCTCATGCACACTTCATCAACTCTATTGATAGGCTTACTCCAGGATTTAGGATTGTCTGCCTCATCTAATCTTTTATCCAAGTTTGTGCCTTGACCACAGAAAGAATACCCTGGAAGATGTAATTCCCCTGGTATTCCAGTAGTTGTAAATTTACTTCCTGATAAAAACTTTTGTATATCTCCTCCTCGTTTGTGTTTAGAGATAAATTGATTTTTTTTTGAACCACACACCGAACATATACCTTTTTGTATAACCCTGTTATTTTTACTTTTAATATATGAAATATTTTTAGTATTAGTTTTCTTTTTACATTTGAGACAATAACTCATTTATTTATGTGAAAAATTCCTGCAGAGTGCAAAAACCTTTTTAGTTTCCAACATGCACATTTGAATCTTGATTTTTAAAACATAAAGAATCCTTAGAAATGCCTTTACTCTCTCCTCCATTTATTTAAGAAAAAAAATAAAAATGAAAAACTTGAATTAAAATGAATATCTTGTCGATGTCAATAGTCTTGAAGAAAATATTGCAAATAGACTTGTCAATTCTTTGTTTTCCTCCTCGGTGGGTTGAGTTATTTTCTGTAATACCTCCAATCTTTTTTTAATCTCACTGGTTTCCATATTTTGATATTTATTCATTCTCGCTCTTTCCTCCCTCTCCTCCCTCTCTCTCTTCTCTCTTTCCTCCCTCTCTCTTCTCTTTCTTCTCCCTCTCCTCCTTCTCTCTCTTCTTTTCCTCCTCTTCCCTCCCTTCTTCAACTCCTTCCTCATCCCTTATTATCCTTGAATCGCTTACACCCCATAGAATATCATACATATATTCATCAGGATTTCTTGTTATTCCTGTATCCAAAATATTTTTTTTACAACAGGAAACCAATAAAATTTCTTTTGAATTTCTAAAAGAGCCTTACCTTTTCTTAACTTTATAATTTTTTCATTATTTAACATTTTCATTAAATCTAAAGTTGTCGGTTTATCAACATCAGCATAATGCCAATCTTTTATTGAAAATACCTCATTCTTATGTTGTAGAACATATTTATTAAAATACCAAATACCCTTTTCTTGAAGGTATGCTTGGACACAGAAATGATAATTTTCTTGAAGCCTTCTTGCTGTCATTTATGTATTAGAAATATATGTTAGAATAATATTATGGCACGAAACACCTCCCCATCTTCCCATAGTTAAATCATTTTGTATTTCCTTACTTATTATATATAATCCTGTTTTTTCTGTTTTCATGAGATAAACAAGGGCAAAACCATTATTATATTTACCCTTATTAAATTCTTTTATTTGTTGTTTACTAATCGTGGCCCCACAAAACTCATTCTCGATACCAAGTGGATAATATTCTTCCTTATGAGACTGATTTAATTGTTCCAGGTCTTCGAGGTTAATTTTAAATTACCAATTATACCCTAAATCATTCATATCATACCCCCATTGTTCTATTCTCATACAAACGATACGCCCTTCTTTATAAAAAATTATTTTAATTCGAACTGTGAATTCTGTATGACCTGGAGATAATATCAACACTTCTGTATCTTTGGAATACACGGCCGTTTTATTTAAGGATATATATTGTGATAAATCGCTTACTCTCACCAAGTCATTCGCGTCAGTTGGGCTTGGATAATTTTTTTAATTTATAAACATTTTTCATGTTAATATTTTTGGTTATATTATATTTATGTCGTTCAGCCTGTGCCTTTGTGTAATAATTTGATAAATCAATATCCAGTTCTTGAGATACACCAAAGATAGAACCATCTTTACCAACATAAGTCATTTATATTAGATTAAAAATATCATAAAAATTTTTATTTTTGTTGAGTTGAAATAACACATATAGACATAATTGACCACAACACTTGGAATTTAATTCTTGGACTTGAAATGTTTGATAAACACCATTCTGTAAGAATTTTATGACTTCAACAGGTAGTGGAAGACCAAAACTATCAAAATAATATTTGTATTGACTATTAAAAATACAAACCCAATGAGAACCGTTCCCATTATTATCTTCTAAGTTCATAATAATATTCTTTGTATGTTTCGGCACATTTGTTAATTCATCTCTCATACAAATAACCACATTATGAATTTTTAATTTCTTACAATATTTGACAAGTTGTAAATTTGATGTTGTATTCTTTCCAAATTCTTTCAACCACTCATCAATGCTCATTTATTTATTAGAAAGATATAATCCATTACCTCTTTTCGTTAATTTTACACCTGCTTGTGCTATAGAAGAAAGCATATCTCCAACTAACAATCTTGCTTTATCAGGCAGACCTTCAAGTTTTTCAGCAAAATCTACAATTACACCACTTCCACTAATTTGTTTCTCCAACTCTTTGTTGTGTCTTTCCAATTCTTTTTGAGCCTGGAGTTGAGCCTTCCTTTCGTTGGCAGTTTTCACCGCTGTTGAAATACCACCCGTCAATGCTCCAACCGCACTTAAACCAGCAAATAAAGGAATTAGAAATGGGAGAAATCCTCCACTCGTCTCTCTTATTAAATATTTTTTCAACATTGGTTTTGTCATTTTAATTTTAAGTGAGCCAGTGTCATTCACGATTTTAACCTGTTCTCTTGTGAGCAAAACATCAATTCTTACTGCTCCTTTTCTCTGAATTGTATTAATGTTAATCGTACAAGGCTTTTGATTTTGAACACAAGATGATAGTTTATGAAGATTGATTTGATTAACATATACCCCAGTTGGTACTTTGCCACTCATTTATTTAACAAAAAATTATGTGAGACTAATCATCACACCATTATCTGTATTTATCTGCAATTATGTTTCTTCCAAAAGCAAACAATATGCATCAACTTCTTCACTCTCTCCTCTTTCAATGTATAGGGAAGTATCCACTCGATTAGACTTTATAGTTTCCTTTTGAGCGCTCAGGTCAAACGCATAGATTGTATACAAACTTTTAAATGCTGTCATATCCAAAATAGGTTCTTTATTTCCATTACTTTCACACACCTTTTGGTAAGACTTGTATGCTTCAGCAAAATCATTTTTTTCCCAATTAATTTCCAATCTATCTCGTGGATAAAAATGTTCCATCTAGAGAAACGCGAAGTTGTTTCACCTTAGCATTATCACTCAATGCATTATTCTTATCAGTCGCAGTATCACCATCTGGCTTTTAAAAAATGATCCACAGATATCGTGGCTTTCCTTCCAGAACACCTAAATTCCACGTGTAAGTAGTTTGGTTGAGTTTACGTGTTGACATCTTCTTTTGAGGTATGATACACTGAGTGGTTTCTTTGAGTTAAGTCTTCGATTCAACATCTCCTCTGTTTTAAGATTAGGAGTATATTCACTGATATACCAACTCATCTCCTCAATTACAAATTTATTCTGATCACCAAAAGCATTACCAACACCAAAAAGCAATCGATTTTCATTATCATTCCTCTGTAGTTGAAATCTAATTTTAAGACCATACAGAACTTTATCATGATCACAAAATCCAAATATACCTTTAAGAGGAACTGCCACAGTAAAACTATTTTCTGCTTTTGCATCATCATTATACGCTCCTTTCCTTTGAGTATATCCAGGGTCTGTGTTTGTTCCCGTTGACATATCAGGAATAAAACCTTCGACAGACCCCTTTCCCATTCTATCACTGATTGTATAGAGTGTAAATTTCATCATTTCAGATACAGCAGAGACATAATCAACCGCTTCAACTTCTTGTGTTCCAATATACAAACGCACACTATCAAACATTTTCCAGAAGAAATCATTTACAAGTGTAGCGTTTGTGTTAGTCGCAGCCTTAGTGAATTTAAATTTACACAACAAGAAACTTTCGGATAGATTCAAATATGTTTGTTGATTATTTATTTCAAAACTTTTTGTACCATTCGTATTCCAGTCTGTTCCAGTTATTGCATTTACCTTGAAGTAATCTTCTTTTTTAGTGGAGTTTGAGATAATAATAGTATCATCCAAATCAGAGATACTATCAATTGCTTCCATACTTGTATTTATTTAGGAAAAAAGATGTTAAAACTTTTGAAACCCTGATCCAAGTATTTGAATTATTTTCTGTCGTTCTTGGGGGGGACAACTGAGTTTTACCTTTCTTAATTTCTTTTATTGCTTGTAATTTATGGGATTCCTTCTGGGCATCTTTTATGCTCTTTACAGCACCTGCTACATTTCCCACAGCAGAAGCAGTTGAACCAATTAGATCTTTATGTTTAAGAATCGTTGAACCAATACCCATGAGAGTATCAATTATCCCATCTCCTCTAAATTGATGTCCAACACCCCTTTGTCTCTTAGGTTTATAGTATCCTCTACCAAGATACATACCTTCACACTTGTAGTATGGGGAAAGGAACATCCCATCCCCTGTAATTATTTTATATTTTCCCAACTCGTGTTTCCTCACAATAACCATCGTATTTATTTATTGGAAAACTTCACGAAGGTGAATTCTGATGGATATAACTTCTCCATTAAAAGAAATCACACGATTATCTTGGTCGGTTATCCTAAAATTTACTCTGTGTATGGTTTTTCCTGACACAGGGAGATAAACCAAATTTTTAGGTTCCATATTAAATTTATAACCAATTGGGATTGAGTATGCGCTGAATGAAAATATTGTATTTGTTTTTTTCCATCATTATAAGCACCATCAATCAAATCACAGTGAATTAACACCGAATTTATTCCTGAGGATATTTGAATGACATTATCACTGTAAAACGTCCCATTAGTTTCAATCTTTTTTGAGGAGAAACCTAATAACTCTCTAAATGAATTATCAATTGTGAAATCAACCTTGTAGTTATTTTTAACTTTAATCGTTGATTTTGAAGTATGTTTTTGAATGTCTATAACAATATTTTTGGTTCATCACCCTGTTTTCATAAGACGAGTGAAGATATTTGAGATATCTTTGATATCAATTTCGGAAGATATTTGAGAAATCTCATATGCTCCGGGTGAGACTGTTATCGTTTTGTATCCACTTCCCGGATTATAACTAAACTTGTCATTTTTCTCGCTTATATTAAATAAGGTATTATAAGTTTCCATGGACAATAAAGATGCCTCATATTCTTTTGTTGGGTCAAGTTGTAGTGGGTATGGGAATGAAGATGTGTGGTCGCTTGTTGTGAAATTAAAACTCAGGATTGTGCTTCTCATCTTATTTAATACGAGATAAAATGTCTTTATATTGAGATTTATTAATTATTTTCATGTTCATCAATTGGTCTAAAATGGCTGATGCTTCATTAAAACAATTGTTATTTCCAGCCTTCTTACTACCTAACAACAATAACAGTCTATTAACTAATTGCGATGGGTCATTTGGAAGAAAACTAACACCTGAACCAAGGATACTTAAAGCCTGAGTAATGTGTTTCTCCTTCTCATTCTTCCTACTTTTACCAGAAAGAATAACCTTATAATTTAGAGTGTTCAGTAGATCAATATATACTCTATCATCATTATTTTCCATATCCAATGGTTTATCAATATACTTTGATTCATCCCTCACAGTTGAACCTTGTCTTCCATCTTTTGTGAGAAGAAACATTAATCTCGGAGTTAGTTTAACAGGGGGTTGAGCAGAACCCAAGAACCTTAATTCATCATTAAATATCAATACCTTTTCTTGAACAAGATGAAATATTGCTGATTGTTCTGTTGGAATGAGTCCTGCTTTGGTTTTGTGAAAACACACTAGGGATCTGACAAGAGACTCGAACACAGCCGAAATGAGAAGTTTTCAAAACTGTTTCTCATTGGGCGACCGATTTACATTCGATAAATAAGTCACCTGATCTCAGCTTTTTGGTACTGCAAATGTCTCCGAAATCTTTTATCATCAATGTTGCCATTTTGATGTGGTTGTCAAAACTCAAAGGTTGCGAGCCATCAGAGGCCAAAAATATAATTAAGAGTTTTCCATGATGCCCTTTTGGGTAAGAGATGGTTTTTAACATTTTGGGCGAGTAAGACTCGTCCCTACTTTCCAGCCGAGTCCTGCTGATCCTCTGAGCTCGATTTACTGTCAATGACGGACCCACATCATCATCTCTGCCAGACAAATTCTCCATCACCATTCAGCTCCTCCCAATACACAAGAGAATGAAATTTGGCCCGAATTGCGATAGATCAAACATGAGAAGAAAAAAAAAGCAGAGATGGCTAAGGAATACCGGAAGACAACCAAAGCCCCCTCAACTCTCAAAATCGTAAGTACTGCGACACCGAAGCTTTTTGTAAATGCCAACAACGCAATTTGTTGTCTACTGTGTTAAAGGATATAATTAAATTGAAGTAAAATTAAAATATTAAAGGCTGTTAAAAAAGTTTTTAAAAAACATTTTTTTCTGAAGTTTACTGCCATTGATGCACCATCTTCTCCACCACCTTAGTTGAAAACAAGGAAATAACGCTCACATATGACTTGATGATCCCATCGGGTGTGAACATAGACAACAAAGCATTGTCACCAGATATAATACTGAGGTACAAAAACGAAAAGAAGGCATTGCTAATTGAGATGTCAGTACCCAAGGATTTTGGCCTTAACAATGCAGAAATCAAGAAAATGACCAAATATCAAGATCTCAAAAATGAAGCGAAAAGATTCTAGAATCTGAAGAATGCCAAAGTTGTACCAGAGATCATTTGAGCAACAGGAATGATGAAGAAGAACCTCACAGAGATCAAAAAACCATCCCTGAGAATATGACTACAAACGAACTGCAGTTGGAAGCTATCCAGAGCTTGTGCCGATCCTCAAAAGAGCCCTTGGAACAAAACTCTGAGAACAAGAAAACCTCACACCTTGGTCCATGAATTGTGATCCCTTACTGAAATAGAGGTGGGTACTTCGAGACCTGCAATGACTCCGTTCAACCTTCTGAAACCCACATATGGAGATAACAACCAAAGCACATACCGGATATATATATATATATATATATATATATATATATATATATATATATATATATATATATATATATATATATATATATATATATATATATATATATATATATATATATATATATCATGATGAACAGCAAACGTCACAAATTACGCATATATGTAAAAGTTAATTAGTTTATTGTTTCCTTCCAAATAAAGAAAAGGTAACTTTGCATTAATAAAACTTTGAAGACATTGTCACACAGATCTGTGTAACAATGTCGAATAAGTTGAAGCAATAGCAGTATGGTAATGATTATGGAATTGTGAAAAGAGTGCGATGCTCCTTTTTTGAATTAAATGCCAGTGAATAAAAAATTTCCTTGTTTCACATGAACAATAAAAATGAATGTTCCTCTCCCCTCCACAGCCCCTCCCTCCAACCGTCGTGCCCCGCTCAACTCCGCCCCATGGCGTGTGGACATCAGGACGATAACTGGTGGGTGTGATGACATGAATCTGGTCTCCTCTCAGCAGACAACCACTGGACATTGCTTTCCCTAAGTCACTGTAAATAAAGAAAAATAACAATAGTGTCATGTCCATTCATTGCTAATTATTTGCCACTTCATTTATCACATGTGCCAACAGATTGGAAAATGAAATTTTGCATAAAAAAAGGAAAAATATTTATATCAAACTCGGATGGGCCATCCAGCGTTTCCTGGTTGGGTGAACTTTTCCCTGCAGCGGTTTCAGGATGTGTTGGACATTGAATAGCTGTGGAATTATCGGCTTCATGGTGGTTAACTTTTGCCTGTGGGCTGGCAGCAGCACTACCTGACCCCACATCCCAATATACACTTTATAGCAGTCTTTGGTGCCCTCAAAATTGACATCAAGGCCAATATGTGGTAACTAAAACCTTATGCAGATGCTGAAGTACCTACACAAAAAATTTGGGGCCTCGAAGTGCTACTATTCAGCCATGAAAGAATAACGTGCATACACACAAACACACAAACAATTGAAAATATTCATAAGACAAGTTTTGAGCTAGTATACAGGAACATTTGCAATGTCTTTCCCCATGAATGTCACTTTAAACCCACATTTGCATGTGCCTGGCCTGACTTTTTACTATTGTGTGTGGTCAGCAAATGATCACTAATAACTTATTATCTGCATACAGCTGGGATGGTCTTTCACACCACAATAGAGAACCAACAACAAAAAGAGCAATCAGAGATTGCAGATGCTCACCAGGACTTATTTTGAGTGGTGTATTTTTATATGTTCAAGGGTAAATCCGATATGACTGCCAAACCATGTGACCTATGACATCATATGTGTGAACCTTTTGTTCCTCATGGTCAGGCGGTCATACGTGTAAGGTTTCGCCTCGATCTGTTCAGTCACTTCAGAGAAGATTTTTGAAGGTTTGTTTTTTTTGAAACAATATGGCTGCCAAATCACGTGACTGATGACCTCATCAATATTTTTTTCTGCGGACTATTTTATCCCCAGATGACCCTCAAAAATGTTCATATTGATCGGGTGTAGCATTCTACATCTGCAATTATGCCATCATAATGAAGGCACCTATGACATCATACGAAAAATCACACTCATTCCCCATGAGGAGTACTTGTTAGGTGACAAGTTTCAATTTTTTCCTTGGTGCGGTTTCAGAGATAGAGGTCTAAAGTTTTTCCGTTTTTCCAATGTGGCGGCCACACAATGTCACCTATGCCATAGTTGTCATTAAAACATTCTCCGTGAGTAGTGGCTCCAATGGTGAAAATTTTGTTTGAATCCGACAAGCAGTTGCAGAGAAAAACACGAAAGTTCTGTGCGGACCAACAAATAAACAAACAGACAAAGAAACAAGAAGAAGACAAGATATTTGAATGTGCAGATCTTGTCATGCAGAACAAGATACTTGCAAAATCCAGAAAACAAATTTTACCTCAAAAATAATTGGTGGTTGAATACAATGACCAAATATGCAACTCCTCTTCAAATTTCAAGAGAATCGGATGGAAATTGACAATTTTAGAATTTCGCCAATGTTGACCTTTTGGTCGATGTTGACCTCAAAAATAATTGGCGAGTTGAATTCAGTGACCTGAAATATAAAACATCTTCAAATTTCAAGTCAATTGGATGAAAATTGAGGATTTTAGAAATAACACCTTTATTGTTGTCCTTGGAACTATATTGACCTTTGGGTCCATGTTGACCTCAAAAATAATTGACTGGTTTAATTTGGTGACCTGAAATATAAACCATCTTCAAATTTCAAGTCAATTGGATGAAAACTGAGAAATTTAGAAATCTCAGCTAACTTGTTGACCTTTGGCTTATTTTGTTTTTTTTTTAACCTTTTGACCTCAAAAACAATGGGCTTCTTTCTTATGACAAACTCTACCATGTGGTGAAGTTTCGTGAAGATCGGTTTAAAATTGTGACCTGTAGGTGACAAACAGACAGACAGACAGACAGACAAGCCGGAAGGCGACGATGGGTCGCCGAGCATGGAAACTATAAGATATAGAGCAAAATGGATGTCATGTAGCGGATAGGGAATCACCTTAAGATCATGCATATCAAATCTCATCCAGTTCCATCTACTGGTAACGACTCGGTAACCATTTGAATAAAAAGTACCGAAAATGCGGTTTGAAATCGGAAATCCCCAAAGTTTGAGGGGGTGCTGTGGGTGAACAAAGATCTAAATAAAAATCCGGCTCAATCGTTTGTGCACAATGCATTCCAGACGATTAGTGTGAATTTTCATGACCATCCAACCATAACCCTCGGAGGAGTAGCATTTGGCGCGAAGGCACCTCCAGCTCTCGCATATTATCGATTTTTGCACTAATTGACCTTTGACCCCTGACCAAAGTGAAATCGGTAAATATTTCCTGAGGCAAAGTTGTAGTACTCATTGAGTACCATGAACCTGCAATGTTTCATTCATATCGATGCACTCACCTGGTCGCGAGGGGCCTTCAATTTTCGCCAATTTTTGCGCATACCCTAATTGTAGGGGGCGCTGCGGGTAAAGTATTCCAAAAATCACAAAAAACGGAATATATTTGATAAAGCATCACCTGTAGATCACTCGTGCCAAATTTCATAACCCTACGTGGGATAATGGCTTTTGGAATTGATTTCGCATGAACGGTACCGATTTTGAAGGTTTTTCGGTTGTTGCTCGGGAACCAAAGTGTCCCTAGCAACCATCACAATTTCCAATTCACTAGGTCATAAGATGTACTTACCACCCGAGTTTGGTCAAAATCCGCCCACATTTACTACCAATTATGCTGATGACAAACGAACAAACATCCAAACAAACAGACAGAATTACTGACAATAAGGGTCACCTATTTCGGCGACCCAACAGAAAGACAGAAAAACAAAATTGACGAACCAATATACTTGAAAAATCTTCGATTTTGCAAGTAACAAACAAACAAACAGACCCAAATGTAATACCCTCTCCTTCGCTGATGAGTATCTCTCCTTGTAAAGTGACGCCTCGTATTTTTGTTTCGTGTGTATGAGATCGGGATGTTATTCAGTGTGATGTGTG
This sequence comes from Eptatretus burgeri, assembly GCF_056783735.1. Taxonomy (NCBI): domain Eukaryota; kingdom Metazoa; phylum Chordata; class Myxini; order Myxiniformes; family Myxinidae; genus Eptatretus; species Eptatretus burgeri. The sequence goes on along the minus strand of NC_140978.1, from coordinate 31,633,543 downwards.
GTCCAGTGCTATGTTCCTTGGTGTAATTTGTTAAAAAGAGTAACTGTTGATTTTGAGGGGGCTAGTTTCAGTCTGTTGATGGTGAGCCAGGTTTGTAAGGTGCTGAGGAAGGGTTGAATTTGAGCTGTGGCTCAGTTGATGTTGCGATGGGTAGACGTTGTGTTTATGTCATCTACATACAAGGTTATTTGTATGTTCTCAGGTGGTTGTGAAATTTTGTGCATGAACAGATTAAAGAGTGTGGAGGAGAGGACTGAGTATTCAGGGACTCTTCGGAAAGTATCATGTGCCTGATGACTTGCCGTTAAAAATTACGAATGGCTGTGTGCATGATAGTAGGTATTTGCGTCGGAGAGAATAATGCATTTGTGATAGGCAATGTTGAGCCATGGGCCGGGGTCGACACCGGTTCAACATCTTCCCTGCTAGTGTTCAAAGACCCTGGCCCGTTGTCCTACCCTCTCTCCCCAAACAGACTCCCCTGAGATGGTCATGCCACAAGCAGTGAGTCACAAGCACCGTGGAGAAAATCTGAGGGGAGGGGGAGTAGGACCCATGCCAACGGGGTACCCCTTCTGAGACATAGCGGTAGTACTATATGTCATATAGAAGGTACCTGTCCCCACGAGTCTAGCCGTCCACCAAAGATTATAAATAACTGTCTGTATGATAGGTATTTGTGTCAGAGGGAGTAGAGGTTCTGTAGATGTGGTGAGTATTTGGTTAGTATAGCGGGTGATGTGTCTGGCGGTATGTAAATGTTTATGATGTCCGTGTGTTCTTTGTTACCCGCTTTAATTTTGGAGCTTAAAGTTTATTTTTATTTTGCAATTCCTAACAGAGGGAAGTTGCTTGATTGTGTTGACAATAACAAAGATACCCAGTAAGAACACCCCTCGGTCACACAGTTATATCCTGTGTGAACGGACAATTTGCTGTACAGATGATTAGTTTATAAACCAGATGGGAAGATATAAATATTCACCAGAACCACACCCCAAACACTGAGACAGACATGTGTGGTGCTGGTTAAATTGTAGCTTATGGTGCAGTCCAGCTGAGCATTTCAAGGGATGTTCCTCTTCAGCCCATTTTATACCTTTCCTGCTTAGAAGTTAGAAGAGGCAACAAAATGGCTGGGAAGTAAATTATGTGTGGCTCACAACCGACGTGATTTCGATCTTACCAGCTATCTGTGGTTGTAGTATCTACTGGACAAAAGATGTGCTGCAGCAACTACCCATCAGAGAAATTTCAACAACTCTTCACAGCCTTATTATTTATTTTCATACATTGTTGAGGCTTGTATAAGACCTAATACACAGAACATATAACAAGGGGAGCAGGAGATGAGAGCACTGGGAGAGGGAAGCACAAAACAGTGTGGAACAGAGACATTAGGAGATCTGTGGAAGGGAGAGGGATGGGGTGGTGTACACAGGGTAAACAAGATGGACACTACGGGACTTTCAGGAAGGAAAGCAGGGAATTTGAATGAGGTGGATTTGGGGTGAATTAACGAGGTAGAAAAGATCGTGGTTTTGGATGGGGGGAGATCACAGATGGTGGTGAACAACTGCTTTGAAGACCTGGAGGGGGGAGTGGGATTTAAGAGAGTGGGCGAGTTTGTTCCAGAGGCAGGAAAAAGAGGAAAGAAAGAGTGAAGGTGAGCAGCGATTCTTGATTTTGGTAGTTTTACCAGAAATGAGTTTCTGGACCTTGAGCGTCATACGGGAATATTGCGAGGGGGGGGGACAGATCACAGACAGAGCGGGGGAGGGAGGCCAGAGAGGAGATGGTAGAAGACAGAAAGACCACCGACCTGCCTCCGGTGAGAGAGTGAGAGACCCAAAAGCTCAGCTTCATCGCAGAAGATACCAATGAGCCTAAATGCCTCGGTTTCTACAGCGTGAAGCCGAGAAAGATCAAAGGTGGAAGCACCAGCCCAGAGGGGGGGAGCAGTACTCCATCAAACTGTGGATGAAAACTTTGTAAGTGGTCAGGAGCTCAGGTGTGCCAAGGAAGGACTTTGCATGACGGAGGATGCCCAGTTGGTGACTGGCTTTGGAGGCCAGCTTGGAAATGTAGCTTTCCCAGGAAAGATCATGGCAGATAGTGAGACCCAGAAGCTTGAATGAAAGAAATTCTTCAAGAGAATTGTTGAGAAAGTAGATGGACAGGTTTTCCAGATGGTCCTTTCATAAAGACCTAGTGAGTGAGATTTGTCAGGATTGAATGACATGTTCCACTTGTTTGATCAGCTTGTGATTTTATCCAGGTTTTATCCAGTATCATAACTATAACATAATAATAACGTAACATATAACAACGAATAACACATAATTTACAACTACAACAAACAATATTACACTTTGTACCATCTAAAGAGCCACGAGATGAGAGTCATGTCATGCTGGGAACTGCAACTGCACTTCCAGGTTCCACTTCATTTCAGGCAACATCCTGTCTTGGACATATAATTATTTGCACTCCTGGACCAAAATCCTGGAACTCCCTAACAAGTTACATTACCATAGGAGATGCAACAGTTTAAAGAGAAGACTCACCAAAATGTTCACATGACAACTTGGGGAACCAAATGCTGTTTACGTTGAAGCCTCACCGTTCACAATCCAAAAAGGAATACGGATAAAAACTTTTAAAACATCATTTCGCTGTCTGCTGATGATATAACAATCGGACCGAAGACATATAACTACAACAATCAATATTACAATGTTTACACAACATGATACAGCAAAAGCAAGTATATTTGATTATAATGATGACCATGGATATATTAATGGGAGAAGTTGAATTAGAAACAAATATTGTCTCGCTGAGTGGATGTTCATACCTGGATATTGAGGACAAGCTTCGTTGACCTCAGAAGGAATAAAGGATGAATGAGCGGTGGTTGATTTGTAAGGAGCAGGGGCTGCTGGGTAAGGTGCTGGGGCTGCTGGATAACGAGTGGGAGCTCCTGCATAGTAAGGAGTGGGAGCTCATGGGTAAGGAGTGGGAGCTCATGGGTAAGGAGTGGGAGCTCATGGGTAAGGAGCGGGGGCTGCTTGGTAAGGATAAGTATAAGGATAAGGTTCTGGAGCTGCTTGCTGTGGAGCAGGTGTAATGATGTTGGTTGAGACTTGAATCTGCTGCTGAACTGAAGGTAGAATCATAAGAACAGTGCTGAATGAGTATACCTGTACCTTTCCACTTTAACAAAAAAAAAAATTGGATACACTGTCGAGGCTCGTATGAGAGCTTACACAGAGAATGTACAACAAGGGGAGCAGGAGACAATAGGGGTGGGAGAAGGAAGGGGAAAAAAAACAGTTTTCCCTTCTGTTTCCAACTATTACAACATGTTGAACTCGCTTTTACAAGTTATAGTTCATCGGAAATGCACGTGATGTTTCCATATGGGGAGTAACAATTCTGATGCTTTCCTTGGGTAGGATTGTGTGTTTGTGTTTGTTGTCTGAATGAACTGAGTTGTTGTTGTCATTGCTCTTGTGTATTGCAGTCACATTTCCCATTCTGCTGAAGACCATTGGTCCATAGTGGGTGAATTGGTGCAAGAGCTCCAACTTTAGGTTGGACTGTATACAGTGGACTGCAGAGCAAGTCAGGGAAACAATTTTGGAATTTGGCCAAAGTGTCAGCAGATTTACCACCGCTCAGAGAAGGACACCTTCGGATCATTAACGTCCATCAGCAATCACTGTGCCCAGTTTATCGTCCCATCCGATGGACATCACACACTCATTGATGCAATGCCCCTGCCTGTTAAATAGGAGTATGATATTTCCGATGCGGGTCAAGCATCAAAACCAGAATGGATAGATCATAGGCATCAAAACCAGAATGCACCATCGTTAGGTTGTCCTTTCAGACAGGCTGTATGGGTAGTACCCTCCCATTCAGGCTTGTCATCATCCCTACAAAACATCCAATGCTCATTCCCTTCCTTTTTCTCTTCTTCCAATTTTTGTCCACTGCACCTCCATCCATGTACTTCTGTGTACGTGATATTTCAAAAACCGTTGAACATTTTGCTTTCATATCGAAGATATCTATTCCTCATGCCACCCAAAAAGCGGGGGACCTCAAGTTACAAATTCCTGCCCTAACCTACAGAGGGCATTGCATCTGCGGCTGTCCGCACCCTCAACCAATGATTTTACCCCTCAATCTCATGCTGCATATAAAAGAAGTGTCCCATATGTTTTCCCCTTTAGCCCAATTTATATAGAGTGACATTTTGCCCTCTGTTGTTCCTGTCTTCCATGAACCTCAACACTTGTATTAAAAGAAAAGACTGGAAACTGTTTCAAGGTGGATGAAACTGTTACTTCACCTTTTCATATTCTTTAGCACCTTTCAAATCATGTATCATTCCAACTGCCCAGGGCTACAGACAGCACCAACCTCTGCACCAAACATTCGCAGGTAGCTACATTTGCTTTTTATTACCCGATGGAAACATAGCCCCTTGGGAGGAGGAATGCAACTCACAGAAATGCACAACATTATTTCAGGTTACTGGATGCTCAACAACATACATACATACATATTTATAACAAAGAATGGTAACTTGTGCACCATTTGACTACTTTATTGTGATTAATGAAGTGGTGCAACAAAGTGGGGCTGACCTCCATGGTAGTTGTTTCTCCTTCCACGGAAGCAGCAACAGGCACAGCAGTAGCAACACAGGAGGAAGAGTCCTAGGATGAATATGATCACCACCACCAGTATTATGATCAAAAACTTTGGTGCTTTAGTGCCAATCCTGCAGGGGCCAAGCACAACAACGATACAGTATTGGTAAAAATGATCAGCACCACGATTATGATCACAAATTTTGATGGTCCAGTGCTAAACCAGCAGGAGCAAGGCACACCAACCGTATAGGATGGCTCGTGTAACCCGTGCACTTTCTTGGTGAATAATCTGTGGGATCAGTGAGCTCCATAAAACCCCAATGGTGTTTTATCAGCGTCTTACTCTCTCCTCGGCCTAGCTATCTATGAACTGCAAAACATTCCAACACCATTGGATACTGTAGGTCCTGCCAAATGTGGATTGGGTGGTGTGTGTGTGGGGGGGGAGGGGGGGAAGGGGGTTACTGCATTCAATCTGAAACCAGCATTTGCTGTTGGATATTCAAGACATCATGGCATCTTTAAGAAGAATGTAGCAATTAATTATATCAACAGAACATTACAATATAGCATGAGTACCAGAACCAGCAACTTGAATGCAAGAGGAGGCCATTAGGCCCATAAAGCCTGCATTGAGGTTGCCAATCTTTCATTGTTTTTCTATGCTCTTCTTCTTTCGGCTGCTCCCGATAGGGGTCGCCACAGCGGATCATCCGTATGATCCGCATAGTGATTTGGTACATGTTTTACGCCGGATGCCCTTCCTGACGCAACCCTGGTCGCCTCTTACGACACAGGGATATGCTTTTCTATGCTCTATCCTTTTAAAATACAGGACAACAAGAAAGGAAGCAGCAACAAGTAACATTTTTAAAG
>NC_140978.1:31613000-31623000 GCF_056783735.1 Eptatretus burgeri | reverse complement strand
CTTTAATTAGTCTGTGAGAGTAGATAGTGGAAAATTGCCTCATATGTATCATGTAAACATGTATTTTTAGATTCCCCATGTCATAACGTTTTCGAAAATGTATAGGTTGGAATGAAATGGAAAATGAAAAGCCTGGTGTTGGCGCAGTGGTTAGGGCAGCGGCTTGGGATCCAAAAGGTCCTGAGTTCAAGCCCCGTTAGGCCACTGAATTAATACACCAGGGGGTTGACTCAGCCTGTCATCCTTCCGAGGTCGATGAAATCCGTACCAGTATACTGGGCCGGTGTATACCCCGGTTAAAATAGGTGTACCATATCCTTGTGTCGTAAGAGGCGACCAGGGTTGCGTCAGGAAGGGCATCCGGCGTAAAACCTGTGCCAAATCACTATGCGGATCATACGGATGATCCGCTGTGGCGACCCCTAACGGGAGCAGCCGAAAGAAGAAGAAGAAGAAGATGTATCATGTATGAAATCGCTCCAAGCTCCTAATATGAAAACTATAGCACTTACAAAAGTGATGTTTACAGCGATTCGTAGCTATGATGAACAGGCATTCGATTATATGAGTGAGGAAAGTGAGAATTATTTTTTTTATCGTTAAGAAATCCTTACAGTCTGTTACAAGTCATGACATGGTTGAGCAAGCCAAAATACATAGCGGCTTCAGACCCCAGTGCGGTTACCTAGGATACACCTTAAGTCCCAATAGAGAGCGGTGACCGAGGATGCGCCTGATAAAGGACATAATTAAATAACCCCGTTCATTATCTTCAAAAGGGTGTTTTAATGAACCCAAACACCCAATTTTCAGTCACGCACTTCCTTGGAGGTTCCTTAGTACGCATGCAAAGTTTCACGCTGATAGGCTTCATGGTTTTGGAGTTATGGAGGAGACACACTGACTGTTATGGAGTTATGGAGGACACACACACATTTATTAATATAGTACATATATAGACACATATATATGTATATATATATATATATATATATATATATATATATATATATATATATATATATATATATATATATATATATATACTGTATAAATAGAACAGCACTTGGTAGAGTGCATACCTCTGCCAGGCTGACAGATACGTTTGGTATCCCCATGGTAGACCGGATCTGCATCTGCAACTTAACCATAATCGAAACAGCTTGTTCTCATCACGCACTCATACCCCGCAAAGCTGTTAGCTTACAAAACCCGCAAAGCTTACAAAACCCGCAAAGCCCGCAAAGCCCGAACACTAGAGTGTACCAGGTGCGGTGGGACGCAAGAAGCACGCGGGCCACCATCTACTCCGCTTTATTGCGCGACCAGAAGCACACTCTTCCCACCCCTAGCGGGCGAGGCATGATATACGAAAACCCAATCACGTGACACAGCACACTCCTCCCCTCGTAAAATGACCCGTCACATAATGAACGGATAATCACAACATGACCATCGGAAACCCATCAACACTCATAATCCTCCAAGTACCGCGGCCGCACCCTGACCCGCCTCGGACGGGCAGCACCACCAGACAGCCCAGGCTCAGACGCCTCCCGGCTCGGTCGAGGTGACACCCTCGCCGGACTCGCACTTTCCGCAACACCAGCTACCCCCGACTGCCCAGCCTGCTCGACGTCCCCGGGTAGGACGGCATCAGGCGAAGCCCCCCTCGGCGCTGGACCAGCCAGCCCCGGCGATACAACGTCAGGTGCCGGCGATACTACCGGTGGGGGTCCCGCATCGTTCGGCTCGGGGAGGTGTGGGGGGGGTGACGCTGAACAGCGATCATGCATCTGGTCCACGTGCCGCTTCCACACATCCCCACCATCAGTCCGCACCATGCAATTCGCCGGCCCCAGCACCACAGAGACCACCGCCGGCACCCATTTGGAACCGTGGAAATAATCGCGCACCATTACCCGCTGCTCCACCTCAAAGCTGCGCAGCCGCGTCGGACACGACATCGCCCCACTCCCCGACCCTCCAAGTCGTAGCAAATCCAGCCTGGACCGCAAAGCCCGTCCATAGAGACGAATGGCCGGCGAATCACCCATGACAGGATGAACTGCGTTCCTGTAATGGAGCAAAAAGACATCGACCACCGCCTGCACAGGTGCAACACCCCCCCTGCGCAAAGCCCGCTTCAACATCTTGACAAACGACTCAGCTTGGCCATTCGTCTCAGGATGATACGGTGCGGACCTTAGATGTCGAATACCATTCTGGCGCATAAACTCATCAAATACACCCGCGATGAACTGCGGACCATTATCAGAGACCAGGATCTCCGGCAACCCTTTATTAGCAAAGATCGTCCGCAGCTTCTCTACTGTAATGTTTGCTGAAGTATGCTGCATTATTACAACCTCCGGCCATTTAGAGAATGCATCAATCACAATCAAAAACATCTTGCCATTAACCGGTCCCACAAAATCTACATGGACCCTCTGCCAAGCTCGGTCTGGCACAGGCCAGAGACCCGAAGCTCGACGCGGGTTATCAGCATCTGTCTGGCATGTGGCGCAATGCTTAACCAACTGCTCAATGTCTTTGTTCAACCCCGGCCACCACAACAGGCTACGAGCAAGACTCTTGGTCTTCACGATGCCAAGGTGACTGACATGCAGTTCTTCCAAACACCGCTGCCTGAACCTCGGTGGAATCACGGTCCTCATTCCCCACATTGCGCACCGTTGGACCAACGACAGCTCCACTGCGTGTGACGTGAAAGGTTGAAATGCCGGTGTCGAAGGCAGATCGCTCCAATTCCCCATAGAAATCGCCTGGACGACACGGGCAAGCACCGGATCACGAGCCGATTCCACCGCGACCTGCCTGGCCGTGACCGGCCCGCTTTGGACCTGGTCCAGCGCGAACACATCGACCCGGTCGCCCACCTCAGACGCAGCTGGACCCTCCGCACACGGCAAGCGTGAGAGCCCGTCGCAGTTAGCATGCTTCTCGGTGCTTCGGAACTGAATATCATAATCGTAAGCACCCAGAAACAGACACCACCACTGTATTCGCGCGGCTGCTACCACCGGCACCCCGCGTTTGGGTCTCAGGATGAATTGAAGCGGTTTGTGATCCGTCTGTAAAGTGAAATGCCGCCCCAGCAGATATTGATGAAACTTCCGCACACCCCAGACGAGGCTGAGAGTCTCACGCTCAATCTGGGCATATCCGCGCTCCGCTGTGGACAGGGTCCGGGATGCAAAACAAACAGGCCGCTCGGAACCATCGTCCATCCTGTGGGAGAGCACTGCCCCGATGCCATATGCAGAGCTGTCGCATGCCAATAGGAGCGGACGCGCAGGCTCGTAGTGCACGAGGACCGTATCCTCTGTGAGCAGCCGCTTGACGCGGTCGAACGACGCCTGGTGTGCAGGCCCCCAAGCCCAGCGCTCGTCCTTCTTGAGCAACCGCGTTAACGGCGCAAGTTGTGAGCTGAGCCCGCGCACGAACCTTTGGTAATACTGGGCCATGCCAATGAACGAGCGCAGCTGCATCTTGTCGCGAGGCGGTGGCATGCGCTGAATCGCCTCCACCTTCCGAGGACCTTTCAACAGCCCCTCCGGCGTGATGATGTGCCCGAGGTATTCCAAGCGCTGCTTTAAGAACGCGCACTTGTCCCTGTTTAAGCGCAGGCCGCACGCTTCTAGCTTTGTCAGCACTCGGGCAATGTTCGCAAGATGCTGGTCCGCCGTTTTCCCCGCAATGAGCACATCGTCCAGGTAGGTCTGAGCGGGCAGGCCAATGCAAACCTGATCCATAGCTTTCTGCCACGAAGCTGGGGCTGAAGCAATCCCAAAACAGAGTGGGGTATATCGATAGAGTCCTTGACACGTGTTGATTGTTAAAAGCTCGCTACTCCCGGGATCCATCGGCAGGTGAAAATATGCATCACGCAGGTCTAGCTTCGTGAAGTATTGACTCCCCGCCAATCGCGCATATATCTCATCGATTGACGGCAGTGGATATTGCTCCACGCTGAGCCCCGGGTTAACCGTGGATTTGAAGTCCCCGCACAATCGGACGTCTCCATTCCGTTTCAGCACCGTGACAACCGGGGTGGTCCAATCCGAGCACGACACCCGTTCGATCACTCCACAGGCCTCCAGCCTATCCAGTTCACCCTTGACCTTGTCCCGCAGGGCATACGGCACCGGACGCGGTTTACAAAACCGAGGAACCACCCCCTCCTTCAAGAAGAGTTTCGCCTCCATGCCCTTGAGTTTTCCAAGGTCGTCGCTAAACAACCCTTGATGTCTTTGAAGAATCTCCTCCAACTGATCCTCCCACTGGCTCGGCACGGGTTGCACAAGGTGAATTGCGGCCCAGTTTAGCCTGATGCGGGTCATCCAATCTCGGCCGAGGAGAGACAGCCCCCTCCCCCGTACGACGTACACCCGAAGCGTGGCGACCTGGCCTTGGGACCGCACAGACACGTCTGCCATCCCGACTGGCGTTATCTTCTCGCGGGTGTACGTGAACAGCGTGAGGTTTGACCTGATAAGCTTCAAGCCGTTGAGTCTACGCGCGGTCTGTTCGCCGATGAGCGACACCGCTGCTCCCGTATCAACCTGGAACGTGATCGGCGTTTCGTTCACTTCGACTTCCACCATCATCGGGCGCGCCGTCGCCGGGCCAATTGAAAACAGGCTCAACAACGGCCGCTGGTTCCGCCCCGAGTCGCCTCGCACATCGCCGTCCATGACCTTAACGGTGGCCGGCGCCCCACGGCACACACGCGCCAAATGACCCACCTTGTGACAATTCAAACACACGTTGCCTTTATACGGGCATGCACGGCGCAGATGTCGACCTCCACATCCCAAGCATGTCCGCGGGGTCACCCCGCCGCACGCGCGGCCGCGTGGCGACGTCCGACCCGCATCGAAGGTCGTGCGCGCGTCCCGGGGTGCTCGTGACCCCGCGTGGCCGGTGACGGCCCGAACATCCTCGTGAGTCTGCTCGACCGCTGTAGCCGTGCTGACCGCCGAGTCGAATGTAATGGCTTCATCCTTCAGCCATAAAACCGCTGAAACCATTTTCGCATCTTGTAAACCAGCAATTAAACGATCTCTGAGCCGAGCTGACCGCTCCCCCGCCGGGAACTTGCAGGCCACGGCAGAATGCTTAATCCGCGCCACGAACTCAGCGACGCGTTCCTCTGCCCCTTTCGAGAGGCGATCGAACTGGAATCGAGCAAGCTGCAACGACTTCTCCGGCGCCATGTGTGCTTTCATTTTCTCCACAATGTCCCGAAACGCCAGTTCGTCATCCCGGGGCCTGTTCGGTGCCACTAAATCACCCAGCAGCCGATAATGCTCCGGCGAAAGCGAAGCGAGCAAGATCGACTTCTGCTTGCTTTCGTCGACCACATCGTTCGCGTGGAAATAGCATTCCAATTTCTCCGAAAACAATTCGAAGTCGTCCCCGTCGAAAACGGGCATAAGTCCGTATTCAACCATCCTCGTCAGCCAACTAGAGTGTACCAGGTGCAGTGGGACGCAAGAAGCACGCGGGCCACCATCTACGCTTTATTGCGCGACCAGAAGCACACTCTTCCCACCCCTAGCGGGCGAGGCATGATATACGAAAACCCAATCACGTGACACAGCACAATAGGCTTCATGGTTTTGGAGTTAGTTTTTGGACTTCATGGTTTTGGACACACTGACTGTTATGGAGTTATGGAGGACACACACATTTATTAATATAGTACATATATAGACATATATAGACATACATATATATATATATATATATATATACTGTATAAATAGAACAGCACTTGGTAGAGTGTATACCTCTGCCAGGCTGACAGATACGTTTGGTATCCCCATGGTAGACCGGATCTGCATCTGCAACTTAACCATAATCGAAACAGCTTGTTCTCATCACGCACCCAACCTATTCACAAAGTTTCGTCCGAATTCATCCATAACTTTTTGAGATATCCTGCTCCCAGACAGCCATACAGACAAACACAAAAACAAATTATTCTGGACATTACCAAAGTCGAATCATCATGTTCTCATCACCTATCCAACTCATCCACCAAGTTTTGTCATAATCCGTGCACAAAATGTTGAAATATGCGTCCACATTGTAATTGCCCTATCTCTCAATGGTGACGAATCACTTCTTCAAAGAAATTTAAAAAATTCTCAAATCAGGATCTTCACCAAAATCGAAACCTTTCCTCCTTGTCAAACACTAAACCTATCCACCAAGTTTCCTCTGAACTGTCCATCACTTTTTGAGATATCGTGCCATATATCATTTTTGGCCTCATATCACAATGGTGAAAAATTATTTAGCAATAATAATTTCAAAAAAGATCGGATCCTGATCCAGATCTTCACCAAAATCTAAGAAATTTTTCCTGTCACACACCCAAACTGTCCACCAAATTTCATCCAAATCCATCCGTAACATTTTCACATATTCTGCTCACAGACAGATAAACAAACAAGCCGGTAGGCGGCAATGGGTGGCCGAGCAGGAATGTTAGTATTGCGACAATCGTAGGTGTCGAGAAACGGTGTTTGTATGATCATCCAATCACAATCGCAGTCGAAGATCGACTTACGAATGCGCAATATTGTGAAATAACATATGAAAGGGTTCCTAGCCACAGGATGTGCCGTTTCGCTCTGCAAGAGCTCAGGTTACCTGGCAGGTAATGACGGCACCCGGTGCTAGGCAGGTAGTACCTAAGCATCTGTATTTGTGCCTGGTTGGTGTAGTAATAGATTTAAATAACTCTGAAAATTATAAATAATATTTGTATAATAATTGACTAGATATGAGTTTCATATACATGTTGTTCAAAAAAATGAGATTTTTGTTTGTAATGAAGTGAGCAGTTCCGCGTTTGTGGGCCTTCAATTTTCGCCAATTTTCGCGCATACCCTAATTGTAGGGGGCGCTGTGGGTAAAGTATTCCATATATCACAAGAAACGGAATATATTTGATAGAGCATCACCTGAAGATCATTCGTGCCAAATTTCATAACCCTACGTGGGATAATGGCTTTCGGAATTGATTTCGCGTGAACGGTACTGATTTTGAAGGTTTTTCGGTTGTTGCTCGGGAACCAAAGCGTCCCTAGCAACCATCACAATTTACAAAGTACTAGGTCATAAGATGTACCTACCACCCGAGTTTGGTCAAAATCGGCTGACGTTTACTACCAATTATGCTGATGACAAACGAACAAACATCCAAACAAACAGACAGAATTACTGACAATAAGGTCACCTATTTTGGCGACCCAACAGATGTGGTGAAGACTAACCTTTGGCCACCTTCGGTGGAAGAGGTAGAAACAAAAACCACGGTCCACGAGTGAATCGGTGAATTAAGTATTTTTTCAAATGTTATTTGCACCATGACTTCGTCTATGAATTACACACTGTTGGAACAAATCTTATAAACCTTGAGACCTTTTAGACTGCTGAGATCCTTTTTGACCTTTGAGGATCCTTTAGACCTTTTAGACGCCATCAGATATTTACATCCTTTCGAACACATAGCCCCTCTATACCTTTAGAGACCTGGAGACCCTATAGACCCATGGAGACCTTAGAGACCCCAAAAACCTCTCAAGCCCCAAAGATTATTTAGAAATCCAATCCATAAGACCCTAGAAACCCTGGTAGAGCCGTATACTCCTAGTAGACCCCATTTGAGCCTTATGACCTTTTGACTCTTTAGATCCCTTATACCTTTAAGACCGTTTAGACACCCTTTGATCCCTTCAGACTTTACACCTTTTATACCCTTTCGACCCCTCTTTAGACCCTGAGAACCTTTCAACCCCACAGACCCTTTCAACCTTTATACAACCTTAAGTCCCTTGATGCTCTTTAGACCCATTACTCCATTCAGACCCTTTCGACATAGTAGACAGCTTTTGACCCCTTTAGACTGCTTGGACCCATTACTATTTCGAGCTTTAGACCACTTAGACCTTTTTGGACACATTCGATTCCTTATTTCGACACCTTTCGACCCTTTAGACATTTCCATCATTCAGATAAAATCCTTCAGACCATTTAGACCCTAAATACTATTGCAATGTACCCTTTAGACCTTTAGATCATTGAGACCATCTGGAACCTTCTATACACACACCAAATAAACATCTATAGTCGTCCTGCAAAGCACACTCTACCTTTTTCAGCAAGTAATACACACACTCTACCCAACTTGAGAGTGGGTACTCTTCCAGTAATATAATGAAATGCAATTTATTTCCATGAGGGACGAGTGTGAAAAACTCAGGACGCGATCCAGACCTCAAAATCAGTGCCTCTCAGTAAGAAGGTGAAAGGTCTACATTGAGCGATGGAGTTGTGCAATGGAAGCAGAACCTTTCTACACCAATACCACAAGCAACAAATGGAAGGTTGTTAGCAAGGGATCAAGGAAGTGGTAAAACTGAATTTGTAAACTATGGACAAGGATTAGCACTGATAGCTGAGAGTAACACTCACAACACAAGGATGCATGAAACTGGTGATATGGTAGAAATATAAATTGAATCAGAAATGTATATTTATTTTACAAACATCAACAACAAACATCAACAACATCAACAACACACACACACACACACACACACACACACACACACACACACACACACACACACACACACACACACACACACACACACACACACACACACACACACACACACACACACACACACACACACACACACACACACACACACACACACACACACACACGCACACACACACACACACACACACACACACACACACACACACACACACACACACACCTTTTTGGTGGCAGCTAGTTTATTTTGTACCAAATCGCATGAAGTTCTCAGGAAGATTTTGATTTCCACTCATGATGGGGTCCATCGGTGTTGCCTCCTACTGGATGTTGTGCCGTTCTGGTGGGTCTCCAGATTTCTCTCCAACAAATTATTTTCAAACAACTGAAAATCCACAATGGCGATAAAAGTAACTACAAGAGGATACTTACGATGCATCAATGTCCATGATCTATTTCGTAAGAACTCGACTAATTTGATGTGATGATGCGCCACAGATCGAGTGAAGAAGTCCAGGTCTGCAAACAGCACAGGACACGCAGGACAAGGTGAGCAGAAGGCATACTTCGGTTCCCATGTCTCACAGGTTGTCGTTAATAGCCTGTCCACCCACCAAGTGGGAGACGGGGTGTTTAGAATTGTGTGTGTGTGTGTGTGTGTGTGTGTGTGTGTGTGTGTGTGTGTGTGTGTGTGTGTGTGTGTGTGTGTGTGTGTGTGTGTGTGTGTGATTGGGGGTTATCTCCACACGTGGATGGGTTTCAAGAGATGTAATGGAGACTTACCAGGTCTCAAGGTATCCACCTTCGTGTGTGTGTGTGTGTGTGTGTGTGTGTGTGTGTGTGTGTGTGTGTGTGTGTGTGTGTGTGTGTGTGTGTGTGTGTGTGTGTGTGTGTGTGTGTGTGTGTGTGTGTTGTTGTTACCGCTTTGGAAATGTACCCCGGGGGAGAGCATTCATGTACATGTAGAATTCCCGAGAATGAGTTATTTCATTAGTTTATGTGGTAGATAGACCTTTGCCCCATTGTCCAGGGGTTTGGTGGGATGCGTTGGGGTTAATCTGTGTGTCCCTGGTGTGATGTCTTCCCCACTCTGATACTTTCAATCTTTCTCTCAATCCACCAACAATCCACTTCACCAAACCTCAATTCAATAAACCCTCCTTCACCCCATCAGGCTTACCTTCAACCCGCAGGTTTATTGTCGTCCTTCGGTGCATCTGTCTTACTCGACACTTGGTCCACTCATTCTTTTATTAGTCCCAATTAACCATCCATTCATCCGACTATCGACTCCATTATTCACTATCTGTTCATTCATCACCATTGGAGACGATTGGTCCTTCGTGCTAATCAAATTACTCTCCTCCATTGTTCCTTCTCTGCACTTCCACATTTGTC
>NC_140978.1:31593000-31605500 GCF_056783735.1 Eptatretus burgeri | reverse complement strand
AATAAAAGAGAATAACCATTTGGGAGCATTTCAGTTGACGGAATCATTCATCTTACAAGAAATACATATTGGAACGAGATTGCATGACCACTTCCACCCGAGGGATCATCTCAGGGAGCACCGACCCACCTGCACATTATGGAGCAGGATTTTTGGACTTGGCCAGGATACCGGTAAACAATGTCCTACTGTTGAGCAAAAGACATGGTTGGATATGTCTATTTCAGTCGCATTTCGTTGGAAAGGCTGGACTGAAAGATAAGAGAACGTGGGTTTCGGCAAATAATCTGATTTCCCCAAAACAAGGTCAAACAAAACATGCGAAGCGTGCCTCCTGAGGGGCATATTGAGCTTCCATCGCCGCTTCCTTGTGGTACAAACATTCCTTCTTCGACGGCACAGCACCATCACCCTGCAAGATGGCCGGCTTAAAGACCGCGCGATCGTGGCACATTGATTGATGCGACACCTTGCGACGCACCTGGATGGCAGTTTACGGTTTAGGGTCACCGCATCAATCCCACATATGGACTTGACAGGTCAAAGGTAAGTGCGCTCTTTTATCCGCTGAACTCTCAGGTCCGTCCAACTTAGCGTTCACGTCTCACACACCGTAAAACAAAATTACCTGCAGCGGTGTGCAGCACGACACAATGCAGCATGAAGAGCAGGTGCACATAGAGCAAAATGCTTTCGATACCTGAGATCTCTTGCTCCAGGACAGGTGTGCAGCTCCAACTTGATGAAGCTCTTCTCGCGACACGCTGGATGTCCGATTGTCGATGAGATAGACCAAGGGTGGAGCTGAGCGATTCATATCATTTCTGGGATAGAATGAGAGGTCGTCGATGTGACGTCATTGATGAGAAAGGAACAAAAAAATTTTTTGCAGACAGTAGAAAAAAAAAGTACCACTTGTACAGGTAAGAGGGACTGACGAAACGAGTTTTGTAATCTTTGTTGAAAGGACTCTGCCCCTCTCTTTTTTTTTTTTCTTCGAGTTATATTTTTCTTAAAATATTTTTTGTCTTTTTTTTCTTTTTAAATCTTAAAAGACATTTTCGAGTCTTGTTTCATTTTCATCGCAAAAAAAATAAAAAAAAACTGAATATGGGAAGAAAACTCTCACGGAGAAATCCAGAAGAACCTGGCAGAGGAATTGAAACAGACACCGGGTGATGTCAATCAATCAATCAATCAATCAATCGATAAAGCAACCATATACCAAGAAGTCTGAAATAGATATAAAAAATGTGAGTGATGATCAGTCGTGCAGATTTTAAAACGCCGAGAGTTCAGGTTTTGGATAATAACTGAAGAGTGTTTGATCAACAAAAGTTTTCATCTTGATGCGAGGAAGAACCACAAAATTCCCAGTGCCGGACCATGACCTCCCTGCAGGAGTGTTAGGTGTATAATAAGGACATAGATAGATAAAGCTTGGTATTTGCTTCACGGTTCAGGTCTTGATTTATTGGCTTAAGATCTTAAGGTCTTGAGTTGAAGCCACTGGGGTTCCGTTGACTCAGCCCATCATCCTTCCGAGGTCGGCAAAATGAGTGCCAGCTTGCTGGTATCCGGTGTCGGAGTGGCGACCCGTCCAGGATTGTGCCCAGTAGCCAAGGAGACTGTGTAGGCAGCACCGATGCTCTGCACTGAGTATGGTCCCAATGGCTGGATGGATGGATCCTATGTATGCCTGGTGTTGGCTTACTGGTTCGTGTGGTGCTCTTGGGATCTTAATGTCCTGAGTTCCAATCCAGCTCGACCGTTGAATGAATACCAGGTGGGGTTGACTCAGCCTGTCATCCTTCTGAGGGGCAAAAGGAGTACCAGCTTGCTGGGATGATTGAGGCATTCGAGTATCCTGCGTCGGAATGGCAACCTGTCCAGGATTGTGCCCAATAGCCCAGTAGACTGCTTCAGCAGCACCGATGCTCTGCACTGAGTATGGTCCCAATGGATGGTGGATGGATCCCATGTAGCAAGTCTGGATGTTAGGGTTAGTTTAGTTTAGCATGACAACCACACAAACACTGGTCTGTGAATTATAGAAAGGTGAGGGAAAAACCAGTGAAAACCAGGCAAACCAGAAAAACTGGAAACCAGTGGAGTGTCGTCAGAATTTGAGTGATGCGTGTGATCGAATTTCTAAGACTGAACTAAGAGTCAGGCTGCTGTGCATTGTCTGCATTGCAAAGGAAGGAGAGAAGTTGAAACGTGATGTTATGAGAGCATGACCTAAAGTTTCAGAAAAATCCTCCGATTCAGGCCTCAGCGGATTTTAGGTAACTTTGTGAAAAAATGGAAAGAAGCAAAGAGTTGGGTCCATTGTGACACCTAAGTTAGACACCGAAATAGAAGCGATCAGGCGATCATCTCCAAGTTTCAACATCTGAGGTTGAAGGTTTATAACAAAGACTTTCCAAGTAATATGTCAACATGCGTTGAAGAGAGCCGCTCAGATGTCGGAAGAAGTCAGTGATGAGGGAATCATTTCTGTGGTTTTCAGTGATGGCAAAGTTTTCTTGGACTGCGGTATAAACCGTGGAACAGTCAAGGATCCTCATTACATGACAACTTCCGATAACCGGTTTATTTGTGATCAGAACAAAATAAAATCACAACAAAATCCATAAAAGAGCCCTTGCAATGAAGACATGACACAGAACACCTGAAAATGGTCCCTCTCGTACAAAGCAAGGACATAACAGGAACCTGGACACGGGAGGAGACAATTCAATCGACAAGGCTGACGGGACAGCCGAGAGGTATGCACAATTTCCTTTTAGCTGTCTAGCTAGATTTGAATCCCGACCCAGCTATAATCTTTCATCCCGGTGTTTCAAAGGCAGGGTGATTCATCAATGTGTGTGCCATCCCTAGGGTGGACGTTAAACGGCAATCCCGTCGACCACCATTCATTGGTGGACGTAAAAGATCTCATGGTGTCCTTTGCGAAAAGTGGGTGAGCTATCGCCAGCACCATGGCCAAATTCCAGCCCTAACCAACAGAGGGCACTGCATCGATAGCACAGCCACACTCAGCTAATGATGCTACCCTGCAGCCATGTGATGCATACGAACGAAGAAGATTCAATCAACCAGTCTATTTACTTAAGCCTCAGCGGTGTCATGGTTAAAGTGTCTGCTCTGAGTTTGGTAGGTCGGTGGTTCTAACCCCGGTCAAGGCATAGCAAAGACTTTAAAAATTGTATGTGCTGCTTCCTTGCTTGACGCCCCTCATGGAAAAAAATGATAAAGCACAGACAAAACAACTGCATAACAATGCAGACTTTGATGAGCAGAATGGTGCAGGTTTTGAAAACTAATATAATAGTGCAGGCTTCTTAAACTTGAAAACATCACAAATGCAACCGAAAAAGCCAAGTGGAATACCTTGAGACATGAGAAGGCCTCTTTCCACTTTAGGAGATTACAACGAACGGGAGTACTTTGGCAAGACCAACCTTCCACTTGCACGGGCGATGGGATTTAGCCCAATTGGAAAACATCCCAACAGAGCCGCATTTAGAGCTCGAAACCCACTCAAACTCACTAATCTTGCCAAGCCCTTAACTTCAACTGGGCTGGAGCCGGCGAATGTAAATGCGATAAACGTAGCACGGGCTTGCCAAGAAGGTTTTGATACAAGGTGCAAATGTTCCCACCATTTAAACATTTAGCTTTTGTATCTTATACCCGTTTACCTTACAAAATCTACAAAAAGGCAAGACAGCCGGGTAAACTATGCAATTGAAGAAGGAACTGCATCTGCTGCCATGACAGCTGTTGTAGTCGCACCTGATTCTGCTGGAAATCAAACCCAGATAAATGGACTTGTATGAGATTTCTGAGACATCCTGCTGTCAAAAGTATTTGAGCTTGCACAACAGCATGAAACTGGCATCAGTGAAGCTCCAGGTCAAAAACATTTCTGGTGATTGAAATAGAAGAGGTAGGAGTACACAATACAGACATTTCCCAAAAAACACAGGACAAGTACTGAACCATCTGCTCAGAAAGCAATCAGGAAATATTTTCTCTACGTAACAATTTCAAACAAAACTTTGCATCGCTCTCTGCAATGAACCATTGGTGAGTCCTGGCTCGGCAGGGCAGGGGAGAGGGGGGGCAGGTTCGTGTCCATTGTTTTTGAATGGCATTACCCAAGATTTTCTTGTTCTATATGCCAAGACCTTTCAAAAAAGTTTGGGTGTCAAGTCGAGGGTCCAGCCAGTCAGATTGCTCTACAGCCCCTCTGAAAGATTTTCCTTTACCCCAAAAATAGCATATCTATGAAAATATTAAAATATTCATATCTCAAGTAGTAGTTCTAGAAACATGTTCTTGGTGTCTAATATCAGGTTTTTGACCATAAGAAAGCGATTAGTCCAGTCAAATTAGGAAATAACCCGTCACAAATTGCAATAGTATTGATTCCAACACTATTAAACTCAGAAATATGTCTGAAATAACATATCCAAAAGGTAATTGAATCAATAGATGGGAATAGTGTGTAATTTTCATAAATTCAAAATGGTCGCCAGAAACCGGTTTAATCGAAGTTTCAGCCATTATTTAAGCTATTATCGTGGTGATAACTGACTATTGTTGTTAGTGGTATCACATATAGAAGGCCGGTGTATAGCCAGGGCACTTCCGATGCCTTCCGATTGGTATACATGGAATTTTGGAAATCTGCAAAAAAAAAAGATTAATTTTATCAATAAAAATAGCTAAATTATAAGTGAAAAATTGTAAAATAGAGTATGATCGATGAATAATGAAACATTCATTTGCCATTAAGGCCTAAGTCACATTTGCTCTACGGCGAGGATACGGCGGCCGTACGCCCTCTGAATTGACAGAAACGTGCGGCGGCCGCAGTTTCTGCGGTAGCTTCAGGGTGGCCCTACGCCGTTTGGCTATCTTTTATAGGCCGTAGGGGTCGCCGTGGAATTATAACGCGGAGTTATAACTTTTTTCATTTCTACGTTCGCCGTAGCAATTCTACAAGCAGAAAAAAAAAACGGTAAAAAAAATAAGTTAACCCACTCGTTACCATCCGTCTGGCTGCACGTTCGCCTTGGGCCCCCCTGCGGTCGCCTTGCGGGCACCTAGAGGTTACCTTGCGTCTGCCTTGAAAATTATATGGCCGCCGCAGGGCCCCCTTTCGGTCACCATGCGACATCAAATCAAAGACCGTACGGCAACCCCACGTTTTCCATCTCCACAATTTCTAAATATGCCGTGCTGCTCCCCGAAAAATAAAAACATATGTGACTGCTACATTGTGTGACCGTGGAAATACTGCGGCCGCCGTATAATTGCTTGTGGCCGTAGATTTTGGAGACCCCACGGCCACCGTGGCAAATGTGACTGAGGCCTTAATTACGCTGGTCATAACATGATGATGCATATCCCTACACAGGATATCTGTTACTCTATTTAGATAATTACACTGGTCATAACATGATGATGCATATCTCTACACAGGATATCTGTTACTCTATTCAGATAAATACATCATACAAAATCATAAATATAGGTAAATCACTTTTAAGCATGATATTGTTAATGGTGTACATGTAAAAATGGATATTGGGTTATGACGAATATGAAACTTTTATGCGATGATCCTATGCATGTGGCCCCTCATGTCAGTTGCTCCAGCAATGTTAACAGGGCTAACATGACTAATGGATTGATATATGTATGTGATCCATCAGTGCTATGTACGAGATAAGGCACGTATTCATTGTATTATTGTGAACCCTCTCTATTTCCAGGGTGAGTCATGATGTATGAAGAGCTGAGTTGTGTTGTATGCCAGAAATCCATATGGTCAGACCAACCAAGCTCCCAACTCACTGCAAAGGGTTGTGATGGCATCAATAGAGCAAATACAGCCAGACACAGTAACATTAATGCTCTACCTGGACAACATGTCCACCAGAACTGTCGCCAAGTTTATACAAACCTTCATTACATCGAGCAATCCGACCGTAAGAGACTTGGTGATCTTCCTTCATCCAATGACAAACCATCTTTGCGATCATCGGTGGGTTTATTTGATTATGCCAGTCACTGCCTCTTTTGTGGCCAGGGTGATCCACGAGAAGGCAGGAATCCTGATTTGAAACTCATACCCATCAGAACATTAGATTTCCAGGAGAGTGTTCTACAAGTATGTGACAAAAGAAATGATGAATGGGCGAAAATAGTCCAGGGGAGAATCATAGCTGTCCATGATTTACATGCTGCCGATGCCGTATATCACAAGATGTGCAGCAATAATTTCAGAACCAACAAAGATATTCCTGTAAAATTTCAACAACATGATGATAATACATCTGTGAAACGTATGAAATGGGGAAGACCTCATCATGTCATGCAAGCTGAAGCATTTAAAGATGTAATGCATAACTTTGAACACAATGATGATGAACAGACCACCATAAAAGATCTTATCGACAATATGACAGAGTTCCTTTCAGACTCCAACGTTCCACCATATGGTCACACTTAAGGCCCGGTCACACCTTGACGTTTTAGCCAACGTATGCCGATTTTTGAATTTTTTTTCTAAAACGCTGGCACACGTTGAATACGTTATGGGTAAGTTTTGATAACATTGAGAGCACGCTGAAAAACACTGCCATACGTCGTTGTACGCTGGCTTTAAACGTTGTACTTTTCGGTTGTCCTCAAATTTTTTCATGCTTGAAATTTCACGAGGTATGCCGGCGTATGACTCACACGTTCCGCTACGCTGGCCACAAGTTGTATGCACGGTCTGCGATCGTTGACAGACGTCAACACATGCTACTTGTAAGTTAATCATAAGTTGAGACACGCCGAGGTAATGTTTAGCGTACCCGAAACTTATTTCTAACCTATGATTAACGTGTTGTTGGCACGTTACGCGATCGTTGCCACACATCGACAGACGTTACTTTTAAGTTACTCATAGGCTGAAAGACGTCGGTATAATGGATCGTCCTTGCGTCAGCGTCCACGGCCACGGCCAGGACACTTATTTGCAGCATTCTTCAAACTTTTTTTCGGCATGACGAGGATGTTCACACTTCGATGTCTAGCTTGGCTATGATTCCAATTGTCCATCGGCAGCGTCTATTTAAAATAGTCGAGTTTGAGCGTTTTAACACGTTCAGAAGAAACGCTTCAAATTTCCAAACCCCAGCGTCAAAAAACAAAGGCGAGTGACAGCAATTTAAATCGTTCATTGTAAACAATGAAAATAGCAGAGTGGTACCGTTTAAAAAGTCGTTGAGTGTAAAAAAAATCCAATTGTTGAGCGCAAGTGTCTACTTTCAATAGTGGAGATGCAGCCATTTAAATCGTTGAGTGGCAGCCTATGAACCTACCCGTGGACACGCGGACGCA
Organism: Eptatretus burgeri; assembly: GCF_056783735.1. Lineage (NCBI taxonomy): Eukaryota > Metazoa > Chordata > Myxini > Myxiniformes > Myxinidae > Eptatretus > Eptatretus burgeri. Next base: position 31,598,090 of record NC_140978.1, on the reverse strand, counting down.
AGGAGGATCCATTATAACCCACACCCTCCCCCTCACTCACCTACTACTGCCAACATGAACAAACTACTACTAATACTAATACTAATACTAATACTGATACTGATACTGTTACTGCTGACATGGACATCGACTCAAAAAGGAACTCGAAAACACTGTTGGGTTCCCCTTTTATGAGCAGCATTTTTATATACCAATTCCCAAAACCGCTGGGAACACGTCTTTATATGGCAGCTGTAAGCTAGAAACACATTAATTTTTTTTTTTTGTTGACCGGAAGACGTCATTGGAATATGTCTACATACGTCGATGTGTGTTGGGACTTCGTAAAGAATTGGTTCAAAGCACGTCAAACATAAGTTAGAAATAAGTTTCGCGTAAAAAAAGACATTACCGCGACGTGTTTCGACTTATGAGTAGCTTATAAGTAGCCTTTGTGGACGTGTGTAAGCGTCCGCATATCGTGTGTACAACCTATCCCCATCGCATGCGGAACGTGCGTCATACGCCGAGTACGTCGTAAAATTTTGAACATGTTTAAAATTTCTTGACGTACTCCACTTACTACGACGTATGATAGCGTACTTTAGCATTCTACTCACGTATACCAAACTTACTCATACCGTATTTGACGTGCCCCAACGTTTTAGACACATTTTTCTTAGGTCGGCATACGCTGGCAAGATCGCCAAGGTGTAACCGCGATGTTGTCACTTCCATTTCTACGGCAGTTATGATTCGAATCGTTGTGCGTCAGCCTTTTAATAGGCTACGTCACGACATCGTCGGCGATGCGTGCAACGCGCTATGCCTAAGTTAGACTATCGTTGGGCATAGGTTGTGTAGGCCAACAACAGGTTCAGCATTCGTTGGTATAAGTTATCTATAACACAACGAAACGTTCTGTGTCCATTACTAATATGTTATGCATACGACCAACTCGTTATGAATACGTCCGAATCTTAAAAAAAACATCAAAAGTTCAATGTCAGCCAGCGTTTTACATACATTTTAATACGTTGCCATCGCTGGCTAAAACGTCAAGGTGTGACCGGGCCTTTACATGAAAGCCCAAATACAGAAGTTCGGAGATAAAGTCATCATCACAGAGAAGTGCTGCCACCAACATCAGCTGCTGCGGCATACCATAGTCAACGTGTGTACCCTTCAAGTTCAGGAGTGGATGGGTAAAGCAGCTGATATGTCACCAGAAGATTGGGGCTGGTACAAACAAGGTGATAAATTGTTGCCAATCCTGACCGACAAAGAACCAGCTCCAACATCATTGCTTGAGGTGGTGAGATGTAACTGTAAATCTGGTTGCAATACCGGACAGTGCACATGTCGTAAAAATGGACTGGAATGCTCCACGGGTTGTGGACACTGCCGAGGCGTGTGTACAAATATGTCACAGATCGAAGATGACGATGTTGATGAATGAATGAGCAACATATAAGACTATTGATTCAAGTAGAACCATGTCTTTGCTGTATTATTTCAGTATTATATTATTCAAGTTATATGTGACAATAAGTCAGATGCTTAGGTTTACATCGAGCCGCACGTTTCATTTTCATGATTGATCTACTTTCTACTCATGAAGTGTTAATTTGTATATCTAACTTCTATATACATGTATGCCACATAACGAAGTACATGTGATATAGATTCTCATTTTTACGATTATGTATTTTAACATGAGCTTCCTTATTCATATCTTAGGTCAGATGTGTGGATGAATCATTTAAATATATTCTATATGTGATACAGGTATATTCCAAATTCAATTTTTGGCAATAATCCATTGTGAACCAAACAAATTATAAAATATGTCAAAGGTCAGTTATAATTTCAATACAAGGCGACAATGATTGAAATTGGTAGCTTATTCAAACTTTCGAGTTAATTCTGTATCAGATGATTGAACTTACCTTGTTTGACATGCATATGCAAAATAATATTTCTACATTAAACTTTATAATATGATATCTTTTTTTGTCTTTCTCATTCTCTCATAAAACTTCCATACACTCTCAACCTCAATCCATATGTAATGTCATCTCCAGCTGGACATCATGACCTATTGTCCCCATTATGACAAGTAATCTTTCCTAACAATAGCAATACTGGATTTTATTAATGACCATTAAGTTGATTCTAAATGTTTCCTTGATGGTAAAACAAAATGTGACACCAAAATGAAGCTTCTACAACATTTTGGTTGTTGATAAATGTATAGATATTTATATGTAGTTTCTCACTATTACTGATCACAGCATCTGCCCATGTCGCACGTTTTTGTGTTTCTGAATGGCCGTAAATTCCCCACAATATTCTATTTAACATAACATTACTGGTAAAAATAATCAGATATATGGACTGGGGTGTTTTACCTTGTGGATGAATCCATATAAATGTTCAGGACCAATTTATGTCATATTTACATCAAAATAACTACAAAAATCCCTTTTAATGGTGGCCATCTTGGATTTGTTTCATAGTTACAAATTAGAATATTTCAATTTTGATTCATATACAATACAAATGAATATTTAGTTACCTCATATAACAGTCTTGTCATTATTGCAACACCTACAGACTGATGAGGAAACAATTGTATGAAGTTATATGGTTTCAAGATTTTTGTGGTGGCCATCTTGGATTTATGCAAATTTGAGTCTTCCCATACTTTGATTCACCTAAACTTTTGATATGTTATGCAAGTCACTTTTCTGTGTCAAATAATATAGGACTCGTTACTATTGCCATTAGTGGTGGGTTAACGCCTTATTTGGCCTAATTTGACTTGACTCGATTGGCAGCATCTCTCATGTGATTGGAGGTCATCTCCAGGGTGGTTGCATAAAACCAGGGTGGTTGAGATAAGGAACGCTATTAAGGAGAAGCAGAAGGCATTTATTAGGTTTAAAATATCAGGACTGGAGTTAGATGTATATATCACTATCGAAGTGAACAGGGGCAAGTTAAGAAAATAACTCGGCAAGCCAAAAAGAAAAAAAAAAAAAAAAAGTGTGAGAAGGACATGGCTAAGAATATTAAACATAATAGCAAGGCTTTCTTTAAGTATATCAGGGGAAAAGAACAGGTTAGGACCAGTGTGGGCCCATTGAGGAATAGCACCGGGAGAGTGGTTAGTGATGAAAATGAGACGGCAGGCTTATTAAACAGGTATTTTTCTTCAAGTTTTACACAAGAACAGTCAGGATAATTGCAGGTATCTGATAGTATCTATCAAGGAGGTGAGGAAGGGCTAAAACAGAAGATCCAGGTTGGAGTGGAGGAAGTAAAGGAACAGGTAGTTAATCTAAGAGTAAATAAGGCTCCGGGGCCAGATAATACGCACCCGAGAGTATTGATGGAGGTGGCTGAGCAGGTAAGTGAGATGTTAACGGATATTTTCAAGAGCTCACTGGAGTCAGGACAGGTACCGGAAGATAGGAGAGTAGCAAATGTAACACCATTATTGAAGAAAGGCTTGAAGATCCCCAACTTATCGCCTTTGTCTGTCTCTGTCCATACCCACTCCTTTAGTTTGCAACAAGAAAACAACAAAATTTATCCCCTTTTTATTTTTTATTATTATTATTCTTTTTTTTATTTTAATTGCTTGTCCCTAACCCTCCTATTGTCTTTGTCCGGCTAACCTATCCTGTCCATCCACTCCCAACCCCTAAGATCCTTTTCAGAGGGGAATTAGGGAGAGACTAGTGTCCTGCCTCGAGGCCCAACAAAGCCTCAGAATAGCCTCCACAGAGTTCAGCAATCTTTCCCAAGGTGGGTCCAGCGGCCTACAGAGAGCGAAGGGATGGATGGTGCGAAGGGGTACATTTCCTAACTATCCTACTTTTATTAGCTTTAAACTACCCCGGGACTTTTCCATACGCCTGTCACTTTAAACTATTGGTTCAAGAAACCATGATTCCCGTCGCCTGTGTTGGTGTCCATTATTAATTTGGGCCCTGCCCACATATTTTCACTCGTGCCCTTGCACAATTTCATGGCTGGGCAGCGTGGCTCACTTGGCAGGGATTTCCCTCCTGCTGGACTCTAACTACCGCACCCTTGGGCCCTGAGACTGTCTCCAAGCCTACCTGCTTGCGATGAACGCGGGGGGTTGCCCTTCCTGGCATTGCCCCCCTTTCATGCCCACGTGGCATTTTGGTGCTCTGGGTCCCTTTCCGAGGGTCGCCCGTGCCCACTACACTCCTCCTCCTCTTCTTCTTCTTTCGGCTGCTCCCGTTCGGGGTCGCCACAGCGGATCATCCGTATGATCCGCATAGTGATTTGGCACATGTTTTACGCCGGATGCCCTTCCTGACGCAACCCTGGTCGCCTCTTACGACACAGGGATAAACTTCCGTGCCCACTACTCTATCCCGGTTAATTCTACGTAGCTAATCTATGTCCCCACTAAACATTTCATGCTCGTCCATGTCTCCCAAAATCCATTTCTAAATCTCACCTAAACTCCCAATAACTAGTTCCACAGGTCCCATGAGGAACTGTTCCTGCCCCATGAGGCTGGTCTATCTATCGCTAAACCCTTCCCACTAACTACTTCTCCTTTGCCCAAGCAGGATGTTTACCACATCCTGGCCGGAGCCGTGTAGTTGGAACGAGGCTTTTTTTTTCTTGCACCACCAGGGTGGCGGTCTGCAACTCGCTCGTTCGTCCCCTCCGTCAGACGATACCTGGTGCCTTGTCGTCGCCCTGCACATCACAACAAGCGCTCGCCTTCGAGGGGTCCGCCATGTGAGCCAACGTGTGCCGCTCTCACGTAACTCGCGCCGCGAGGTCCCTAGTGACGTCACCTGCATACCGAACCTCCGCGGTTTCCCATGCAGGCCCACACGAGTGCTTCGTCCCGGGAACCCGCTCCGCACGTTCCGTGAACAGAACACGTGGCACGCAGCATGTGGAGCTTCACACACGCGCCCACATGTGGACCCGTCCGTTCCAAATTCACACAACACTCGCCATCTACATATTAACCGTCCAGGGGGTCTTCTTGTCCCAAATGCAGAGCGTTTCCGCACCTGATTCCCTCCACGCAGACGGGCACGTGAGGGCCG
>NC_140978.1:31578500-31585000 GCF_056783735.1 Eptatretus burgeri | reverse complement strand
CTCTGCTGTATCTGAAATTATGAAATTTACACTCTATACATTCAGTGATAGAATGGGAAAGGGGTCTGTCGAAGGTTTTATTCCTGATATGTCAACGGGAACAAACACAGACCCTGGATATACTCAAAGGAAAGGAATGTATAATGATGATACAAAAGCAGAAAATAGTTTTACTGTGGCAGTTCCTCTTAAAGGTATATTTGGATTTTGTGATCATGATAAAGTTCTGTATGGTCTTAAAATTAGATTTCAACTACAAAGGAATGATAATGAAAATCGATAGCTTTTTGGTGTTGGTAATGCTTTTAGTGATCAGAATAAATTTGTAATTGAGGAGATGAGTTGGTATATCAGTGAATATACTCCTAATCTTAAAACAGAAGAGATGTTGAATCGAAGACTTAACTCAAATAAACCACTCAGTGTATCATACCTCAAAAGAAGATGTCAACACGTTAAACTCAACCAAACCACTTACACGTGGAATTTGGGTGTTCTGGAAGGAAAGCCACGATATCTGTGGATGATTTTTAAAAAGCCAGATGGTGATACTGCGACTGATAAGAATAATGCATTGAGTGATAATGCTAAGGTGAAACAACTTCGCGTTTCTCTAGATGGAACATTTTATCCACGAGATAGATTGGAAATTAATTGGGAAAAAAATGATTTTGCTGAAGCATACAAGTCTTACCAAAAGGTGTGTGAAAGTAATGGAAATAAAGAACCTATTTTGGATATGACAGCATTTAAAAGTTTGTATACAATCTATGCGTTTGACCTGAGCGCCCAAAAGGAAACTATAAAGTCTAATCGAGTGGATACTTCCCTATACATTGAAAGAGGAGAGAGTGAAGAAGTTGATACATATTTTTTGCTTTTGGAAGAAACAGAATTGCAGATTAATACAGATAATGGTGTGATGATTAGTCTCACATAATTTTTTGTTAAATAAATGAGTGGCAAAGTACCAACTGGGGTATATGTTAATCAAATCAATCTTCATAAACTATCATCTTGTGTTCAAAATCAAAAGCCTTGTATGATTAACGTTAATACAATTCAGAGAAAAGGAGCAGTAAGAATTGATGTTTTGCTCACAAGAGAACAGGTTAAAATCTTGAATGACACTGGCTCACTTAAAATTAAAATGACAAAACCAATGTTGAAAAAATATTCAATAAGAGAGACGAGTGGAGGATTTCTCCCATTTCTAATTCCTTTATTTTCTGGTTTAAGTGCGGTTGGAGCATTGACTGGTGGTATTTCAACAGCGGTGAAAACTGCCAACGAAAGGAAGGCTCAACTCCAGGCTCAAAAAGAATTGGAAAGACATAACAAAGAGTTGGAGAAACAAATTAGTGGAAGTGGTGTAATTGTAGATTTTGCTGAAAAACTTGAAGGTCTGCCTGATAAAGCGAGATTGTTAGTTGGAGATATGCTTTCTTCTATAGCACAAGCAGGTGTAAAATTAACTAAAAGAGGTAATGGATTATATCTTTCTAATAAATAAATGAGCATTGATGAGTGGTTGAAAGAATTTGGAAAGAATACAACATCAAATTTACAACTTGTTAAATATTGTAAGAAATTAAAAATTCATAATGTGGTTATTTGTATGAGAGATGAATTAACAAATGTGCCGAAACATACAAAGAATATTATTATGAACTTAGAAGATAATAATGGGAACGGTTCTCATTGGGTTTGTATTTTTAATAGTCAAGACAAATATTATTTTGATAGTTTTGGTCTTCCACCACCTGTTGAAGTCATAAAATTCTTACAGAATGGTGTTTATCAAACATTTCAAGTCCAAGAATTAAATTCCAAGTGTTGTGGTCAATTATGTCTATATGTGTTATTTCAACTCAACAAAAAATTTTTTGATATTATTTTTAATCTAATATAAATGACTTATGTTGGTGAAGATGGTTCTATCTTTGGTGTATCTCAAGAACTGGATATTGATTTATCAAATTATTACACAAAGGCACAGGCTGAATGACATAAATATAATATAACCAAAAATATTAACATGAAAAATGCTTTTAAATTAAAAAATTATCCAAGCCCGACTGACGCGAATGACTTGGTGAGATTAAGCGATTTATCACAATATATATCCTTAAATAAAATGGCTGTGTATTCCAAAGATACAGAAGTGTTGATATTATCTCCAGGTCATACAGAATTCACAGTTCGAATTAAAATAAATTTTTATAAAGAAGGGCGTATCGTTTGTATGAGAATAGAACAATGGGGTATGATATGAATGATTTAGGGTATAATTGGTCATTTAAAATTAACCTCGAAGACCTGGAACAATTAAATCAGTCTCGTAAGGAAGAATATTATCCACTTGGTATCGAGAATGAGTTTTGTGGGTCCACGATTAGTAAACAACAAATAAAAGAATTTAATAAGGGTAAATATAATAATGGTTTTGCCCTTGTTTATCTCATGAAAACACAAAAAACAGGATTATATATAATAAGTAAGGAAATACAAAATGATTTAACTATGGGAAGATGGGGAGGTGTTTCGTGCCATAATATTATTCTAACATATATTTCTAATACATAAATGACAACAAGAAGGCTTCAAGAAAATTATCATTTCTGTGTCCAAGCATACCTTCAAGAAAAGGGTATTTGGTGTTTTAATAAATATATTCTACAACATAAGAATGAGGTATTTTCAATAAAAGATTGGCATTATGCTGATGTTGATAAACCTACAACTTTAAATTTAATTAGAATGTTAAATAATGAAAAAATTATAGAGTTAAGAAAAGGTAAGGCTCTTTTAGAAATTCAAAAGAAATTTTATTGGTTTCCTGTTGTAAAAAAAATTATTTTAGATGCAGGAATAACAAGAAATCCTGATGAATATATGTATAATATTCTATGGGGTGTAAACGATTCAAGGATAGTATGGGATGAGGAAGGAGTTGAAGAAGAGAGGGAAGAGGAGGAAAAGGAGGAGGAGAGGGAGAAGAAAGAGAAGGAGGAAAAGGAGAAGAGAGAGAAGGAGCAGAGGGAGGAAAGAGAGAAGAGAGAGAGGGAGGAGAGGGAGGAGAGGGAGGAAAGAGCGAGACTAAATGAATATGAAAATATGGAAACCAGTGAGATTCAAAAAAGATTGGTGGTATTACAGAAAATAACTCAACCCACCGAGGAGGAAAACAAAGAATTGACAAGTCTATTTGCAATACTTTCGACAAGACTATTGACATCGACAAGATATTCATTTTAATTCAAGTTTTTTTTTAAATAAATGGAGGAGAGAGTGAAGGCATTTCTAAGGATTCTTTACGTTTTAAAAATTTAAGATTCAAATGTGCATGTTGGAAACTAAAAAGGTTTTTGCACTTTGCAGGAATTTTTCTCATAAATAAATGAGTTATTGTCTCAAATGTAAAAAGAAAACTAATACGAAAAATATTTCATATATTAAAAGTAAAAATAACAGGGTTATACAAAAAGGTATATGTTCGGTGTGTGGTTCAAAAAAAAATCAATTTATCTCCAAACACAAACTCGGAGGAGATAAACAAAAGTTTTTATCAGGAAGTAAATTTACAACTACTGGAATACCAGGGGAATTACATCTTCCAGAGTATTCTTTCTGTGGTCCAGGCACAAACTTGAATAAAAGATTAGATGAGGCAGACAATCCTAAATCCTGGAGTAAACCAATCAATAGAGTTGATGAAGTGTGCATGAGACTCGATATTGATTATGGGAATACCACAACGTTGGAAGAAAAACATGAAGCCGATAGAGAAATGTTGTATAATTTGTCTCTGATAAAAAATCCAACCTTGAGAGAAAAAGTTGATCGGTTCATTGTGAAGAAGATGATCAGTGCTAAATTGAAACTTGGACTTGGAAATTCAAAAAACTTATAGGCTCTAATGATGCCATTAAGACTGAAGAGCAATTAGCTGATGAATTACATAAACCAATATTCACAAAGTTTCAGAGAAGGAAAGTTTATTCCAAGGAAGTTGATTATATCTGGTCTGCTGATTTGATTGAACTCAATAATGATAAGGGGTACAAGTATGCTTTAACCGTTATTGATTTGAGGAGTAGATACGTATGGGTTGTCCCATTAAAAAACAAAACAGGTAATACTCTTATGTTAGCCTTTCAACAGATATTTAATAAAAGTAAGAGAAAACCTAAAAAATTGTGGACTGATGAGGGTAGAGAGTTTTATAACAAGACATTTATGAATTTTCTAAAAAATAACAGTATTACATTATACAGTACCTTTAATGAAGGGAAGGCAGTTGTTGTTGAACGTTTTAATCGTACCTTAAAAGAGAGACTATATAAAAAATTCACACAACTCGGTTCACAACAATGGTCATCTTTTATTCAGGATATTGTGGATAAGTATAATGACACGATTCACACGTCAACAAATATGAAACCATCAGAAACATTTACAAAATTAAAATATGAAAAAGAGATTAATGTCAGAAAACCTAAGTTCAAAGTTGGTGATATCGTAAGAATATATAGGTGGAAATCTCATTTTGAAAAGGGTTTTACTGAACGATGGACGAAAGAACTTTTTAAAATTGTTGATGTAATAGATACGGTTCCTTGGACTTATAAAATATATGATTTGGAAGGGGAAGAGATTTTAGGTTCATTTTATTCACAGGAATTACAAAAGACAAAGATAAATTGAATTTTTTTGACCCCGCCCCTTTTTGACTCCACCCACACAAGCCCCGCCCACATAAACCCCACACAAGCTCCACACAAACCCCTCACAAGCTCCAATAAATTGAAATTTTTTGACTCCGCCCCTTTTTGACTCCGCCCACACACGCCCCTCCCACACAAACCCCACACAAACCCCACCACACACAAACCCCACACAAGCTCCACACAAGCTCCACACAAAAACTCCACACAAGCTCCACACACACATATATATATATATATACACACACACGTGTCTCACCATTGGTTTAATTCATTCGAGATCAGAGACCGTGATAAGACTTCGTACCAGTCATTATCAATCATTGACCTCTTCAATAAGAGCAGAGAGAGGTAGGTAGAAAGACAGACAGAGAGAGACACACACACACACACACACACACACACACACACACACACACACACGTGTCTCACCATTGGTTTAATTCCTTCGAGATCAGAGGCCGTGATAAGACTTCGTACCACTCATTATAAATGTGTTTCAATTCTCTTCTAAAATCATTGATCTCTTCAATAAGAGTATTCATTTGATGCACCTCATCGTGATATGTAAACTCAATTTCTTCCAACGACCTGTCAGGGAAAAATATATGTATATCAGAATTATCATGATTTAATTTAAAATCGATTGCTTCATCGTTCAAAGAGGAACCAACTTACCAACTTTGTGTTGAGCTGTTTTGTTCGTCGGAAGAAAGATCGCTCATGTCTCAGTTGTAAAAATGAAAATCCCGTCTGGCAGAAACTTTGTCTGGTGAATCACTTATAAAGCAACGATGAGGAGATTGCTTAATCATTGGGTGTGGCCACAGGAAATGACAGCTTGGAAAATAACTGGGAGATATATTCTCACATTGTATGAATCATTTACAAAACATACTTAAAATGGTTTTGATTCAAATGTTTTCAGTTCGTGTTCTGAGATAAAATATAAACACGAGACCTTGTCCCACAGAATAGTTCCTATTTTTTCACAGCATGACAGTCCAAAACCACTTCCTCATTCACACAGCACGACCGTGTCAAAAAAACACTTCCTCATTTTCACGGCATGAACTGAAAACATTTGAAACAAAACTTTTTTTTATGACGTGGTTTATACACAAAAATGATTTGCAACTCGGGCGGTGGCCAGATGAGATCATTAAGAGAAGTTTATCATTTCGTAATGGCACAAAAGGGGTATCTTAAAAAATATAAAGATTCAAATGTTTTGTTTTTCAATATTTTAGATGGGGATTATTGTGCAAAGAAAATTAAACTATTGAAGGAATTTGAGAATGAACAAATCTTTATAGGTTCAATGAGTGAGCTAAACAATAAGCATCGGTTATTTGATAAAGAGTGTCCCGAGGCTTAGACGTTTTAGATATTTCTTTCGATTCACCTTTAACAAATCACATTACCACTTTAGTACTTCAACAAATCTTTATCTTATTGCATGGATTATTTGAAAAAAAAGTGTCCCCAGGTTAAAAGGGGAGACAAATAAATATACCTTGGGATAGCCTGGTTATGTATATAATATAATAACTTGTATATATATATACCAACAAAGCCTGGTGTTGGCCAAGCCTGGTGTTGGCTTAGTGGTTAGGGTGGTGGCTTGGGATCCCAGTGTCCTGAGTTCAAGCCCCGTTGGCTGCTGAATTAACACCAGGAGGTTGACTCAGCCTGTCATCCTTCCGAGGTCGGCGAAATGAGTGCCAGTGTACTGGTCCCGGTGTATGCCCCGGTTAGAATAGGTGTACCATA
>NC_140978.1:31573500-31576000 GCF_056783735.1 Eptatretus burgeri | reverse complement strand
CATCTTTAACTCTGCCACCTCCAGCTCTGCTTCCTGTCTTTTTGTTAGCGCCACCGCCTCCAAACCATACAACATAGCTGGTCTCACTACCGTCTTGTATACTTTCCCCTTCACTCTTGCAGCTACCCTTCTGTCACAAATCACTCCTGCAACTCTTCTCCACCCACTCCATCCTGCCTGCACTCTCTTTTTCACTTCTCTCCCACACTCTCCGTTACTTTGGACAGTTGATCCCAAGTATTTAAACCAATCCACCTTCCCCACCTCAACTCCTTGCAACTGCACCATACCACCACCCTCCCTCTCATTTACGCACATGTACTCCGTCTTACTCCTACTGACTAACATTCCCCTTCTCTCCAGTGCGTACCTCCACCTCTCAAGGCTCGATTCAGCCTGCTCCCTACTCTCCCTACAGATCATGATGTCATCCGCGAACATCATGGTCCATGGAGACTCCAGTCTGATCTCGTCCGTCAACCTGTCCATCACCATTGCAAACAGGAAAGGGCTCAGAGTCGATCCTTGGTGCAATCCCACTTTAACCTTAAACCGGTCCGTCATTCCTACCGCACACCTCACCGCTGTCACACTGTCCTCATACATATCCTGCAAGATCCTCACATACTTCTCCAACACTCCCGACTTCCTCATACAATACCACAACTCCTCTCTTGGCACCCTATCATAAGCTTTCTCTAAATCCACAAACACACAATGTAACTCTTTCTGGCCTTCCCTATACTTCTCCATCAACATTCTCAAAGCAAACATCGCATCAGTGGTGCTCTTTCCTGGCATAAACCCATATTGCTGCTCACAGATCGTCACCTCTCCTCTCAACCGAGCTTCCACTACTCTTTCCCACAACTTCATGGTGTGGCTTAACAACTTTATCCCTCTGTAATTTCCACAGCTCTGCACATCACCCTTATTCTTGAAAATCAGAACCAGTACACTTAATCTCCACTCCTCCGGCATCCTCTCACTTTCCAAGATTTTATTAAACAATCTGGTTAACAACCCCACTGCCATCTCTCCTAAGCACTTCCATGCCTCCACTGGTATACCATCTGGGCCAACCGCCTTTCCACTTTTCATCTTCTTCATAGCAGTCCTCACTTCATCCTTACTGATCCACCCCACTTCCAGATTCACTATCTCCACCTCTTCCAACCTTCTCTCTCTCTCATTTTCTTCATTCATCAGCTCCTCAAATACTCCATCCACCTTCTCAACACACTCTCCTCGCTCGTCAACACATTCCCATTTGCGTTCTTTATCACCCAAACCTGCAGCACATCCTTCCCAGCTCGGTCCCTCTGTCTTGCCAATCGGTATAAATCCTTTTCCCCTTCTTTTGTATCCAACTTCTCATACAGCTCGTCATATGCCTTTTCCTTGGCCTTTGGCACCTCTCTTTTTGCTTTTCGACGCCACTCCTTGTACTCCTGCCGACTTTCTTCATCTCTCTGACTATCCCACTTCTTTTTCGCCAACCCCTTCTTCCTTATACTTTCCTGTACTTCCTCATTCCACCACCAAGTCTCCTTATCTTCCTTCCTCTGTCCAGATGTCACACCAAGTACCTTCCTAGCTATCTCCCTCACAACTTCTGCTGTCGTTGCCCAATCATCCCACCCATCTTTACCACCATCCAACGCCTGCCTCACCTCCTCCCTAAATTTCACGCAACAGTCTTCCTCCTTCAGCTTCCACCATCTGGTCCTTGGTTCAGCCCTCACTCTCTTCCTCAACTTCACCTCTAAAGTCATCCTACAGACCACCAATCGATGCTGTCGAGCTACACTCTCCCCTGCCACAACCTTACAGTCACTAATCTCTTTCAGGTTGCATCTCCTACTTAAGATGTAATCCACCTGTGTGCACTTTCCTCCACTCTTGTATGTCACCCTGTGTTCCTCCTTCTTCTTGAAATACGTGTTTACCACTGCCATTTCCATTCTTTTTGCAAACTCTACCACCATTTGCCCTTCCACATTTCTCTTGTTGAGACCGTACCTCCCCATCACCTCCTCATCCTCTTTATTCCCTTCCCCAACATGTCCATTGAAATCTGCTCCAATCACCACTCTTTCATCCTTGGATACACTCTCCACCACTTCATCTAACTCACTCCAGAAATCTTCTTTATATTCCATCTCACACCCCATATTTGGGGCATATGCACTGATGACATTCATCATCACCCCTTCAATTTCCAACTTCACACTCATCACTCGGTCAGACACCCTCCTCACCTCCAATACCTTCTTGACATGATCTTCCTTCAGGATTATCCCGACACCATTTCTCCTCCCATCCACACCATGGTAGAACAGTGTGAAACCACCTCCAATGCTCCTCGCCTTACTCCCCATCCACTTGGTCTCTTGTACACACAGTATGTCCACCTTTCTTCTCTCCATCATATCAGCCAACTCTCGCCCTTTGCCAGTCATCGTCCCAACATTCAGAGTTCCAACTCTCACCTCCACAC
>NC_140978.1:31566000-31571000 GCF_056783735.1 Eptatretus burgeri | reverse complement strand
AGTTCAACATAAAGCACATTTATTCGCGATGAACGGAAAGCACACATATACAATTCCACCAAAAGCACATAGAAAAGAAGAAGACAAAAAGCAAATGCGACAATGCAGATCTAATACCGATTACGCGAGCACACGGCAACACTTATACAATTTTACTTCACAGACGGCGCCGACAACACACATTCCCAAAGCAAAAGAAAAGAGAACCACCCTCCAGGATGAGGGGGTAGGCGGGCATGGGGCCGAGACCGTGTCGGGCCTACCCGTCTGGTGATGTGACGCGGAGCGGCGGTGGTGCCTCAACTCCGCGGGCCTCGCGGACAGTGTCTGGTAGGCGGTGGGAAGGGGGCCCCCTTGGTCGCACTATCTCAGCGCGGGGGGAAACAAGAGGGGGTTGCTGATGCTCGGGGAAAGGAGGATTTTTACTCTGTCTCGGGTCCCGCGACGAGCGTCTCCACCTCGACCAGGTCGCGCCGTCGGCCTCCCTGGTGTGCAGCTCCCGGCACCGACGCGAGCACCCCCCAGTCTGCCTTCGCCGCCGCCGCCGCCTCTCCACAGCTCCGTCCTCTTCGCTCCGACTCCAACTCCGAACTCTTCCTCCTGCGAACTTCCCAACTGCACTCAACTCCAACGTACACGACGACTACTGACGAACGCGGTCGCTTATATCAGCCCCGTGGCTTCGCCTTTGACCCCCTGCCTTCGACCTTTCACCTCGCTCCCCATTGGCCCGAGAAAAAGTGGGCGTGAATGCTTTTTGATCCATGAATTTGCATATAGCGACCGCCCTCCAACGCCCTGGAGGCGGGGCCAAATCGCCCCTTGCTCACCGATTGGACGGAACAAAAGTGGGCGTGAGTCGTTTTTGATCCGTTTTTGGAGCGGAAAGTCCGTGGTTTTGTACACGCTGTTCGGCGCGCGCCCTGCACGAGTCCAATACCGGTACCCACAAGCGGCGCAAGAACGGTGGCGATGCGACGGTTGCGAGGTGTGACGGTAAAGGTCGTGGCTGTTGTGGTGAAGCGGCGTTGTGGTGGGTGGTTGATATTGTGACGACTGTTGAGACGTGGTTGGCGGTGGTAACAATGGCGGTTGGTCCAAAATAAAGATAGTAAAAGAAAAACGGCTATCCTGAAGAGTCGCAGCACGCATAAATGACATTTATTCCCTCTAGACAACGGGTTTGGGCCTAACTACACAAATACTTACCGAGATATCTCACCTGAGGGACCTGAATGGTGGTTTGCGAATTTGGTAACCACAACACTACCCCCTCCCCTTTTTACAGACTCGTCCCGAGTCGTCAAATTCTCGTGTGCCATCATGTGTAGTTTTCCCCTAGTACATTTTACCTACGGATCCCTGAGTGCGACATTCATGGTATTCGTGTCCCCAAAATAAATAACCTGAGGGCTGCGAAACTACCTAAACAAACTCACTCACACGGACGACTTAAATAAAATTGCCGGCGCTAGGACAGACATGCCGGGGGCGCACTCATATTTACAGTACATCTTAACCTTAACTTACAAATTTTACACTAAACCATGGCCCAGGATCAATGAACTCTGCAAAAGAAAAGCAGTTAGCAGGGAGCCAGGCTGCTCACATGCAGTCTCTGGCTCAAAACAATGCCGGTGACAGGGAACGTGGCTGGCTGCTCACACGCAGTCCAAGGCCTTCCTTTTTGAACTGGACGCAGTGAACCACAACGGTGCACGGGCTGCACAAACGTAGTCTCCGTGCCAGCTCAAGTGGCACACGCAATGAACACAACGAATGGATGGATGGACACAAACACGGTGCACGGGCCGCCACTGCAGGCCCGTGTTGTAGCTGCCAACGGGGCAGTTCTTGCAGCTTGCAAACTGTTGCCTTGATCATGGCGCACATGGCAATGAACAGGGGGGGGGGCAAAGCAAAAATTGAACGGGGCTGGTGAACAGGGGCAGTGGGCATGGCATGGCAAAGGCAGCAGGCAAACACAGCCTGCAGAAGAAGGCCGTTGCAGGCAAACACAGCCGGCAGATGAACTGGCCGGCACAGGCTTTGAAGTACCACAGCTGCAGATGATCCGGCCGGCACAGGCCTTGCAGCAACACAACAGCTGCCGATGAAGTGGGCTGGCACAGGCCTTGAAGAAAAACAGCCAGCCGGCAGATGAAGTTGGCCAGCCTTTGCCGTTCAGTGAAGGTTGGTGGAGGGAGTGCGGTGTGCTGGCCACTTGGAAGGCGGGCTCGGACCTACCTACCTGTCTCCCTCCCAACCTATCGCCTTTGCCTGTCACTGTACATACCCACTCCCTTAATTTGTCAAACCCCAATTTAGCCCCAACTTTTTTTTTTTATTTTTTTATTTTTACTTCCCCACTATAAATCATCCCCTAACCCCCTTTATCGTCCCTGTTCGGCTAACTTATCCTGTCACCTAGCCTACTCCCAAACCCTACGTTCCCTTCCCGGAGGGGAATAAGGGAGAGCTAACGTCCTGTGTCGAGGCCCAACGAAGCCTCAGAATGGCCTCCCCAGAGTTCGGCGATCTTAACACCAAGTGGGTCCAGCGGCCCACAATGACAGCGAGGGGATGGATGGTGCGGAGGGGTACATCTCCTAATCTACCCTAACAATTTAACTGTTAAACTACCCCGGGGCTTTCAACAAGCGCCTCTCGCTTAAACTATTGGTTCTATAAACCCAGATTCCCGTCGCCTGTGTTGGTGTCCTCACAATTTCGGGCCTCGCCCCCCAATTTTCTCTCCGTGCCCTCACACGGTCTCCTGGCTGGGACACGTGGCTCCCTTTGGCAGGCACGACCCTCTGCCGAATCTCCCGCTATGGCACCCCTGGGCACTACACTGCCTCCGAGCCTACCAGCTCCCTAACACCGGGGAGTGCCCCCCATGGCACCTCCCCTGAAACGCACACGTGGCAGGCTGGCTTCCCGGGCCCCTTCCCGAGGGTCACCCGTGCCCACAACACTGCCCACGTGGCGCATGGCGCCCCGGGCCCCCGCACCAAGCAGGCGCACCCGTGCCCACTACGCTATCCCGGCCCCCCATGGGCCCTTGGCCTACCACGGCCGACTAGCCTGGTGCCCGGGGTACCCACTCAGCGATACTCACCTTTCGCAGCCACGCTCCCAAGCCCGTCAACAGGGCTCCTGCACCCCTCCAAATGGGTTTCGAGCCTACATTCCCACCAACAGCAAAACGACCTCCATTTTTGTTAATTTGACTAACCCAGCTAACTCACTTTACTCTGACCCCGGGGTCCCTTGGGCGGGAGTCACTCCTCCCCCCAATCACTCATCGCACCATGCATTCCCCATTCGCTCCATACACACAGACCCGCTGGCCTCACTCACTCACCAAGCACATGCCTCCACCTCATAACTCACCAACAACTCTTCAACACACACACCACCGAACTCTGCCATCCTTCTAACTACATCCCCTAACTAACTCGTGCTCCCACGTCGTCCCTTAAACTAGTAGCACGTTCCTTTTAACACTACGTAGCTAAACTACGTCCCCACTACACATCCACAAGTCTGTCCATGTCCCCAAATGTCCCAAAAATCACTTTCCCATTTTCTCATCCTAAATCTGGCTACAATCCCTCTAACTAATCCATTCCACGGACTCCATGAGGACTTACCCCTGCCCCATGAAGTCGGTCTAACTAAGCTAACCCTTCCCCCTAACTAGTTTCCATCCTGTGCCCCGGTTCAAGGGGGTCTTCCACCCCTTGCCCAGGAATCCTGTGCACCCGAAAGTGAGGCTTGTTTTTTTTGTTTTTTTTCATGCGCAGCACCTGCGCGGCAACTCAGAGCTCGCGCACTTTACACCTGCCCGTGACGTCATGCAGCTGCACGTGTTCCTCGTCCCTCCTTGGACGGTACCATCCGGCAGAGATACCCCTCCTGCCGGATTCCAACCCCACGTGCAGCCATGACGTCACCGTGCGCATAAAAAAAAGCCCCACGTCTCGAGGGGTTCCCCACGCGAACACATGTGCTTTGCCCGTTGGAGCTTAACACACACGATCGCGTGGAGAACCCGTCCGGTCCAAATCCGTAGTCCTGCCTAAAGTTTGTCCGTCCGCGGGAGCGGCAAATCCACCGCGTGCGTTTCCGGACCGGGACTTCACTCTCGCAAGCGAGCACGTGGCGGTCTCGTGCGTTGCACAGCACGAACCGCGTGCTCACTGCTGGGTGAACCCGGCACGGTCCCCGAAACAACCACAGCCGCTACTCGGCTTTCGTTTCTCCCATGTCGCCGTCTCCGTCGCCATTCGACCCACGCACACCTGCGTGTTACGACGCACACAGTCCACTCCATCACATTCACACCGGGAGACGCGGCTGCGTGTTCACACATGCCGACCGACATCTCCCTTACATACCGCTCTCTCACACACACGGTCTCCCTTGCACTCGGCCGTTCACTCCCGCGTGCCTCACTACTCACACAAACCATACTACTCACACACGCGGGGGCACTCAACCGCTGTGCCTCATCCACACACCGTGCCTCACTCATACACGCGGGGGCACTTAACCGCGGTGCCTCATCCACACACGCGGGGGCACTCAACCGCGGTGTCTCATCCATACTCCGTGCCTCACTCACACACGCGGGGGAACTCACCCGCGGTGCCTCATCCACACACACGGCCTCACTCACACACGCGGGGGCACTCACCCGCGGTGCCTCACTCATACTGGCCGTTTCATCCACACACACGGCCTCACTCACACACGGTGCCTCACCCACACACGGCGTGCTGGGAAGCACGTACTCTGGCACCATCGCCACCACACCACTCACACACGGGGTCGCTTCCACACACGGGGACGCACTCACACCTTGCACCACACACACAGGGACAACCATACTGGGGATTTGTGTCCCCACAAGGGTCTCCGGGGCCTCTATACCCCCCAAGCTCTCCGTGCACCTGTCCACAGCACCCCTCCCCTCAACCTCGCAAAGCACGACC
>NC_140978.1:31526000-31558500 GCF_056783735.1 Eptatretus burgeri | reverse complement strand
TGTCCGACCAATACATGCACATTTCAAAAATCGACCCCAAAGAAGAACCACAACAGCAACAGCAACAACAACAACCATGTGGAACTCTTGAAGACCTGTGACACCTCGCAGGTAATAAGACTGATCACTTTGAATTAATGACTCTAAAAAGGGGGAAATACATCAAGTTAAAACTTTGGAAAACATCTTATAATCTGGGTTTAAAAGAGAGCTTGGACGCCAACTGTCAATGAGCTGAGTCCCCTTTTTTCCACAATAAACTTATTCATGTTCCATGGCAATTCACCAGAATTGAAAGGAGCTTGTAAGGACCTCAAAAGGTTCTGGGCCTAATAAAGATCAAAATACTTTATTAAAATGATATTGGGAGACCATCCAATCCGAGAGATTTTCGAGTTAGCAGAAATGCTGGAGAAAGTGGAAGCTTTTCTCAGGAAGGTAAACAGCAAAGCTGATCCTTTTGAGCAGAAGTCAGCATGGATAGGTCAGATGTAAAATACGTATTGCATCATTGTCAACATTGTTTGCCATAAACAAGCTTGAAAATAAGTTATAAACTTCTTTATCGATACTATCTTGTGATATCACAATAAATATTTCCAGTTGAAAGCTTTAAGGTTTCTGTTTGCCTTTGAGGGGTGATCTTTTTGTCAAAATGAAGGAAAATTTAGTTCATGCATCTCATAATCTCTGCCACAGAAAGTGGGCGGAGGGTTTGTTTTTACCCCTGTTTGTCTGTCTGTAAGCAGGATATTTCAAAAAGTTATGGACTGATTCCGCCGAAATGTGATGGCCAAGGTTTGGTGTTTGACAAGGACAAATTTATTACATTTTGGTGAAGATCCGGATCCAGATGCAAGAATTTTAAAAGTGATTCTTCATAATTGAGAGATCAGGCCTAAAACGATATGTAATAGCACAATATCTCAAAAAGTTATGTAAGGATTACGACAAACCTCGGTGGATGAGTTGGGTAGGTGACAAAAACAATGCCAATTATCTACCAATGCCAGAAGTTTAATGAAGTTGAAAGTGAAGAGTATGATATCATTGCAGTAAGTGAGACTTGGTTTAATGAGGATCGGACTGGAAGGCTTCAGTATGTAGAGGTGTAATAGGAAAGAGAAAATTGGAGGAGGAGGAGGAATTTGTGGAAAAAAACAGTATGTACTGTATTGAGAGAATTAGAGGTGACAAGAAGGAGAAAATCAACGAAGAGGATTCTCTGTGGATTGAGATTAGAGGTTGTAATATAATTGTAGGATGCTATTAAATATCTTCCAGTGAGAGGGAAGGGGGAAGGAAGGAAGGGTATGTGAACAATTCAGAAAGGAATTTGATAAAGGAAGAGTATTGATTATGGGGGATGTTAACTTGCCAGAGATATATTGGGTCCAAGAACAGGGACAGGGTAGAACAAATGAGGATATTCTTGTTATTCCTTGTTAACTTGCCTACTCTTCCCAAAAGACGCCAAGGGATCTTTCATCTCCACCAATAACCAGTCCAAGAAAGTCATGCAACAAAGAGGTATTTACTGTTTAATATTAAGTTCACTTTGATTGTCCTAAAGCTTGACTGGTGAGAGTAGTGAGTTCAAAAACAATAAAAAGAGAAAAACAATAGAGTTTGTGGAACACCTTACCCCACACAGTCTTGAGAAAAAGGGCATGGGAAGGGTCTTTTGAAGTCTTACTTTGCATTTTGCATTAAACAAACAGCACTGGGCACAGATAGACAGACTAAAAAAAAAAATCACCTTATTCCTCTCTCTGTGCATTTGCCAAATTCAGGGCCAAAGTACCCCAAAACTGCAGGTTCGTGTTCCGATCCATATTCCGATTTGTGTTCTGCAGTGTTCAAAATAAAACATTCAATTAAAATCAAGAATATCCTCGATCATAGACTGACGTCTGTAGATAGACAAAGTGAACCAATTGCTTAACCCCACATTTTGCTTCACACGTGTGGGGTAAAAACATCACGTGAAACCACTTTCTAAAACCGATGAACCATTTCCACCGACACAGTTCGACCTTGAGCTTGTTGAACCATCTTATGTCTTTTTTTTTCTGTTCAAGTGACAAGGCTTCGTTCTTTTTACAGCAACCTTGGCCATGGCACAAATAGCTCGTGGTGATACGCAAACACTCACACCAGGTGCTTGCACAATGAATGGTACAACAATGCAACATTAAATAATGGAATACTTTATTCTGATAGATTCAGTCTTAAAATATTATAATCAAAGTAATAATACAAATTGTTTTTTTTTTAAAGCAATCTTTCTGTGCTTTCAAAATCAAGCAAGCCCATTAATCGTGTCGAGAGGAGGGGATGGGGGGGGGCACAAAAAGCAGCACGTCATGTAAAAAAATAAACCAACAAACGATTTGCTGTTTAACATGTAGTTCTTTACTTTGTGGTTGTGCTAACATCGAGACAATGATGTCAACAGTTAGCTCAACGACCAAGAAAAGCAAGAAACTTTTCTAAAACACAAATAACGATTCCACCTCGACACTGACCCAAAATGCATGAAGAACGTTTAATATTGCACAAATAAAGCAACATAAATAGATGGGTCCAAACGAAGCATCAAATCACATCTCTATGTACATTATCCCAGCTTCCTGATGCTATTTTCAGGAAAAGCAAGGTGCTCTCTGAAAGTTATAACTCTCCAGCAAAATCCCTGAAGACGAAATAAAAAGAATCGAAGACTCGAGCAGTCGGTGCATTTGTAAAGGCCTGTGGAACGACGATGAGTGTAATACAGACAACCAGCAACCCAAACAAGTGCAGAGAATCGACAAATCCACTGCTGCTCAAATCAAGAAAATCGGAAACAAAATAAAGAATAATTAAAATCCTTAAATCTCATGAGGTCAGCAAAGAAAGTGCAAGAAAAAGAGATTCACAATCAGTGACCTTTGATTTGTTTGCTAAACATTCTTTCCTCCCACTGTTTCAATCTTATCCGAGTGAATATTTCTCATGGTTCGTGGACATTGCACGGACGTACTATGATTGTAGATAAATTGAAATGGAGATGTCCGTTTGTACACATCATAACAGATCGCATCACCATATGAACACCTTTCGATTGAACACAAATTGAGGATCTTAGCAAACATTGATTTCTTCGAGATACTGAAGATATCAAAACTATACGCGTGGCTCAAGCTATAGCCCTGTGATCCAGTACACAACCTACACTATTGGGAATCAAAGCACAATTATTGTTTTCCTCATTAACGACATCCAAGAAGGAAAGTAAGAGAACAATGTGCTCTTGTTTCCACCCACAAACTTTTACCATTGAGCTTGCAGTAAACAATCTCAAAATGGCGGACACACACACATCTGGTTTGTAAAATGGTCTCGAAACAATGCCGAATGAGGATCGAAATGGAAACGTCTCTACTTTTGTTTTCTTTCTATTGTGAACAAGTGTTAAAATAATTTATTTTCATTCTAGAAAAATTACCCTTGAATAACTAAGGCTAAATGTTATACACCGAGAAGCAAATCATTATTTTTGAATGGCATTAAACCTTTATATATTTATTTTAGTTAGTCGTAAACACAGTCCTCGAGTGTGGATCTTGTTTGATGTACACCAAAAGTGGTTCCGCTTGATGTGGGGATCTTAATGGCTGCGGTACCTATGAAAGGCCTAACAGTGTAGTCATATATGCAAGGGAACAAGGGCGGCAAGTTTTATTCCTTTTATTTGAAATCCTCTCGTTCGAAAAACTATGGCATGAAATGCTTCGTTGTAACATGCGCGGTTTTGTGCAAAAAGGCATCCGTGTTATATATGCCATTTTTCAGACCATACTGCAAAAGGTCTCGAAGAAATATAACAACAAAATAATGATATTTATTTCACAAGGAATCTCATGTTGCTACGGCGATGTGAACACTCGAGGGCCTTCGCTGTTCGTTTTCAATGGCAATCTCGTGATTCGGGAATTGTGATAATTTCATCGTTACATCGGCAAACGAGGGTTTGCAATGCAAACATGCATTTTCTGCTTGTCAACTTTAAGGGCATCACCAAAACGATCTCGTTCGAGAATGAAGCAAAGTATTCCTTTTTATTTTGAGCTTCACAATTCGGTCGAAAATGAGAGCACAAGGAGATAGAGAACGGACACTCGGTCACCCTGAAAAGGTTTTTTTTTTCTCCTCTTCGCAAATATTATTCTTGAAATGAAAATCGCTTTCACTTATGTGGAATACTAATCCACTTATCATTTCAAATCACGAGAGTTGTGAGGTATAATAGAGCGAGAACGCAACGTGAAAAAAATCCTCACTTAAATATGACCGAGAATGCTTCAAGCCTTACATGTTTAAAGTATTTTGCTTACAAGCTCTTCTGCAACAGGAACCACAAAACAAGATCCTCACTTCTCGTCCACCCATCCCCGAAGAACATCAAATAAATGAAGTGTGGAAATTGAATCGACAGAAGAGACGCTCAGCCTGCTGAGCAGTTTCTTAAATTGCCAGGATACTGGTGGAAAAAGAAATAGTTAAAACAATCTGCTTTTGGGCAAGTCATTATGGGGAGACAGGTGAATGACCTAAAAATAGTGTTGATCAAGAATCTCAATCGGGTCATCATTTTGATACTTTGTGAGGGATGGTATAGAAATGGGACTCAATTCAAGTGAAATCGATGCGTTTAGACACCTACCTTCTCTGACCGTCTTTGCAATAATAGAAATCACATCACAGCATGTTTTGGGAATCCAAGGCTGTTTTGGACCAAAGTTGGCCTTAAGTGAACCGGTTGTGGGATCGGTAGTTAAGAAATGGACTTCTATCTCCTCAGCTACTCGTTCGACAGTATACAAGATCGGTGGTCTTCAAAAGTATTGAAATAGACAAATAACATATATGTATGATAAACTATGTACATCCGAATGGTCAAAATATATCGTAAATTGGCAAACGTTATACTCTGGATTTTATATAGCTATGGTCTTTGTGTAAATACATATAATCCTCTTGTTTGCAGATCAAAAAAAGTGCTCAGTTTTTCAGGCCAACATGCCAACAGTGAAATAGTTGCTCAAAGTTCTTCACTTGAATAGCCTGTGTGGCCTATTCATTGCCAGTGATCTTACCAATCAGGTGACAATTATAACCTCGTGAAGGGTGTTCCGCATGTGTCAGCACGACCTTACATGGAGGAATCAATGTTCACAGCCTTCAGTGAACAAAAAACTCATCATTAAAACTTCCTCTCTCAAGCCCTTTTTTGTCGAGATACGCAGTTGATGACTACCAACTGACAACACCGAGCTGAGTCATGCGGACCAAAGGCTTTCTTATAGCAACCTTGGACAGGCTGATGCCACTGCCATTTCCTCGATTCCCAAATCCAGGGTAAAAAGAGGTGGTGATATGGCTAAAAACGTGACCCAACTCGCCAGAGATTCCACCTTGGGAGGCAGGAATTCAGGTAGGCAGCAGCTCCAGGGGGTAGGCTGGAGGCTCCGAGGCCAAAGAGGTGTGATGATCAATCCCGGGGGAGGTTTTATCTTGGTTGTTCAGGATGTTTAAGTCTCGGAAGAGTGTTCGATTTGGAAGTCACTATGGAGAACAACGTCATATGATTAAGAAGAAATCCTAAAAAGGTGATGAAACTAAATAAGTCATTCATAAAATAAAGAAACATGTAAATGAGTAACAATTCCACTGTTAATAATCAGCTCTTAGGATTAATTATACATTTAATAATTCAGTATAAATAGCTCAACCAACTTGGTT
The DNA here is from genome assembly GCF_056783735.1 of Eptatretus burgeri. Classification (NCBI taxonomy): domain Eukaryota; kingdom Metazoa; phylum Chordata; class Myxini; order Myxiniformes; family Myxinidae; genus Eptatretus; species Eptatretus burgeri. The sequence goes on along the minus strand of NC_140978.1, from coordinate 31,552,713 downwards.
ATACAGTTAACTATTTTTGGAATCAAACCCCTTCCCCCTTTGGCCCAAACCTTCCCCTCACCTTCCTATCCAGACACCCTGTGACTCTTCACATCCTCAAGTCATAAATCATTATCATACACAAGCATCAGAAGACAAGTTATACAACGCCGTATGAAATGATGATGATCGAGGACAAACAAACGCAAAGCAATCTCAAGTTTTGTGCCGAAATAGCTTTCAAATTTGATTTATGGATTTTGCAAGTATCATGCTCTGCACGACGTCTTGTTATTGTCACTTGCAAAATCAAAGATTTTTCAAGTATATTGATCAGTCAATTTTGTTATCCTGTCTGTTTGTCTGTATGTCTGTTTATCAACAACAGGTCACAATTTTAAAACGATCTTCGGGAAACTTCATCACATGGTAGAGTTTGTCATAAGCAAGAAGCCTATTGTTTTTGAGGTCAAAAGGTCAAATGTCAAACTTTTAAAAATCATCAAATTTAATCTGAAAAATCTTCAATTTTCATCTGATTAACCTGAAAATTAAGCAGCAATTGCAGAGTGCATCACTGAATTTGGAAACCAACTATTTTTTTTAGGTAAAAAGGTCAAAGGTCAACTCAAGGTCAAACTTCTAAAATCATCAATTTATATCTGAAAAATAATCAATTTTCATCTGATTGACCTGAGTTTTGATCGGTCAAAGGAAATCTAAAGATTTTTGATCGGAAATCTAAAGATTTCGTAAGTATATTGATGACTTCCGTTTGTTTGTTACTTATGAAATCTAAAGATTTCGTAAGTATATTGATGCCTTCCGTTTCTGCTTGTTTGTTTGTTTGTTTGTTTGTTTGTTTGTAGGCACGATAACTCAAGAACGGAAGAAGCTACCAATGTCAAATTACACCACGTGATTCAGGAGGGTGGTGGCTCACAGTGATTAGATTTTCGTCAAAATCGGTCAAAGGTCAAGGTCACAGTGAGGTCAAACATTCGATTTTTGATGGTTTGGTGCAGAATCATCGTAGAAACTTCTGGTTTGCATCGCTACCTTCTCGAGAGACAGCTTTTATTCGACAAGGTCAGAGGTCAACTTGACAATTTCGTAAGTACCAGTCTATGACTGCTTGTTCGTGTGTTTATTTGTGCGTTTGTTTGTTTGTAGGCACGATAACTCGAGAACTGAAGAAGCTACCAATGTCAAATTACACCAAGTGATTCAGGAGGGTGATGACTAGCGCTGATTAGATTTTGGTCAAAATCGGTCAAAGGTCAAGGTCACAGTGAGGTCAAACATAATTCCGTTAATTAATGTGGAGAAATGGAGTATTTTTGCTTCGCTCGATGTTACGAGTTAGTTTTAACTTCGATTTTAATTTTGTCTTCGGTTTTTGCGATCGCTTAGGATGCTTAAAACTTGGTTGTCGAAATTCTGGTAAAAATCGGATGTTTTGGAGACATTTTAAGATTGTATAAAAAATATTTCACTCGACGCGTCACAGGTCGTCCCATGATGCAGTGCGCTCGAGCAGACGTGTCGTTGAGTCACGTACAGGTTTTGCGTGTGCGCGCTGACGGTGTTTTCGATAAAGATGGTGTTTAAAAGTCATTTTTTTTATCCCAAGAAAGGTTATCGTCACATGCCTGACTCGCTAAGCCGTCGGATTATGTAAAGATTTTTGGTGGATGGCCGAATATTACGGTTTTGTGACTTTGATAAAAGAATATAAAATAATTGCGTTGAGAAATGGAGATTTTTCCTTTGGTCGACATTACGATTTTTGATGGTTTGGTACAGAATCATCGTAGAAACTTCTGGTTTGCGTCGCTACCTTCTCTGGAGACAGCTTTTATTAGACAAGGTCAGAGGTCAAGTTGACGATTTCGTAAGTACCAGTCTATGACTGCTTGTTTGTTTGTTACTTAAGAAATCTAAAGATTTCGTAAGTATATTGATGCCTTCCATTTCTGCTTGTTTGTTTGTTTGTTTGAAGGCACGATAACTCAAGAACGGAAGAAGCTACCAATGTCAAATTAGACGACGTGATTCAGGAGGGTGATGGCTAGTGCTGAGTAGATTTTGGTCAAAATCGGTCAAAGGTCAAGGTCACAGTGAGGTCAAATATTCGATTTTTGATGGTTTGCTACAGATAACTCGAGAACGGAAGAAGCGACCAATGTAAAAATTACACCACGTGATTCACGAGGGTGGTGGCTCGCGCTGATTAGATTTTGGTCAAAATCGGTCAAAGGTCAAGGTCACAGTGAGGTCAAACATCCAAAACATTAGATTTTTGATGGTTTGGTACAGAAACAACGTAGAAACTTCTGGTTTACGTCGCTACCTTCTCGAGAGACAGCTTTTATTCGACAAGGTCAGAGGTAAAGTTGACAATTTCGTAAGTACCAGTCTATGACTGCTTGTTTGTTTGTTTGTCGGCACGATAACTCGAGAACGGAAGAAGCTCCCAATGTCAAATTACACCATGTGATTCAGGAGGGTGATGGCTAGTGCTGATTAGATTTTGGTCGAAATCAGTCAAAGGTCAAGGTCACAGTGAGGTCAAATATCCGATTTTTGATGGTTTGGTGCAGATAACTCGAGAACGGAAGAAGCTACCAATGTCAAATTACTCCAAGTAATTCAGGAGGGTGATGGCTCGTGCTGATTATATTTTGGTCAAAATCGGTCAAAGGTCAAGGTCACAGTGAGGTCAAACATCCAAAACATTAGATTTTTGATGGTTTGGTACAGAAACAACGTAGAAACTTCTGGTTTACGTCGCTACCTTCTCGAGAGACAGCTTTTATTCGACAAGGTCAGAGGTAAAGTTGACAATTTCGTAAGTACCAGTCTATGACTGCTTGTTTGTTTGTTTGTCGGCATGATAACTCGAGAACGGAAGAAGCTCCCAATGTCAAATTACACCATGTGATTCAGGAGGGTGATGGCTAGTGCTGATTAGATTTTGGTCGAAATCAGTCAAAGGTCAAGGTCACAGTGAGGTCAAATATCCGATTTTTGATGGTTTGGTGCAGATAACTCGAGAACGGAAGAAGCTACCAATGTCAAATTACTCCAAGTAATTCAGGAGGGTGATGGCTCGTGCTGATTATATTTTGGTCAAAATCGGTCAAAGGTCAAGGTCACAGTGAGGTCAAACATCCAAAAAATGATAACTCGAGAACGGAAGAAGCTACCAATGTCAAATTACACCACGTGATTCAGGAGGGTGATGGCTCGTGCTGATTAGATTTTGGTCAAAATCGGTCAAAGGTCAAGGTCACAGTGAGGTCAAACATTCGATTTTTGATGGTTTGGTGCAGAATCATCGTAGAAACTTCTGGTTTGCGTCGGTACCTTCTTGAGAGACAGCTTTTATTCGACAAGGTCAGAGGTCAAGTTGACGATTTCGTAAGTACCAGTCTATGACTGCTTGTTTGTGTGTTTATTTGTTTATTTGTGTGTTTGTGTGTTCGCAGGCACGATAACTCGAGAACTGAAGAAGCTACCAATGTCAAATTAAACCACGTGATTCAGGAGGGTGATGGCTAGCGCTGATTAGATTTTGGTCAAAATCGGTCAAAGGTCAAGGTCACAGTGAGGTCAAACATAATTCCGTAAATTAATGTGGAGAAATGGAGTATTTTTTCTTCGCTCGACGTTACGAGTTCGTTTTAACTTCGATTTTAATTTTGTCTTCGGTTTTTGCGATCGCTTAGGACGCTTAAAACTCGGTTGTCGAAATTCTGGTAAAAATCGGATGTTTTGGAGACATTTTAAGAGTGTATAAAAAATATCTCACTCGACGCGTCACAGGTCGTCCCATGATGCAGTGCGCTCGAGCAGACACGTCGTTGAGTCACGTACAGGTTTTGCGTGTGCGCGTTGACGGTGTTTTCGATAAAGATGGTGTTTAAAAGTCATTTTTTTTATCCCAAGAAAGGTTATCGTCACATGCCTGACTCGCTAAGCCGTCGGATTATGTAAAGATTGTTGGTGGATGGCCGAATATTATGGTTTTGTGACTTTGATAAAAGAATATAAAATAATTGCGTTGAGAAATGGAGATTTTTCCTTCGGTCGACGTTACGATTTTTGATGGTTTGGTACAGAATCATCGTAGAAACTTCTGGTTTGCGTCGCTACCTTCTCTAGAGACAGCTTTTATTAGACAAGGTCAGAGGTCAAGTTGACGATTTCGTAAGTACCAGTCAATGACTGCTTGTTTGTTTGTTACTTACGAAATCTAAAGATTTCGTAAGTATATTGATGACTTCCGTTTGTTTGTTACTTTCGAAATCTAAAGATTTCGTAAGTATATTGATGCCTTCCGTTTCTGCTTGTTTGTTTGTTTGTTTGTTTGTAGGCACGATAACTCAAGAACGGAAGAAGCTCTCAATGTCTAATTACACCACGTGATTCAGGAGGGTGGTGGCTGGCGCTGTTTAGATTTTGGTTAAAATCGGTCAAAGGTCAAGGTCACAGTGAGGTCAAACATCCAGAACATTCGATTTTTGATGGTTTGGTACAGAATCATTGTAGAAACTTCTGGTTTGCGTCGCCACCTTCTTGAGAGACAGCTTTTATTAGACAAGGTCAGAGGTCAAGTTGACGATTTCGTAAGTACCAGTCTATGACTGCTTGTTTGTTTGTAGGCACGATAACTCGAGAACGGAAGTAGCTACCAATGTCAAATTACACCACGTGATTGAGGAGGGTGATGGCTCGTGCTGATTATATTTTGGTCAAAATCGGTCAAAGGTCAAGGTCACAGTCAGGTCAAACATAATTCCGTAAATTCATGTGGACAAATGGAGTATTTTTGCTTCGCTCGACGTTACGAGTTCATTTTAACTTTGATTTTAATTTTGTCTTCGGTTTTTGCGATCGTTTAGGACGCTTAAAACTCGGTTGTCGAAATTCTGGTAAAAATCGGATGTTTTGGAGACGTTTTAAGATTGTATAAAAAATATTTCACTCGACGCGTCACGGATTGTCCCATGAAGCAGTCCGCTCGAGCAGACGTGTCGTTGACTTACGTTAAGGTATAATTGCGTGGAGAAATGGAGATTTTTGCTTTGGTCGACGTTACGATTTTTGATGGTTTGATACAGAATCATCGTAGAAACTTCTGGTTTGCGTCGCTACCTTTTCGAGAGACAGCTTTTATTAGACAAGGTCAGAGGTCAAGTTGACGATTTCGTAAGTACCAGTCTATGACTGCTTGTTTGTTTGTTTGAAGGCACGATAACTTGAGAACGGAAGAAGCTACCAATGTCAAATTACACCACGTGATTTACGAGCGTGATGGCTGGTGCTGAGTAGATTTTGGTCAAAATCGGTCAAAGGTCAAGGTCACAGTGAGGTCAAATATTTGATTTTTGATGGTTTGGTACAGATAACTCGAGAACGGAAGAAGCTACCAATGTCAAATTAAACCACGTGATTCAGGAGGGTGGTGGCTAGCGCTGATTACATTTTGGTCAAAATCGGTCAAAGGTCAAGGTCACAGTGAGGTCAAACATCCAAAACATTCGATTTTTGATGGTTTGGTACAGATTCATCGCAGAAACTTCTGGTTTGCGTCGCTACCTTCTCTAGAGACAGCTTTTATTAGACAAGGTCAGAGGTCAAGTTGACAATTTCGTAAGTACCAGTATATGACTACTTATTTGTTTGTTTGTTTGTTTGTAGGCACGATAACTCAAGAACGGAAGAAGCGACCAATGTCAAATTACACTACGTGATTCAGGAGAGTGATGGTTAGTGCTGATGAGATTTTGGTCAAAATCGGTCAAAGGTCAAGGTCACAGCGAGGTCAAACATAAAAAAAACATTCGATTTTTGATGGTTTGGTACAGAATCATCGTAGAAACTTCTGGTTTGCGTCGCTACCTTCTCAAGAGACAGCTTTTATTAGACAAGGTCAGAGGTCAAGTTGACGATTTCGTAAGTACCAGTCTATGACTGCTTGTTTGTTTGTTTGTCCGGTCGTCTTCAGCCCAAACCGGTGGGCCAGTAGTTCTTAAATTTTTACACCTAATAGGCAATCCACCTGAGACGGTCCGCGTCCAAACCCCGTCTTAATCGGACTAAACGTCACGACGTGACGTCACACAACGTGAAAACACATTTTTGGACATAACTCAGTGACCGGGAGTCGTGACGACTTCCGGTTGATGCCAAAACAAACTTCATTCAAATATCTAAATGATTACGAAATGCATCTTATTACGAATTACGCATAGTTTTCGCAAGCGTATGACGTCAAAGTTTTGCCTATTGACGTCATTTTAAAAAAATATTTACACTCCTGTGCAGCCGAAACTACTGAAGCAATCGTTCTCAAATTTTAACACATGATAGCCAATCTTGCTGAAATAGTCTGGGATCAAATCACGTCATAATCTCACTTAACGTCACGACGTTACGTCAAAAAAAGGTGAAAACAAGCTTTTGACCATAACTCGGTAACCGGAAGTCATAGCGACTTCCTGTTGACGCCAAAACAAACTCCAATGGAATATCTAAATGTTTTAAAATGCATGTTCGTACAAATTATGCACAGTTTTCGCAAGCATATGATGTCAAAATTTTGAGCTATTGGCGTGATTTAAAAAAAATTCTATTCGTTCTACAGGTCACAATTCTTAACCGATTTGGATGAAATTTTAACAGCTGATAGAAATCCACAGTGCAAAAAGATATGTGACTTTTGGTGATGTTCAAGATCAGGATCTGGATTCTGCATCACTTTATAGTCGCCCATTATGAACCAATGGGTAATTTTGTGAATTACACATGGCTATTTCTCAAACAGTTTTGCACTTATTATATTGAAACTTATACTGTCTATTTATGCATGTAATATTAACATGTGCACAAAGTTTGATCGAAATTGACTCAAGGTCAAGGTCAGGGTCACACAAAACATGAAAAACACACATAAAAAATATATATTTTTGTTTTACAACATATTTCAAACCTGATAACGGGATCGTAAAGCTGGTTGAAAAGCAATGTTCCTAGGTATTTTCAAATATTTTCTATGATCAGAATGAGACCAACAAGCACCGATAAGTTGTTGAATGTCACATGGTGGCTTTAAATGAGTTGTGAAAATTTTCAATCTGCTGCCATTACCATGACAACGTGCACCTGATAATTGTTATTTGTGACGTCGCGTCATTTTATTAATGTACGAACAAATAAACACCACACATTCCATGACATTACAGCTCGGACCACCACACAGAAAGGTCAACTAATTCGCCAAGTGTCGTGCTAAGCACGATTTTTCATTTGTTTGTTTGTCTGTCCGCACAGAATGTGCTGACGTAGGCCACAATGACATGTTATCTGGTTGTCACGATGACATGTTATCTGGTTGTGACGATGACATGTTATCTTTTTTTTTTTAAACCAATACGTCTATAAAGTATGTACGATTAGAATATGAGGACGTCTTTAAAGTACTGTATGTACAATTAAAATACGAGTACATCTATAAGGTATGCCGAATTACAATTCGAGCAAGTCTATGAAGTACGTACTAATAGAATGAGAGCATGTTTATAGAGTACATGAAACGAGAAATTGAGTGTTTGTAAGGTGCAGACTCCGAGAATGTGAGTGAGTATGTCTATAAAGGACGTACTCTGAAGAATGTGAGCACGTCTATAAAGTAAGTACGAGATCTGTCTGTATCCCTCTCTGTTACCACTGCATTCACACATTATTTTATTTAGCACATTTGGTCCGTCTATGTTCATTCATCCCTCACCATTAGAGACGATTAATCTTTCGGGCCGATCGGATTACCCTCCTCCATTCTTTCTTCTCTGCACTGCCACATTCGTCATGCGGGACAACGCTTCTCAAAAGTAAAGGGAGGTACAACGTTTCTCCCATACGCCATACAGTACAAAGGACATCTCGCATAAGCAATGCAGTAGATACTGTATGGTGGAGTGCTGAGCGCATGAGGTGAGTTGCCGATAGCACTGTTGGCCGCCTTGCAAGGGTGGGAGGAAGGGCCAGGGGTGCCCGTGCCTGTCTTCACAGCATGATGCAGGATTTTTCACTGCCGGTGCTGCACCCCGACGCCAGTCAGACTCACACCAATGAGCAAGATGCTCGCAAGATGTTGACTCTGTTTAAACCATGCCCAGCCCAAGCGGCTTTAAGAGACGAATGCAAGCATGTTCATGGCTGTTGTTGATGCACCAAGGGTACAAGTATATCTTAGACTGCCTGTTCGAGAGATTGGCTGCTGGAGTGGAGTGCTGATTGCGCTGCGATACAAGGCATGGGAGCACGTCATACTGGGGCTGCAAGCAAGCGGCCCATGGGCCAAGGAGTATGGTGCATTTCCCCGGGGTGTTACGCAGCTCCATATACACTCACACCACACGCTTCCAACACAACACCCCACCCCATCTTTCCCATCCTAAACCCCTCACAATATTTTGCCTGATGTAACCCCACGTGGTTGCTTGAGGTAAGGGAGGAGTCGCCCCAACACTCCAATCTGCTCCTTTCTTCTCATCTCCTTCTTCACAGATTGAATGATGGCGCCTGTCTGTTGTTTAAGTAAGTTTGTATAAGAGGGAAATAAGTGTTCGGGGTAAGCCTGCCCTTCTGTGTTTCTTGCCTTTTTCCCGCTTGTAACTTTACCTGTTTGATTAATTGCTTAATACTTGTAAATAAATATGCTTCTTGCATGCTTGTAAATACATGTTTGACGATTGCTTGCTTGTGTATAATTAAATAATTGTCTTTCAAATCTGCCTCGTTTGTGTCTTTTTTATTTTCATTGATCCCACACAGTGTGTATGTAATAGATTGAAGATAACTTTTTTTGCCCCACTGATTGGTTCCGTGGTTTAGCCAGCACTGCACTCTCTGTTCCGCTCGGCAATGATTAATTATTTTTCTGAAATTTGTAGAATTTGTTTTTCACTTGGAAGTCGTTCGTGGGTTACGATGTGTAAAGAAAGGTGGAAAAAAAGTCTGATTTAATGCAATTTAATTCCGGGCTATAAGGCAACAAAAGGTGAAAATTTTGAAAGGGGGTGTAGACTTTCTATAGGTACTGTATGTACTGGGTGGGGTATGCTTACACATTGTAAGCAATAATGAACAGTGATTCCCCATTGTCTCAGGTCACTCACCTGCATTATTTTTTTCATTTATTTATATTTTCATTTACGGATGCTTTCCAACGGTTCTGTGATACTCCCCAGTGTATCGGCTTCGATGTCTGTCGGCAAGCAAAACTTCAGCTTTCCAAATCTCCCGGAAGGTACTACTGATCATTCATATTAGTCAGTCAGTGAGTCAGTGAGTGGTGAGAATGAGCTTTACACATTGGATGGCTGTGACCTTTGTACAAGTGGGTGCACAGTCGAGAAACACATTAAATTGACACAAAAGTACATCATAAATTCATGAGAAGACATCAGAATGGCCAGACAGGACAATGAACAATGCATATAACGTTCAATGGCAGTTAGATGAGAAAACTCAGAATGGTATCCCCAGCCTTTTTTAATTCATTCTATTTTTCTGCATACAGCAATTGAGGTTCACAGAGGAGCTAAACGACATATGGGAGCTGGTCCACAGAGTGACTGAGGATAAAAGGGAACAGCAAGACAAAGACATCACACACGAGTGAATGAGGAGGGGAGGGGTATGAGAGTATGGTTGGATGGTTATTGGAGAAAAGCCGAGGTGATTATTGGCAACTATCTCGAACCACTTAAGGGAAATGCACGCGAAAACAAATCGAGGGAAAAAAATCAAGAAACATCAAGATCCGGAGGTACTTCTCTCAGAGAAGAAAGGAGCACACAGACAGGAAGCCTGGACTGTCTCTGTCGTCTTTAAAATTTATCTCCCTCAAGGAATGACGAATTGATATTGATGAAAAGTATTGCCAAAAAAGCACAATTCAACTTGTATCCATTAATTGCAACACAGAACCATTTATATTCGCTCACTCTTTACAGACTCGAAACCTCACAACTCTTGATTTTTCACAATATTTTCTTACCAGAATGGTGCTTCTGAAGGGAAGGACTTGAAGGCTGTGGAGATGTTTGTAGATTATCCTTACAGATGTCACCACTTTGAGGAGTATGAGGCAACGTCACAGAGCCAGCATAAGGGAGAGGAATTCCACAGCTTGCTGAACTCATAGCATGACCAAAGTATTTTGGCTTGCTGGAAACCGGAGGTGGGGCCGGTGGCCTGGAGTCCAAAGAAACCAATGGCCACCGATTTTTCTGCGTTGAAATTTGGGGTCGACACCATGCAGCTGGACCCGGAGAAGGTGGCTGAGAATTAATGGAAGGCAAGGGGAAGTATTCTGGATGTCCAAAGTCTGGGGCCTGGCTGTAGGTAAGGCCGAGAGGCTTGTGCCCAAAGTCGGTGATTTGTAAGGAGGAAGAATTTGACACTCGTCGAGGTGACGATCGTTCAGACTTGCATGTGGAGAGTTTTTGATGCGGTGATGTGGCACTGGTAGTAGTGTTCTGCACAGATTGTTAAAAAAAACACAAAAGATGACACATTTATCGCACATTTTCATCTTAATGCATCCTTTGTCTGAGATCATCAGATGGGGTGAGTTTCAATGGTGTGGTGACTTTGAGCACTTGTGAAGTCTCTTTGTATTTTCAGGTCTAAATTGAACACCAATACAGATACATATAGTATTTCAATGTATAGATTGGTTTTGGTTTTCATTCAGACGTTCAAAGAAAAATAAAATAAAAGGAGAGAATGATTCCTAAAAAGAGTTCAAAGTCACCTTAGCATTCAAAGTCAACCCATCTGATAGTCATTTAATTTTATGTCGTCTTCAGGTAAAATGTTTGCTGGAGGTGAACAAAAAAAAAAAGAAGAGGACTCAAACATCAAAGACCGTTTCAAATAAAGTAAACTGTAAACCTGCCTATTCCAGTCCACCACAGGACGAAGGCCTCCCTCAACTCATGGCGAAGGGTGTTCAGCGTACGTACCACGCTTGCCAAGTTTGGATTGGCAAGAGCGAGTAGCCACAGTAATCAAACCCACACCCATCCATTGCAGAAGGCCATGAGTCTTTGACCACTTGAACAAACATCTGGACCAATTAAAGAACTAAAATAAGTATGAAAGCTACATTTGTTCCATTGTATTTGTGTCACACTCCCAGCACAATAAATACTCCCACATCATGCGTCATGCAGACAATGACCATTGATAAGAGGAAGTAAGATATTTTTTTAAATCAAAAAAAATCGAAACTGGTAGAAATGTGTCGGTTGAGGGGAAATCTCATTCATATGTGCAACAAAATGAGTGATTTGTTTGTTTTGCTTTTGAGACAACTCTGACAGAATTGCCGACAAGTGTTAGATAACATCAACAAACCATGAATAACATCAATCTTGAATAACATCAACAAACAGGATAAATCCAGAGCAGTGTCATTGCTCAGTTTCAGAACAATGTGCTCTACAAGGTACAATGCATGGAGTTTCAATGAGGAATGAGAACCGGAATGATAAGACGATTTCCACCGTCCCAGACAACCTCATACTCAACCATTTAGCGGGACACTACAGGCAACTCCAATCCAAAACATCGATCTGGCAGAACACCTAAAATCATCTCAAGAAACACTCGCCTCTAAGATGTTTCACCTGGGTTTGAATTCCGACCCAGCTATAACATGTCATCTTGGTTTTACATCGGCAGGAAGATTCATCAATGTGGGTGCCATCCCTCAGATGGGCGTTAAACGGGTGTCCTGTCTGCCAGCATTCATTGGTGGATATTAAAGATCCCACGATGTCCTTCGCGAAGAGTAAGCGAGCTATCGCCGGTACCCTGAACAAATTCCAAATTCCTGCCCTAACCTGCAGAAGGCAGTGCATCAGCGGCACAGCCGTATCCTCAGCTGAAGATGCTATCCCGCAACCTTGTGCTGCATACGAACAAAGACTTCAAGAAGGAAAATAATGCTTCCACAGATTATTATAGAAGAAACAGGTGACCTCCCCCCCCCCCATAAAATGGGAGTGACTGTGTGACGTCACAAGAGAATTTTGGGAGATGTGCGAAGTAACCCCACCACCAGGACTGATCGTTGAGCCTTCAATTTTTATCGAGCACCATGGGACATCAACTGCACAATAGTTTTTCATCATTGAGGATAATGTACAGTTTGCATTGGACAGTGAGACGGACAGGTATCTTGAGGCTGAAATGTGGAGTACACATTCTTGAAGTGTCACGGCACAATCTACCGGATGTTTGAGGTGCAACTTGAGGAATCGACCGACAATGACCATAAAATTTGAAAGTGCAAAGGGACACTACTATGAGAGAAATTTAGAAGAATTTTAATTAACCATGTCAACAGGAATCTATGGAAAAAAACAACACACTTAATAAATATATTGTAAAGACCATCTACATTTTACATATTCAAAACAGCAAAAAGAAAATATAATCACCTCGGAATGACCCTCAGGAGTGTGAGTTGTGCCATGGCGTCCTCGCTTCCCTTTAAAAAGACCATTGGGTAAGATTAGTGTAGGCCTATTTAGACACCGAATACAACCAGGACATGAAGAGATCAAAACAGGACCAACGAGAGGGGGAGCACTCGGTAGAGTGCAAAACCTCCACCGCCAATACTGCTGGGTCACTTAAGTGAACCTGATATCCTATTCATTGTAGGTCAAAACGGATCAGAATCTACTGAACCACGATTGAATAAACTAAACTAGATTGACGCGCATGTAGAGATGCCAAAAAAAAAAAAAATCGTAATTTTTTTGAAAAAAAAGTTGCAAAATTTCTGGGTTTTTTTTCTCCAACAATTTTTTTTTTGGGGGGGGGGTGAAAATCACTTAAAACATGTAGAAATGTAAAAAAAAAAAAATTCAAATATTTTTTCAAAATGGCCACAATAGCGGCCATATTGGACTTTGGACCAAGTCCAAAATCTAATGGCATGATCCTTGGACCACACCTAATCCCCCCCACCAAGTTTCGTCGAAATCCGTCCAGGAGTTTTTCCGTAATACTGTTCACAAACAAACAAACAAACAAACAAACAAGCAGTCATAGACTGGTACTTACGAAATCGTCAACTTGACCTCTGACCTTGTCTAATAAAAGCATGCATCAGTCAGAAGCCCAAGGGGAGCTTGAATTCTGAATTCATTGTGGTCTACGATTTTACACTGCGGTTTGCAGATAATGAGTCCCAGACAAAAACTAGATTTCTTATAAAAATTCCATTTTTTTGTTTTTATTTTTAAAAAAGTGATTCAGTACCAGCAGGATATGCCAGATAATAGGTATATTACTTTTCAGAAGAATCTGATAAAAGACTTATTAATATATATATATATATATATATATATATATATATATATATATATATATATATATATATATATATATATATATATATATATATATATATATATATATCAGTTATTCGTCGCTGTTCCAGAATTTCGACAACCGAGTTTTAAGCGTCCTAAGCGATCGCAAAAACCAAAGACAAGATTAAAATTGAAGTTAAAACGAACTCGTAACGTCGAGCGAATCAAAAATCTCCATTTCTCCACGCAATTATACCTTAACGTAAGTCAACGACACGTCTGCTCGAGCGCACTGCATCATGGGACGACCCGTGACGCGTCGAGTGAAATATTTTTTATACAATCTTAAAACGTCTCCAAAACATCCGATTTTTACCAGAATTTCGACAACCGAGTTTTAAGCGTCCTAAGCGATCGGAAAAACCGAAGACAAAATTAAAATCGAAGTTAAAACGAACTCGTAACGTCGAGCGAAGCAAAAATACTCCATTTCTCCACATGAATTTACAGAATTATGTTTGACCTCACTGTGACCTTGACCTTTGACCGATTTTGACCAAAATCTAATCAGCACTAGCCATCACCCTCCTGAATCACGTCGTGCAATTTGACATTGGTAGCTCCTTCCGTTCTCGAGTTATCGTGCCTACAAACAAACAAACAAGCAGTCATAGACTGGTACTTACGAAATCGTCAACTTGACCTATGACCTTGTCTAATAATAGCTGTCTCTCGAGAAGGTAGCGACGCAAACCAGAAGTTTCTACGATGATTCTGTTCCAAACCATCAAAAATCGAATGTTTGACCTCACCGTGGCCTTGACCGTTGACCGATTTTGACCAAAATCTAATCAGCACGAGCCATCACCCTCCTGAATTACATGGTGTAATTTGACATTGGTAGCTTCTTCCGTTCTCAAGTTATCTGTACCAAACCATCAAAAATCGAATTTTGACCTCACCGTGACCTTGCTCTTTGACCGATTTTGACCAAAATCTAATCAGCACCAGCCATCATCCTCCTGAATCACGTGGTGTAATTTGACATTGGGAGCTTCTTCCGTTCTCGAGTTATCGTGCCTACAAACAAACAAACTAACAAACAGAAACGGAAGGCATCAATATACTTATGAAATCTTTAAATTTCGTATGTTACAAACAGAAACGGAAGTCATCAATATACTTAAGAAATCTTTAGATTTCGTTAGTAACAAACAGACAGACGGGTGAAAAGAGTAACCTCTGTCCATTTTGGATGGCGGAGGTTAACGAGAATGGCACTTGGTAAGATGCGTACCTCTGCCAAGCTGAACAGTTTACATTTTGTATCCCACTGATAGGCCTGATCTGCATCCATACCTTAAGTAAAATCTAATCGTCTTGTTATTGTCAGCTACCCAACTCATCCACCAAGTTTTGTCATAACCCGTCCACAACTTTTTGAAACATCATGCTCGATATCATTTTTGGCTCTATCTCTCAATTATGAAGATTCACTTAAAACATTAAAAAAATTCTCGTTCTTCAGATCTGGATCCAGATCCGGATCTTCACCAAAATCGAATCAATCAATCACCAAAATCCAATTCACCTTGTCACACACCCAACCTGCGCACCAAGTTTCGTCCGAATACGTCTACACCTTTTTGAGATGTCGTGCTATATTAATTGGGTGGTCGCTAGACTACCCTTATTTTCACTTTTTCCGTCTGTCTGTATGTTTGTTACTTACGAAATCTAAAGATTTCGTAAGTATATTGATGACTTCCGTTTCTCTTTGTTTGTTATCTTGCCAAAACGAAGTTTTTGCAAGATATGTTAGTCAGCTTGTATGTTTTTTTATTTTTATTTTATTTTTTTTTGTTTGTTTGTCTGTAATCACGTATAAAAAATTCTGCAGAACACAGTTATCATTGGAAATTTTTGCAACTTCGCATATCAGAGGCCTATAGAGGTCCCTTTCAGTGCACAAAATTTTGAAGGTCAAGGTCAAAGGTCAAGGTCACTTTGGCGCAAATCAGGGGAGTCAACAAAACCCTTATGTTTTGAGTAATTTTGATCGGATCGTCTTCAAACTTCATGGGAATATAGTTCATGGTCTGACGCTCAGCTGATTAATTTTTGGTGGCGATTGGCCTTGACCTTCATGGTTAGCGCCTCAGGTCAAACATATTTGACCCCAAGGTCAAATTTTCAAGTTTTAGGAACCATATCGTGTAGTACCTCAAATTGAACACCTCGATGAGTGCTTTCTAGATATGTCAAGCTTGAGACATTATGACGTCATTTGGTGACGTTATGAGGCAAAAGCATATTTTTCATGGTTACTCTGTAGAACGATTCTCATCAGAATCTCTCGTAGGCAGATATTCCTCAAGGAGTCGCTCCTGGTGGATAGCAGCTCTGTTCACCTCAGTGTGACCTTAAAGAAGTCAAACGTGGTCACCTTTTGGCAAGATACGGGTCATATAAGTATATTGGCAAGATTTTTGTTTGTTTGTATGTTTGTTTGTTTGCTTGTTTGTTTGTTTGTAGGCACGATAACTCGAAAACGGAAGAAGCTACCAATGTGAAATTGCACCACGTGATTTAGGAGGGTGATTGCTAGTGCTGATTAGATTTTGGTCAAAATCGGTCAAAGGTCAAGGTCACAGTGAGGTCAAACATCCAAAAAATTATAACTCGAGAATGGAAGAAGCTACCAATGTCAAATTACACCACGTGATTCAGGAGGGTGGTGGCTAGCGCCGATTAGATTTTAGTCAAAATCGGTCAAAGGTCAAGGTCACAGTGAGGTCAAACATCCAAAACATTCGATTTTTGATGGTTTGGTGCAGAATCATCGTAGAAACTTCTGGTTTGCGTCGCTACCTTCTCGAGAGACAGCTTTTATTAGACAAGGTCAAAGGTCAAGTTGACGATTTCGTAAGTACCAGTCTATGACTGCTTGTTTGTTTGTTTGTATGTCTGTATGTATGTAATGGACAGCTCTGGAGGCCAGAGGAGTCAACCAATTTTGATGAAACTTGACAGGAAGGTTCATACCAGGATCTAGTTCTATGCTTTTGAGCCCCGTTGCTATGGACACCACTGTTGCCTAGCAATGGGACTTTGAAATTTTTGAAAAATCCTATAAAAAATTATTTTTTTGAAAATCAAAAATCGCCTTCCAGGCTTTTATGCGCACTATAATCAACCTCTTTGTCAAAGAATTTCAGCCCGATCCGTCAAAAACTGTATGACTAGTATGCAATTATGTAGCGACCACCCATGTCGCCTACCGGCTTGTTTGTTTGTTTGTTTGTATGTAATGGACAGCTCTGGAGGCCAGAGGAGTCAACCGATTTTGATGAAACTTGACAGGTAGGTTCATACCATTATCTAGTTCTATGCTTTTGAGCACCGTTGCTATGGACACCTCCGTTGCCTAGCAACGGGACTTTGAAATTTTTGAAAAATCCTATAAAAATTATTTTTTCGAAAATCAAAAATCAGCTTCCGCGCTTTCATGCGCACTATAATCAACCTCTATGTCAAAAATTTTCAGCCCGATCCATCAAAAACTGTCTGACTAGTATGCAATTTTGTAGCGACCACCCATGTCACCTACCGGCTTGTATATTGTTTTTCGCCACCAGCTATCAATAGTAAAGAACCACTTGAAAAATTATCGGATCCGGATCTTCACCAAAATCGAATCAATTAGTCCTTGTCACACTCCTAACCTGTCCACCAAATTTCAGCCGAATCTTTCCATAGCTTTTTGAGTTATCCTGCTCTCAGACAGACAGACACAAACAGACAAACAAAGAGACAGTGGTGAAAACATAATCTCCATCCACCTTTGGTGATGGAAGGTAATAAACAAAGAGGGCAAAATAACTGTAAACCATAAGACAGGATAATGGGATTGCCATGCAAGACATTTGTCTAATTCAAAGTATAAATTTTACAAAATTAAAAATGTCAAAAAGGCAAAGGCCAATTGTTTGACGTTTCAGCCACAGGGTGGCTTTTATCATTGGCTGTGTGTGGCCCGCACACATAATCTTCATGTACCCTCATGGAAAAATGGGGAAAGAGTAAATGCACCACTCACATTCATTCACCTGTATAATTTCATTAATCTGGACAGGTTGATGTTATTGGTGCTTTGAGTCTAAAGATTGACCGCATGAACCAATCAACCAATCAGACTTTCGACAAGGTGGGGCCTGTGCATCTCCAACCCTACAGAAATGGTCCACATGATCTCTGATGAAGGTCAGGCAAGGGCTGATGTTTGGAATTAGGCCTTTGTCTTTTTGAAACAAGGAAATCATTGTTTTAATCTCGAGTTGACTGTCTTTTGGCATTTTTCAGTCTTCATTTGTAACAATACTGATTGTATTACATGAGTTAACAGTCTGTTGTGTTTTTTTTCCAATTGTAAATTCAAAAATAAGTGCTGCATGCCAACAATGACAATGAAGATTCTGATACAAATCTAAGGGATAAAAAAAGGAAGAAGGATGATTAAGAGGAATCAATCAGGACTTTAAGAGCACGACAAGCTTACCTTCTCCAGAAAGGTCTCGAAGTGAATTGCTCAGGGCTGTGCGTTTCAAACCTTCACTAACGATGCAGCTATCATCCAGACTCCCACGTGGCCTTGCACTCCCATTGGTGCCATCCACCTTCCCTGTAAGGCCCTGCCCCTGAGGCTGTCTTCCCACAATGCCTTTCTGCTTCTCCAGTTCAACTGCAAGAAAGAAGGAAGACCACAAAGGCATTGCAACCTGATACAGGAGATATTGTGCTAATGTACTGCCCAGTTTCACAAGCATGATTCAGGTCTCTTTCCATACGAATGTGTATGAACACATGAGACCAATCTGTGATGGACAGATTCTGTGATGTGATGACCAATCTGTGATGGACAGTACCTTCAATCCTGTACTTCTCCATTTCATGCACTTCGGCGATGCATTCCTGCAGGTCCTCCACAATCTTTTTGCGGTCTTCAGCATTTGCTGCATTGTAGGTAGTGAGGAGCTCTGTATCGGCGCCAGGCAGGGCTGACAGCAGTCTCATGCCATTCTGGTAACCTGCATGACACCAGGCACGTACAACATCGCATTTTTGTCGAGGCTCGTGGAGGAGCTATAACATTCAATGGATCATGACGTAACAAAACAAAATGAAGAGTAGAAGGAGGGCGATTGGGGGGAGGGAGGGAAGGAACACACCAACAGCGGGGTTGGCGGACAAAAATAAGGGAAACTTGGAGAAATATAGGATGTGGGGAAGAATGAGGGCAGGGGGAAGGCACAGGATGGATACAGCCTTAAACTCTCAATCACAAATGGATGAAAACACTGGGAACTTGGAAAGAGGTTGGCTTGGGGAGGGTTATCGAGGGGAGAAAAGATCATGGTTGCGGTTGGGGGTGACCTGAGATGGTAGTCGAACGTTGTCTTTAAGCTCTGTAGGGAAGAACGACATTGAAGAGACTGAGGAAGTTGGTTCCACAGGTGGGGAAAAAAAGAGGAACGAATGAGTGGAGATGAGTAGTGAGTTTAGATTTTTGCACAAGAAATTAGTTACTGGTAGAACACGTGTGCCCTGCAAAAATTAGAGTGTGGAGAGAGGGGGTACAGAGCACGGAAAGGGCAGAGGATACAAGACCAGAAAGGAGGCGGTAGATGACAGAGAGACCACCGATCGGTCTGCGATGTGAAAGTGATCGGTTCATTGGAAACTTGGCCTCATTACAGGAGATTCCAATGGTTTTGAAGGCCTTGGTTTCCATGGCACAAACTGATACATACTGTACACCAACGACGATGAGTGCAAGAAGATAATTTAAATGAAATATATAGGGTTTATAAATTAAGTGAATAAGTGAACATGCAAGTTAACTACAATTAATATATTTAGGCAATGAAGTGTGAATATCATTTTATTATTACATGGAGGGTTCGGACTGTTCTCGTGTTCGGGGTTTCCTTGTGAATATAATGAGACAGATTTACAAGAACCGACCACGTTTGTGTCAAATTGACAGGAATACTATCAAGATGTTGGTGTACCAGCCAACCAGTCAACCATGCCTGGTGTTGGCTTAATGGTGAGGGTGGCGGGCTTTGAATCCGAGGGTCCTGAGTTCAAATTCCGCTCAGCTGTTAAATTAATACCAGGTGGGGTTAACTCAGCCTGTCATCCTTCCGAGGTCGGCAAAATGAGTGCCAGCATGCTGGTATACTGTGTCGGAGTGGTGACCCATCTAGGATTGTAACCACGAGCCAAGGAGACTGCTTAAGCAACACCAACGCTCTGCACAGAGTCTGGTCCCAATCTCCTCCTCCTCAACCAGTGAGTATATGCTGTTGGATTTGAGGAAATTAGGTGATATGAAGCTGTTGACAATTTCTCCAATTTCGATAAAAAGTTACACTCAGATCAGAATGTGACAGCCTCATGCAGTCCAACCATCATTGGCAGATCTTTTTTTTTCTTTTCCTACGTTAACGAAAGGTTGAGGTCAACTTACCAATTCCAAATACTGTACTTTCAACCGTGTTTCCTTGTTCATTTAAACCCAAACCTAATCCTAACACGAACACGAACAACAGTACAGGCTCACTTAAAACCTATGTGAAAACTTCAGGCTAGTTTTCACTATACCAGTGATGGAACATGTAATAAGACGAGAACGGCACTTGGTTGAGTGCATAACTTCGCCACACTGAACAGTTCACGCTTTGTATCCCACTGATAGGCCGGATCTGTATCCGTTCCTGAAACAAAATCTAATCACCTTGTTCTTGTCAACTACCCAACTCATCCACTAAGTTTCGTCTGAATCTGTCATCAACCTTTCGAGATATCGTGCTAAATGTCGATTTTGGCAATTACACTCAACGGTGAAGAATCACTTAAAAAAAAATTATTGCTTCTGGATCCAGTTCTGGATCTTCACCAAAACCGAAGCAATTTGTCCTCGTCTCACACCGAACATGCCCACCAAGTTTCGTCCGAATCCGCTCATACCGTTTTGAGTTATCTTGCTCACAGACAACCAAACAAGGACGGAAACATAACCTCCGTTCACCTTCGATGGCGGAGGTTCGATTAAAAAAAAAAAAAGATAGTACAATAGCAAAAAAATATATAGTGACAAGCTTACAGGGGTTTTCAAAAAGGTGAACTTGCATCCCATAGAGTGAAAAGGATTGTCGGAAACTGTACATCATCACGTGCTTCTTCTTGTGCAGGATCTTCGTCACCTGGCAGAGGCATTCCACAAAGAACAACACCAGAACAATTATGGACTCTACTGTTACTGGTATAATGATGTTTGTTGAAAACTATCCCATTTATATATATATGAATTTAAATAACTGTCGCAACACTGATAGCAATTGCTACTCGACTAGTAATGGCCCAAATCACTGGTATAGTCATTATATATAATCTATATCATAAGTGCAGCAATCATTATAATGGTGATGAAAATTCCTCTTCAACCGTTGCTGGCAACTGTCGTCCATCAATTATGCTTTCTAATTTCCAATAAAGCCTGTGGCGACTGGTTCCATCATTTTCTGGGGGGCATGGCTCTGTTGCTTATGCATTACCCTCCATTACCAGGACACTGGTACGCATTTCACCAACATCGGAAGGATGACAGACTGCAACAACCCCACCTGGTGTTAATTCAATGGTAAAGGGGTTCAAACTCAAGACCTTAAGATCTTAAGTCACTCACTCTAACCACAAAGCCAACATGAGGCTTGAATTTCCAATCACCATGTTGTTTCACAGGAATGAGTGTGAGTGTGTTAGATACACAATCATATCCATACATACTAGTGACATCTCTAAATCCACTCGAAGCTGAAGATGGTCAGAGAGCCAAAAAACGCATCCATGGATTGATTCCTTACCCACAGTGTTGGCAGTTTTGCCAATAAAAGGCTTTAGCAGCCAATGTAATGTGCAGGGATGACTGATGCTGCAGTTTGCAATGTCGCAGTTGACATTGTATTATGCAACGGGCAGTTCTTTGGTTTGCACAGAGTGCAACTCCACCGGATTGCCAATTTAATGTTGATATACACGTACATGTATGTATGTTTGCATACGTGGGAGCGTGCTTGTGCATCGTAAATATTTTCTTTGACACATCATAATTGTGATTAGTTACGTCTGAGAGCTTCTCATTTCCTGTAACCTGTTCTGCTGCAGACACACATTGTCAGCATGTGTGGTGTAGAATTCTGGTTTGAAATCACCACTCTGCATTGATACTGGTGTGCTTAATTACATAATTATTTACACCATAATGCTTGCAGGATATGAACGCCCAAATGAATGTGACAACATGGCACAGAGGTCATATAAATGTCTTTAAATGTCTAGTCTGGAGTCAGGCACGTTGAATCAATAAGTAAACCATAACCGAGACGGGACGTCAAGCCGGGGATACATCTCTTAGCAAAAGTTGGTGCACATTAAAGATCTCAGGGGTACAGCGAGTTTATCGATGAAGAGTCACCAACATGCTGGATAAATTCCAAATGTATCAGGGGCACTGCATCAACGACAAAGCAACTGCTCAGTCATGATGCAACCAGTGCCACCAATTCATCATTGAAACCTGGTCCATTACCGACTCCAGTCTGAATTACTGGCTGGCAACCATTACTTTCCAGAAGGGCTCATGCCCGAATACGTCGCTCCACCTTCCCATGGCGATTCGCATACCTCTCTTACCACCTGGTTGTGAAAATTCATCGATTATGAAAATCAGACAGCAACACCCATCCATGGTCAAGCGGCAATAGCCACTCATGGTGGCCGCGTCCAAATCTGCCTGGCATTCAAATATGGTTGCTTAAGTTCAACAATGCAACCATAAATCATACAAAAATGAACGTTTCCATTTCCGTGGACACAATCTTTTGTTACCGTGAAAATCACATCCATTGCAGAAGGATGAGCAGACGTGGAATTGCATGAAAAATGCATTAAAATTATGGATAAGTGAGTTTATAGGAGTGTTCCATTACTGTACAATGTCAAAAGTTTGCATTTAATCCATGCTTTACAAGTTTTATGGTTGTAATAACGGGATAGATGTGGATACTAAAATGCTGCAGCTTCAATCAAACGTTAAAATTTATTGCGTGCGTTGGATCGAATGGATATAGCCGGGCAGCCATCGAATGCAAATGATCGGCCATATTGTATTTTGATGTGCAGAGAGCATGACTTATGGTACCAAGCTTGGTGAAGTATCGTTGATACGTAAACAACACGCACACATTCCACAACATTCTCAATGATATACACACTTTAAACACCGAAACCGCCTTTGCTTGCAGTTCGAGTTCAAAGAGGAAGTCATGCTCAGGTGGATGTGGAAACACCGGCAGGGAGTACGCCATATTGTTTTTTTTATTATTACCTTTTCTCAAAATCCATCAGCGTTGTAAAAGTGCGACATCGATGCACAAAGCAATACTCACAAGGCTAGAGCACTCGAAGGGGCTTTATTCGAGAAAAAAAAAAAACTGCTTTAGATTTCGTCAATACAAGCGTTTTGGCCTTAACAACAAGCATCACCTGTTTCGTGTATGTCACATTCACAAAGCCAGCTGGACAACTACATCATGCCGCATCCTTTTCCTGAGACCCCATTACAATTTGAGTCGCCGAGGGTGTTTTATAACCTCATATTAGTGATGATTCTGATGCAATGAATGTCTTCATTGGCACCATATGTCCACTTGGGTTTGGCCGTGGCTCTTTGATTGAGTAACTTTAGCCTCAATTAATGTACAGAGCATAAGCTTTCGGCTATCATTGACATCTATCTCACCAGGAGGCACAGGGTTTCTGACTACTGTTTCACGATTAATTTTCCTGTGTTCGGAGAATTTGCCAGGATACACCCGGGCTTGCCCAAATTCAGGCAAATTGCATCACCGGTCGGTGTCTTGAGGCAGTCTGGCCTCATAAAGATTTCCGCCTGCTGTACCCTTCTGATAAACAAAGAACGGGGGCTACCAATCAAATAAAGCAGCCTGTGTGTGGCGAGGCCATTATGATCCATGATCCAATCAGATTTCTCAGTGAGGTTCAGACACGGTTACATCGTCAATCCGAACCCCCGGATTCAGATAGCTTCCATAATTTGTGGAGTAATTTCGTTTTAAATCATAGATATTGAATGTAATTAACATTGGTACGGAACAAACAATATCATTCACATCAAACAAAAAATGATAATGTTGTTGATAAGAGGAAGTACGATGACGAGCTTTGGGCAATCGATGCACCGAGACACTGAGAGTTGAATAATTTGTGCTTCATGAGCTTTGTATATGGACAGATTGGGAGGTGTGTTGTTGCAAACCTCTAAGCAGAATGAAGAGGGTCGAGCTGGGTGGGAGTGAGGGGTGGACATACACAAGGAGGAATCATACAGGACATCGTATCTACTATTGGAGTGACGGTGAGATTGAAATTGTTACTTATTTGGAATGAGCCTAAATTTACTTCTTTCTGATCATATATGACGAAAGGGAAATGAAAAAAAAATACGAGAACCACATATACAGTACAAGTAATGAACAAAATTAAAATAAATACCCCAACTCAACACGCCAGCAAGTAGAGCTTGCTCATAGACGATGTGAGGTGTGTGTGTGTGTGTGTGTGTGTGTGTCAGTGTGCTTGTGCACACACATGCATTTGTAACAGCAACTCACAACCAGAAGATCGTTAAAGAGGAAAACTTCTCGCTGATGTAGGCCGAGTCGCTGGGGCCTCGAGGGTTCTGGAACTTCATAGAGACGGCAGTAACAAACGAGCCTCCGGTGGGGCAGACACAAAACCTGTGAGCAACAAAGCGGCAATCTACATCTTAGCACGACTGCATACTACAGTCGCATAAGGATAGAAGTTGAAAGTACAGTCGGCACAAAAAAAACACTAATCCGACGAAAGGTCTGCCATCGGGTATCATGTCAGTGGGGGGTGACGTTGTCACGGAGCTCAATTCCCTTCAGGGGAGATGCTAAGCCGGATTTGTTGTATACTTTGAATCAATAACTCTGGAGATTTTTCACAGAGATAGGCCACTTGCTTGATACTCAAGATTTATCAAACAGATTTTTTTCTTGTTTTAAGTGTCAAAGGTCGTGGATGTTGTAGGCATATTGTATGTAGGGCAAGGATGTGAGGACATATTGGTGTACTCAATACATGAATTACAAGACCATGATGAAAAAATGCACAAACCAATACAGTAAGTGGGATTTGTACCTGCGATGATATAATAATGAACCATGTGCTCAGATGGGAATGCCAAACAGGCCAACCCAAAGTTCTGTGTACGATTGACCACCTTGCCTCATTACCTCTGCCACCGAAGGTGTGGGATACAAAACGGAAACGGTTCAGCCTTGCAGAGGTTGGAGAAACAGCTTAGATTGATATCAGGGCTTATGGAAGGGTTGAATTGACACAGGGTTGAAGACTGACAAATTGATGCTAAGGTTGAAGAGAACAGATGAACAATAGTCATATAGACATTTCAGTGAGAGAAGAGAGGTCATGGGACAGGCAAGGATGGCAGGGATAAAAATCGATGAGAAGATGGAAGTTGCGGATAAGAAGTGGAGGCACGGGAATAGCATGAGAATGAAATATCATGTATAGCTGTCAAAGGGGATGGTTAAGGGTTGCTGTCTCAAAGGACTGGAAGGAAGGGGACAAGAGGACAGACTCAGTCACACATTTCTCCAGATGAGAGAAATAGGTGAAAAAGAGTGGGGTGAGAGTATCATGGTCTGGGCTTCTGGATAAACACTAATGGTCTGGAAGTGCTTGGTGGAGGTTGAGAGCATAAAAAAAAAACAAAAGAAGCAAAGACGAGACGAAAAGCAGTGGAGTAATGCAAGACCATCGACCTATGCTGAGTGAAGAGCAAGGACCCTGATTCAGTAAAGCAATACCGAGGACTGGAGGAGTATCAAGAGCCTTCATCGCCATTCCTTCCAAAGCCACCATACCTAACCTGATCTGACCTGACTCCATGCTTCTTCAGATGCATGGACACAACTATTATGAGCTATCCACAATTGAGAAAGAACGATTCACTCTGGAGCATTCTGAGATGCTAAAAAGCCTTTGCAACCAGTTTAGACATGTTATCTGTCCAAGACAGGTTGCTCCAAATCACAAGGCCAACAAGTTCCAAGAACCACTTCCAGAGGAAGACCTTGCTTTTTGTTTGGATTTGTTTGGATATTGTTGGGCTTGCATTTTGGTGGGGGAGGACAGAGTGAAAGAGAGAGAAATTTCAAGCAATGAACAGCACTTTTTAAGTAAGAGGTCAGAGTCTTGATTGTCATGGTTGACCAGTTACTGATTATTTTATTCCAAGTTAAAAAAAAAGGGACATCACCATAGCCTGGTTATTAGATGGCTGAGGAATTTTGTGAGACAGGGAGACAGTGAGACGGGGAAAGAAAGGAAGGCGGGGAAAGAAAGGGAGATGGGGAAAGAAAGGGAGAAAGGGAGAAAGGGAGAAAGGGAGAAAGGGAGAAAGGGAGAAAGGGAGAAAGGGAGAAAGACAGAGACAGTGATATATATATATATATAGTATAAAAGGAGCCATGCATGCCCCTGGGTTCCACCCATTGGTTGGAAAGTTCACCAGACTCCATCCACAATTTCCATGCTCTGGCCACCACTTGGTGATTACTGCGATGTAAAGTCAAATACATCATGTTCACAATCGCCATGCCCTCCATACAAATTTTCCCTTCAGTGTAAAATGACCAAAGTGACAGTTATAAAAGGATTTTGAGCCGATATGCATCACCGACCTTGTGGAGATAGGCCTCAGCGATTGAGGCAGCCTTCTGTTGTTTATACACCACCCAAATAACTATGCGGTATTATGTGGCACCAGAACATCCATTAAATGCTGAGATAGCAAAATAAGCATGAGACACCTTTTCTGGTGTAGAGAATTAATAACTTCCATGAAGGGTAAGTTTAAAAATTGGAAAAAAGGGGATGAAGGCGTGACAACATAACCTCACCGGTTTTTTCCCCATGATCGTTTTCTCCACATTGGCGACCTGTGAAGTGTGGTCATCGTTTGTTCGGAGCTCGTTTCGTCGAATTCTTTCGTAGATTCCCACAAGGACGTGCCGAGGAATATCGGCTCCATCATCCACCCCTGTGAAACGAAGCAGGAAGTTAAATTTTCTTGAGGTTCATGGATTGTTCAACTTCAAGAAACTTCCTTTTTTGCTGCAAATCAAAGGGAA
>NC_140978.1:31438500-31521000 GCF_056783735.1 Eptatretus burgeri | reverse complement strand
AATAGTTGTTGAGGAATTATGGGAAGGGTTTGAGACAGCGTTAACACTTACCTTGTGTAAGTCTTCTTGGGTTGCTTTATGCAGCCACTTTGGCTAGAGGAGTGTGAGAGAGGTCAATCATTTATATAATCCCAGCCACCTGGGTGTAGTCGATTAGGTGAGAGCTAATTGGCTATTCCCTCCATTCACAGTTGAGAGATGTGGGTGGGTCTTTCTACATATATATATATATATATATATATATATATATATATATATATATATATATATATATATATATATATATATATATATATTTGCACACGCATCACAAATGACCGTTTAAAAGTCCATGAAATATCATTTAAATTGACATATTATCTTAAACTCTTCCTGTCACGATGGATGGATACTTTTGCTAGCTTTTCCTGTCACTTGGGATGGGTACTCTTCCTCGTATAAATACACTCAGTGTACAAAATATGAGGAACACCTTCCTAATATGAAGTTACACCCCCTTTTGCCCTCAGAACAGCCTCAATTCATTGGGGGCATTGACTCGATATCTCAAAACGTTGTGGACGGATTAGGATGAAACTTGGTGCACATGTTGGGCACGTGACAAGGAAGAAATGATTCGATTTTTGTGAATATCTGAATCCCGATCCGGATCTGATAATTTTTTAAGTGATTCTTCACCATTGAGAGATAGGAATAAACCGATATATAACACGATATCTCAAAAATGTATTCGGTCCGATATGTTCTCATGGATCAGGCATTATGTGGTAGAGGTATGTGCTCCACTGGTAGATTATGTGGTAGAGTTTAAGATAATATGTCAATTATGTGGTAGATGTGGTAGAGTTTAAGATAATATGTCAATTTAAATGATATATATATAGTATATAAAGAAGATTTCTGGAGTGAGTTAGATGAAGTGGTGGAGAGTGTATCAAAGGATGAAAGAGTGGTGATTGGAGCAGATTTCAATGGACATGTTGGGGAAGGGAATAAAGAGGATGAGGAGGTGATGGGGAGGTACGGTCTCAACAAGAGAAATGTGGAAGGGCAAATGGTGGTAGAGTTTGCAAAAAGAATGGAAATGGCAGTGGTAAACACGTATTTCAAGAAGAAGGAGGAACACAGGGTGACATACAAGAGTGGAGGAAAGTTCACACAGGTGGATTACATCTTAAGTAGGAGATGCAACCTGAAAGAGATTAGTGACTGTAAGGTTGTGGTAGGGGAGAGTGTAGCTCGACAGCATCGATTGGTGGTCTGTAGGATGACTTTAGAGGTGAGGTTGAGGAAGAGAGTGAGGGCTGAACCAAGGACCAGATGGTGGAAGCTGAAGGAGGAAGACTGTTGCGTGAAATTTAGGGAGGAGGTGAGACAAGCGTTGGATGGTGGTAAAGATGGGTGGGATGATTGGGCAACGACAGCAGAAGTTGTGAGGGGAGATTGCTCGGAAGGTACTTGGTGTGACATCTGGACAGAGGAAGGAAGATAAGGAGACTTGGTGGTGGAATGAGGAAGTACAGGAAAGTATAAGGAAGAAGGGGTTGGCGAAAAGAAGTGGGATAGTCAGAGAGATGAAGAAAGTCGGCAGGAGTATAAGGAGTGGCGTCGAAAAGCAAAAGAGAGGTGGCTCAGGCCAAGGAAAAGGCATATGACTAGCTGTATGAGAAGTTGGATACAAAAGAAGGGGAAAAGGATTTATACCGATTGGCAAGACAGAGGGACCGAGCTGGGAAGGATGTGCTGCAGGTTAGGGTGATAAAGGACGCAAATGGGAATGTGCTGACGAGCGAGGAGAGTGTGTTGGAGAAGGTGGATGGAGTACTTTGAGGAGCTGATGAATGAAGAAAATGAGAGAGAGAGAAGGTTGGAAGAGGTGGAGATAGTGAATCTGGAAGTGGGGTGGATCAGTAAGGATGAAGTGAGGACTGCTATGAAGAAGATGAAAAGTGGAAAGGCGGTTGGCCCAGATGGTATACCAGTGGAGGCATGGAAGTGCTTAGGAGAGATGGCAGTGGGGTTGTTAACCAGATTGTTTAATAAAGTCTTGGAAAGTGAGAGGATGCCGGAGGAGTGGAGATTAAGTGTACTGGTCCCGATTTTCAAGAATAAGGGTGATGTGCAGAGCTGTGGAAATTACAGAGGGATAAAGTTGTTAAGCCACACCATGAAGTTGTGGGAAAGAGTAGTGGAAGCTCGGTTGAGAGGAGAGGTGATGATCTGTGAGCAGCAATATGGGTTTATGCCAGGAAGGAGCACCACTGATGCGATGTTTGCTTTGAGAATGTTGATGGAGAAGTATAGGGAAGGCCAGAAAGAGTTACATTGTGTGTTTGTGGATTTAGAGAAAGCTTATGATAGGGTGCCAAGAGAGGAGTTGTGGTATTGTATGAGGAAGCGGGGAGTGTTGGAGAAGTATGTGAGGATCGTGCAGGATATGTATGAGGACAGTGTGACAGCGGTGAGGTGTGCGGTAGGAATGACGGACCGGTTTAAGGTTAAAGTGGGATTGCACCAAGGATCGACTCTGAGCCCTTTCCTGTTTGCAATGGTGATGGACAGGTTGGACGGACGAGATCAGGACTGGAGTTCTCCATGGACCATGATGTTCGCGGATGACATCATGATCTGTAGGGAGAGTAGGGAGCAGGCTGAATCGAGCCTTGAGAGGTGGAGGTACGCACTGGAGAGAAGGGGAATGTTGGTCAGTAGGAGTAAGACGGAGTACATGTGCGTAAATGAGAGGGAGGGTGGTGGTATGGTGCAGTTGCAAGGAGTTGAGGTGGGGAAGGTGGATTGGTTTAAATACTTGGGATCAACTGTCCAAAGTAACGGAGAGTGTGGGAGAGAAGTGAAAAAGAGAGTGCAGGCAGGATGGAGTGGGTGGAGAAGAGTTGCAGGAGTGATTTGTGACAGAAGGGTAGCTGCAAGAGTGAAGGGGAAAGTATATAAGACGGTAGTGAGACCAGCTATGTTGTAAGGTTTGGAGGCGGTGGCGCTAACAAAAAGACAGGAAGCAGAGCTGGAGGTGGCAGAGTTAAAGATGCTGCGATTCTCGTTGGGAGTGACGAGGATGGATAGGATAAGAAATGAGTGTATTCGAGGGACAGCGCAGGTAGGACGGTTTGGAGACAAAGTGAGAGAGGCGAGATTGAGATGGTTTGGACATGTGCACAGGAGGGAAACAGAGTATATCGGGAGAAGGATGTTGAAGATGGAGCCGCCAGGCAGGAGGAGAAGAGGGAGGCCAAAGAAGAGGTTCATGGATGCGGTGAGGGCGGACATGCGGGTGGTTGGAGTGTCAATGGAAGATGTGGAGGATAGAGCGAAATGGAGACAGTTGGTCCGCTGTGGCGACCCCTAACGGGAGCTCGCCGAAAGAGGAAGAAGAGGAGTATGTGCTCCACTGAGTGCCCTTCCAGCTTATTTATATTTTCATTTACACATGCTTTCTGATGGTTCTGTGATTTTTTCCTGGTGTATGGGCTTCGATGTCCATCGGCACGCAAAAATTACCGTGCTTCCCTATTGTCTCAGGTTGCTCACCTGCATTTATTTTATTTTTTCATTAATTTATTTTCGTTTATTTATATTTTCATTTTGGGATGCTTTCCAACGGTTTTGTGATGTATTTTTTTCCCGGTGTACCGGCTTCAATGTTCGTCAGCACACAAAATTGCTGTGCTTCCCCCATTGTTTCGGGTCACTCACCTTTTCATTTATTTATTTTCATTTATGGATGTTGTCTGACGATTCTGTGACTTTTTCCCTGTGTATCGGCTTCGATGTCCATAGGCAGGTAAAATTTCAGCTTTCTACATCACCCGGAAGGTACCGATCTTTCATATGTCAGTGAGTCAGTGGATAGAAAGAGCTTTATATATTAGATATAACAAGTTTTTTTTTCAAAGAAATGTGGGCAGAACTATGCTCACCACCATGAGAAAAAAAAAGAAAGGAAGTAAAGCAAGGTTTCGGACATGAGCCCTTCTTCGAAGCCATGAGAGGCTGTTTTTTGGAAAAAATTTTAACGAAGTTGTTCACTTTCCTCTATTGCTTGAAAAGTCACTTCATATTCTTTCCCATGGAGGTCAGCATGCCTTTATCAACATTTGATTGAAAAAGATTGTTGTCCATATTTTTCCATAGATGCAAACCGATTCAAATCCTTATAAACCCACAGATACCACACATTGTTTCCTCGGAGTGCAATGGAAATTGTGTGTTTGGTGTTTGATGTTTTTGATTTATCGATTTAACATCTCTGAATGCAAAAAACTGGTTTCACATTGAAGAATCACCGCAACTCCAATAAGTAAAACCATAATTATGCTGGGTATGGCCTGTGCATGATCTCAATGGTGGCTCCACTATCACGAAAGAGCTGTGTGCTCGATTCTGACGAATTGATGGTGGCTCCATTATCACGAAAGAGCTGTGTGCTCGATTCTGACGAATTGATGGTGGCTCCACTATCACTAAAGAGCTGTGTGCTCGATTCTGACGAATTGATGGTGGCTCCACTATCACTAAAGAGCTGTGTGCTCGATTCTGACGCTCAATGGTGGCTCCACTATCACTAAAGAGCTGTGTGCTCGATTCTGACGCTCAATGGTGGCTCCACTATCACTAAAGAGCTGTGTGCTCGATTCTGATGAATTGATGGTGGCTCCACTATCACTAAAGAGCTGTGTGCTCGATTCTGACGCTCAATGGTGGCTCCACTATCACTAAAGAGCTGTGTGCTCGATTCTGACGAATTGATGCATTTCAGAAGTTTGTTCCAATTTTAAAAATCGTAAAACACCATGATGGCCCTTTCCGTTTAACTCTGCTTTAAATTACATTAAGTGAATTGGAAAATGTGATCCAAAAAACATTCAGCTCACATTGAAACTGTGCTTTCAGCTTTGGCCTCCGATGACATCATCACCCACAACCGCAACTTTCAAGGGGGACTTTGCTGTGAAGAGCGGTCAGACAGTTGGACCCTATGTGGTCTAACTCTTCCATCGAAATGTGCATTCAAACCGACGATTAGATGCATTATTTACAGGAAGCTGCAGTGGGAGTGTTTACTGTGAGTTGGCTATAATGGCTCACTCGAGCACGTCGTGGTTAAAAGTCCGCTGGCGGTTTCCCAGGTACTCGCCAATCATCTGGCGACTCAGGCCTTTTCTCTGGAGAAGAAAGTGAGCGACACCAACAGGCGTATCTGGTACAAATCCACGCTCGACTAGGTAAGCAACTCCTCGGTCAGGCTTCCTGCAAGGTTGGGGGATGGAGGGTGTAGGGGGAATAAGGGTGGGGGTAGGGGTTGTGTAAGGATCACAGAGACTGTATGCCATAAATTAGGAAGTTTTAAAATATTTATACAAGGGTAAATGTTCTTCCAAAAGCTAAACTTCAAAGGGCATTGGGTTTGCAAACTTCCAAGTGGTATGGAAAGGGTTTAGGGTGGGGGCTGAGCGGAGGGGTTGACATACACAAGGAGGAAAGGAGGAATAAGACAATAATGCGAAATAATGTCCTGGAAAGGCACAGAATGGGAATAAACCAGCGTGTTGACTATAGATGGTGTATGTGCATGGGTGAGTCAATAGGTAGTGTTGGGCAGTCCATTTGAAAGTGAAATGGCGAGGATGAGACAACGGACATGAAGACAAACAATTCCACAATCAGGAGAATAAGAGGATGAATGAATGCTGGTAGGCAACCAGCCTGGACTTTGGGAGGGTGAGCAGGTGAGGGTAGTATAACCGAGATTTCCTTTGGGAACTGAGTTCAACCTCTAAAAATAATCTTCTTTCTGGCTCAATACATTGTTTGATCATTTGCTGTCATTCTCATAAATCAATGACATTAGGGGTAAACAAGTAACCACAATATGGATAGCAGATATCAGCCACCACAACATGTAAGCTCTAAAATACCATAAACATACCCAAATCCAAATCGATCCATCAGGACCATACTCTGTACAGAGCATTGGTGCTAACCCAGCAGTCTAATGGGCTATTGGGCACAATCCTGGACAGGTTGCTATGCCGACACAGGATATTCGAATGACTCAATCATCCCAGCAGGCTGGTACTCATTTTGCTGACCTCAGAAGGATGACAGGCAGAGTCAACCCCACCTGGTATTAATTCAAGAGCCAAGCAGGATTTCAATTTGGGACCCTCAGATCCCAAGCCCACCACCCTAACCATTAAGCCAGCACCAGGCATACAAATGTAGCCCCTGTTGTGGTTTCTCTCATTCCACAAAATGTTCCACTACAGACAGGTCTGGACTTTCTCCGCTGATGCAGAAAGATTTCAAATAGCAGATTGCAAGGCTCTTGCAAAACTGTTGCAGACGATGCAACATGGCTGAGATAGAGCTGAGACGTGATGATGGCACTAACTTTACTTCGCGTCAATCTCCCACCATCGAGGACAAACTCATTGTTATTCCCCCGGCAAGCATGTTTGTATTGCAGAGGTGGCTTCGGCATGCTTGTGGTTTTCATCCAGATGACTAACCCCCAGTTTCGTTACAATCTAACCCTGGGTGAAGGCTGGGTGGTTTGGGGCAGGTCAGGCCTGAAACGGCCATTGCGAGGAAACAAGAGGTGGATGGAAGACCACGGCCGCTGGATTAAACACATTTAACTTTAAAACTTTAAAACCATCTAATTACAGCCGAACATGCAAACCATCCATTAGTGGCTGAAGAGCAGCCAGAAACATCGGCTTTAGAACAGAGAAAGCATCAATGTTGTCACATGTTTTCAGGAGCGCAATTCACTAATGCTACTTGGACAATCATCCACATTGCTTTTTAATGGGTGCACTTGCGTTGGCCATTTGTGGAACAACAGAGCTTGCATTGGGTGGCTTGTGATCTTGGCTCGCATTTATTGTTCTTAAACTTCAAATCTTTGTGGGAGCGAGTTTGACGTCATCAGCATTGTGCCCTTCAAGCTATCAATCTGCTCCTGGGTCTTTGTGCAGGCCCAGTAGGGAGTGTTGTGACAAGGAGGTCACCATAATGAAACTATCCATTTTTGATGGTACATCCGGTACGTCAGCTGTCTGCCATTACAGAGAAGGGAGACGAGACTTAATTTGTTAAGTGGAACATATATATATATATTTTTTTTTCTTTTAACATGATGTAAAGTTCGTAGTGGAATGTCGTTGTGGTTTCGCATGTCCTCAAAAATGGTGGTCTACCAGCGAACAGCCCGGATGTATTGACGTCACGGAAAACTATCAATTGACATCACAACATGTTTACCGTAAGGAATCATTGGAGGGGGGGAGGGGGTGGGCTTATTGGGAGTTCGATCCACCATCTTGGTTTCCAGATGCTATTTGCATTACGAGCTGACCATGCAGCGTCGATATCGATAGGTCTGTGGAATGTATTAAGCCCAAAGTCCTATATGCAACCCACTTGACCTTAATTAAATCACATTACCTTTCGAAATGAAAGATTTTGGGCCAACAAGGCCATAAAAACACTGCCAATATGTCCATCAAATGAGCTAATTAAATAGCCTAATGATAGTATACATTGCCTTCAGAAAGGAATCCACACCCATCTATTTTAATTTTGCAGCCTGAATTTAAAATGGATTAAATTTACATACCCCATGATGACAAAGTGAAAGCTTTTTTTCCCGAAATTTTACAAATTAATTAAAAATGAAAATCTGAAATTTTTTTGTGTATTCAAGTATTCAACCACTTGAGTCAATACTTTGTAGAAATGCCAGTGCCAGTGATTAGAAGTGCCTTCGAGTCTTCTTGGGGACGTCTGTATCAGCTTTCACATCTGGATTTGGGGATTTTCTCCCATTCTTCCTTCCAGATTTGTCAAGTTGGATGGGGAGTGTCAGTGAAGAGCAATCTTCAAGTCTTTCCACACATTCTCAATGGGATTCAAGTCTGGGCATTGGCTGTGCCACTCAAGGACTTTCACGTTCTTGTTCTGAAACCATTTCAGTGTTACTTTGGCTGTATGCTTGGGGTCATTGGCCAGTTGTAACGTAAATATGCACCACAGTCTAAGGTGTTTTGCACTCTGAAGCAGGCTCTCCTCGAGGATTTGCCTGCATCTGGCGCTCCATTCATTCTTCCCTCTATCCTTACGAGTCTCCCAGTCCCTGCCGCTGAAAATCAAGCCCATAGCATGATGCTGCCAACACCATGCTTCATGGTAGGGATGGTGTTCGATGGGTGATGAGCTGTGCTCGGTTTCCACAAGATGTAGAACTTTGCATTCAGGCGAAAGAGTTCAATTTCCATCTCATGAGATCACAGAATCTTTTTCCTCATTCTCTCAGAGTCTTTCACATGACTTTTTGCAAACTCCAGACATTCCGTCATATGCCTTTTTCTCAGATATGGCTTCCATCTGGCCACTCTCCCATAAATCCTATATTTGTGAAGTGCTGAAGACACTGCTCTCCTTCTGGAAGGTTCTTTCATCTGAGCCAAGGAACTCTGTAGTGCTGTCAGTGTGGTCATTGGGTTCTTGGTCACCTCACTAAGGTCCTTCTTGTCCAGTTGCTCAGTTTGGTCAGACTGCCAGCTCTATGAAGAGTCTGGGTACTTCCATATTCTTTCCGTTTCTTAACGATGTCGCTTGCCATGACCTTGGGAACTTTTAACTCTCTCGAAATAGTTTTATACCCTTCCCCAGGTCTAGGCCTACTCAAAATTCTATCTCAGAGTTCTCCGGTCAGTTCCTTGGACTCCATAGTAGAGTTTCTGCTCTGACATGCACTGTCAACTGTGGGACCTACTATAGAAAGGTGTGTTTCTTTCTAAATCATGTCCAATCAATTGAATTGGCCACAGGTGGACTCCATCCGAGTTGTAGAGACATCTCCAATCAATGATGATCAAAGGAAATTGGATGCACCTGAGATCAATTTGGAGTGTCATAGCTAAGGGGTTGAATACTTATTGATGCAAGACATTTCAGCTTTTAATTTTAATCAATTCGTAAAAATTTCTAAAAACATGTTTTCACTTTGTTTTTATGAGTTAGTTTGTGTAGATCGGTGACAAACCATTTAAATTTATTCGAAATTTTGACACCGTCTCAGATTTCACTCTTTTTTTGTGCAAGTGTTTGTATCCACGGTAAAACATTGTGTCAATTTTCAGACATGGGGGCTCATTTTAGGGACCCCCCAAATTTGGGCGCCCCCGGTTGACCCACAATCTTCCAGTGGCCATATCACAGGTTGCAGTGTTTTCAGTAAGCCTGTCATTTGCACGTTTTTGGCCACTTACAACAGGCCGCCAAATGTGTTAGGAATGATATCAGATGCTAAAACTTTGCATGCTAGCCCGAATACATATGTAGTTGGATATATGCAAACGCCTTGACGATTGGGCCTTCAATTTCAAAATGGCCTCCTTGCATAGATCGGCCATAAGCTAGATCTCGGTGCACCTAAATGGGCATATTTTCACTCATATTTGCACACAGGTAAATGCTGCAATGATGAGTAAATACTTTTTAAGTTGATAAGTGGGCCCTTTGTCATGTGTTAGAATTTTATGAGCCTGCCACACAATATATAAAAATTAAATAGAAAAAGTTAGTGTTTTCAGTAAGCCTGTCATTTGCACGTTTTTGGCCACTTACAACAGGCCGCCAAATGTGTTAGGAATGATATCAGATGCTAAAACTTTGCATGCCAGCCCGAATACATACATATGTAGTTGGACATATGCGAACACCTTGACCATTTTAAATTCAGGCTGTAACACAACATGTGACAAAAGTCGAGGGTGTGAATACTTTCTGAAGGCACTGTACGCTAAACTAGAATGGCACTCGGTAATGTGCATACCTCCACCAGGCTGAACAGTTTACGTTTTGTATCCTCATCGGCCGGATCTGAATCCATACCTTAACCAAAATATAATCGGCTTGTTCTTGTCACCTACCCGACTCATCCACCAAGTTTTGTCAAAAACCATCCATAACATTTTTAAGAAATGATGCCGCATATCGTTTTTGGCCCCATCTCTCAATGGTAAAGAATTACTTTAAAAAATTTCAAAATTCTCATATCAGGATTCAGTTCTTCACCGTATTCTGCAATGAGTTCATCCTTGTCACACACCCAAACTGTTCACCAAGTTTCGTTCGAATCCACATGTAACTTTTTGAGATATCCTGCTCACAGACAGACAGACAGACAAACATACAGACAGGAGTGTAAACCTAACCTCCGTCTACCTTCGGTGCAGGAGGCAACTATGATCCAAATGTTAAATGTAAATTGTGTGTATCAAGTAAATAAGATGAGGATGTGCCGGATGCCTAATCGACAAAATGACCTTTTCATGTGTTTATATTCTCTTGTGTGTCGTTGCCTCTCATGAGGAGATACAGTTTACGTATACATGATATCGTCTCAATCTACAATGCATGCACACAGTCTGAAGAGAGTGCAGATGTATCAATATATCTTGTTTGCAAAAGTGGCGGAAACTTTTGGAGCACCAGTCTCCCCACTCTCCCTCAAAACCTTCATCGGTTGAACACATTTTTCTCCTCTTACCCCTAATTCCCTCCAATTTCTTTTCTTTCATCCTCATTCTCTTCTCTAATTTCTCAATCATCCATTTTTACCCCCAGACTATCACCTCTCCCACCCAGAAACCTCCCCTTTTCCATTTCTCCTCTCACCTTAGCCCACCATCTACTCTTGCTTGCAGTAGACAACATATGAGGATAGTCACCTGATATATTTCAGAGAGTATTAAGCAGACTTATCTACCTACACAGAGTTATTGTTGTGGTTGCTGGTTGCATCATTTTCTGGAGCACAACTGTGCCGTTGATGCAGTGCTCCGTTCCCAGTAAGCTGATACTCATTTTGTCGACCTTGAAAGGACGACAGGCTGAGTCAACTCACCCGGTGTTATTTCAATGGCACGAAAAGGGGCTCAAACTCAAGATGCTCAGATATTAAGCCAGCCACCTTAACCATTAAGCCCACACCAGGCTTGCTTGCACAGGGTTAGATTGTCTAGATTTTGAGCTTTTTTTTTCAGCTAATGAAATATTCCTGCACTCCGTTCAACTTTCCGAATCCATATACTGTACGTGATAATGCACAAGGTGCAACTGCCTTGAGATGGTGACTCTGTGTACCCATGAGGCTTTTAAAAATGATTTTTTTTATGATGGGAAGCAATCAATATGTGAAAATGTAGTCATGGGTGTAAGATGAGAAAATGGTATCT
The DNA here is from genome assembly GCF_056783735.1 of Eptatretus burgeri. Taxonomy (NCBI): domain Eukaryota; kingdom Metazoa; phylum Chordata; class Myxini; order Myxiniformes; family Myxinidae; genus Eptatretus; species Eptatretus burgeri. The sequence goes on along the minus strand of NC_140978.1, from coordinate 31,509,736 downwards.
CAAGGAATGGGATAGGGAGGGGGAAAGGGGGAGTGGGAGCGGTTTGGGTGTTTCCCTGATAATGGACAAACATTTCCACATACACAGCATTTAGTAATGCAGTCAAACCTTCACTAAATAAATAGACGAATGACCAGCAGCTGCACAAGGACAACAAAATAAGCAAAATTTGCTGTTTCTGCTCTCTAAAAGCAAACTTTATATATTATCAGAGAAGATGAGCGAGAATATAGTAAAAGTATTGGCAGTGACCCTAGACGTTGGTCTGCAACCAAGTGTAGAGGAATAAATGCATCAATGATCAATTACAGAAATACCATTAAAGTATAGAATGCAAGACCAGAGTGAAGAACAAAAACAAAAAGACAGAATCCAATACACCTGCTTGACATTAAGATGCAGTAAACTCACCTGCTGTTGCAAAGCAACACAACACAAACAAGATTGTGTTTCCATAAGCATCACTGTTCGACATATCTTCACACAATGTACACTCATGTATCGTTGAGGTTATGCTTAGTGTATCATTGGTCGATCAATGGAGATTAGCAAGTAACTATCTCACTGCAAGTGTTTGATTGTGAACTATTAAGGTACTTGGTGATCATAAATATTCATTATGAGGAAACGTAATAAAATATCAATGGGTAATGACAAGAGACTGGAATGTCTTACTTGTTGAAAAAGTTCAGACCGATCCGGTACTGCCTTTTGCGACTGATGTCATTGCTGAAGGCCGGGGAGTCGCATCCACCCTGAGCGTCCTTGTGGTACCCTGGCCGAACAACTCCTGCATCCCGTGTGGCACCGTCGTGCGACGACGTCTCCGAGCTAAAGTTTATTGTCTCGTTGGAGTTGGATGTGCTGTTGGCACTCTCATTGTCAGATGCATCAGAGTCTGCGCGACTCTGTTGCCCAATGCCACTCCCATTAATCCTGACTGCTCCGGATGATGGTGTGGCTTGGCTCAATGCAGCCTCGCCGGTATTTGAACTCTCGTTTGCAGGGTTTGGAGGGCTGTTGAGTTGTGAAAAAGTGGAGTCTTTGAGATCAGGCAGACCGGTATCCACTTGAGGCTTAGTTCCAATTGCATGCAAAGGCTTTGTGGCAGATGCGGTGGGACCTGTGGTCAACCGAGTTGTCAATTGGCCAGCAGCAGATGGTGGGGTAATGGCATCTTCATCGATAAAAAGAGTCACATCACTATATGATGAAGCAAGGCCATCGTCGCCGATCTTTGTCCCTGTCCCGGCCTCAGTAGTTGTACCGTCACAGCTCTGACCCGCAAGGGCATCATCAATGGAGGCAGCGAGGGAGCGAACCTGCTCAGAAAAGGCCGTCTCAAGTTCGAGCAGTGCGTCTCTTGACGCGCCGCTTTCGCCAGCCACGCAAGTTTGTCTCGCTGTCACCATAGTAACCATCATAGCACGCTCTCCCCCAGTCCCAGAATCATTCCCTTCATCATGTACTTGTGGAGCAGCTGGTCTTTCAGAAGCCTCTACTGGTAACTGCATGCGCATTCCGATACCTTTCGAGACGCGGTTCTCACAAACAGAGTCACGGAGGCGGCGGAACTGCCGTTGCATTTGGTACTGCCGATAAGCTGCTTGAATTGTCGTGGCAGCACGTCGGCTAACGTAATGACCACCATACTTTCTTTCCAATACTTCGACCTGTATGCAAGTAAAAACAGGAAAAGATAACACTTGTGGTTTTGGTATGGGAGGTAAAAGGTAGTGGGTGGTGGGAGAGGTGGGGGTCAAAAAAGATGAAAAAGTGAGAGCACGGCTGTTGAATTTATGAAGGAAACAAAAGTCTGACTCTTCATTTTTTGCTCATCTCCCGTAGAAGCTAAAGCGATGACACTGTGGATTAAAAGGGCAAATATTTCAAATATAGTGAATGACATTAAAAGAAGAAACCACATTATACAGACAACCAAATGAGTGGTTGAGGAGGCTCTCCCCAAACTCTGACCTGGTTTGCATGTTGAGTTTGTGAGTTTTGTAGATTAGCAATTTTGGTAGGTGCCACTGTGGCTTTGTCTACACTTTTAAAACTCTTCCCCACCTTTGCTTGTGTTTTTTTTTGTTTTAACCTGATTCGGCACATGGTGGTCACAATGATCATTATATACTTTTTCTGAAATTCCGTAATCTAAATTTCTTAAGATATGTTGTCACGACGCATCCAACCTCGTGGAATCCCCTTTTTGCTCCGATAAGTCTCTTAGCGTCTCCACAATTCCTGAGGGTGAGATTTCCTCGACACCTCTGGTTTATTATCGAAGATGGCTTACACGGGACAATCAATCAAATTCACGACACCTGCCTCATTACCTTGTCACTCCTTTACCCGTTTTGATATAGGTTTAATGAGCTGTGGTTTAATATTTATATATAATGGAGCAAGTGTATGAATGGATGGAAGTATCACCAGGATTTGACTGAGGAAACTGAAACTTTCAGGGATTAATATGGGTACCCTGAAGTTGTGCATGTGCACGTTTTGTTTGATTTTATCAAATTTTGGGGAGATTTTTTTTTTTTTGTCCATCTTGGCATTTTTTCCTTTAAGCCGCTGTCACACCTTGACAATTTAGCCAGCGTATGCCGATGTATGGAAAATTTGTCTAAAACGCTGGCACACGTCGAATTCGTTATGGGTAAGTTTTGTATACGTTAAGAGCACGCTGAAGTACGCTGAAGCGCGCTGAAGCATGCTGGCATACGTCGTAGTACGCCGAGCTCGTTGACAAATTTTAACATGCTCAAAATTTTTCGACGTATGCCAGCGTATGACTCACACGTTCCACATATGCTGGCCATAAGTTGTAGGCACGTTACGCGATCGTTGACACACGTTACCTGTAAGTTACTCATAAGTCGAAACATGTCGAGGTAATGTTTAGCATCACCAAAACTTATTTCTAACCTATGAGTAACGTGTTGTAGGCACGTTACGCGATTGTTGACACACGTCGACACACGTTACTTGTAAGTTACTCATAAGTCGAAACACGTCGAGGTAATGTTTAGCGTCAGTGTTCCAGACTCCATGGTTTTTCTTTTTTTTCTTCGGCATGACGGTGATGTTGACACTTCGATTTCTAGTGCGGTTATAATATAGTATAATTAAAAGGCTGCCGCTCAACGATTTAAATCATAACCGCACTAGAAATCGAAGTGTCAACATCACCGTCATGCCAAAAAAAAACAAAAAAAAAACAAAACCATGGAGTCTGGAGCACTGACGGGTTTCTCCTGTGTGAACCCCATTTTTATATACCAATTCCCTTAAACGCTGCCAATATGCCATTATACGGTAGCTGTATGTTAGTAACACGTTCAGTAAGTTCTGTGGTCGTCCGGAAGACGTCAAATACATCTACATACGTCAATGTGCGTTGGAGATACGTTACACATAGGTTCAAAGCACGTTACTCATAGGTTAGAAATACGTTTCGGGTACGCCAAACATTACCTCGACGTGTTTCGACTTATGAGTAACTTACAAGTAACGTGTGTCGACGTGTGTCAATGATCGCAAAACGTGCCTACAACTTATGGCCAGCGTATGCAGAACGTGTGCGTCATACGCTGGCATACGCCTAAAAATTTTGAGCATGCTTAAAATTTGTCAATGTGCTCGGCGTACTACGATGTATGCCAGCATGCTTCAGCATGCTCTTAACGTATACAAAACCTACCCATAACGTATTCGACGTGTGCCAGCATATTCAGCAAATTTTTCATACGTCGGCATACGCTGGCTAAAACGTCAAGGTGTGACAGGGCCTTGACACTTCAATGTCTAGTGTGGTTATGATTTGAATCGTCGAGCGGCAGCCTTTTAATAGGCTACGCCACGTGATCATCGGCGATACGCTGCCGCGCTATGCATACGTTGGACTATTGTTGCGCAGAGGTTGTGAACGCCGACAACACGCTAAGCATTCGTTGGTATAAGTTATCTATATGTTATCGAAACGTTCTGTGTACGTTACTAATACGTTATGCATACGTCCAACTCATTATGAATATGCCAAAAACTGAAAAAAACATCAATTGGTCAGCGTACGCCAGTGTTTTACATACATTTTGATACGTTGCCATACGCTGGCTAAAACGTCAAGGTGCGACAGCGGCTTTGGAGGAGGGAGGAGGTGCAATTGTAATTATCCGAGCTATGTAACCACAATGTATTATACATAATATGCACAAAATCAGTGTGCATGTTTTTGCTTTACATACGTCGCCCGGGTTAATTATATTTTCGGGAATGCTCGAGGCAGCGGTCTGTTGCCAATACACCATCCAAATAAAGGGATGTGTCAGAAGAACGTGTTGCGCACTTGGAACAAGATGGCCCATCAGGTGGGTATTCTGCTATGGTATTAATAATCATAAAGATAATAACATGACCCTCATGGGGGCTCGGAGCGGGTGCTTCTCGTATGTTTCAAGAGCTGTTGTTATATAACTGTGGTTTGCGTGAAGGACATGAAGATTGATGTAACAGTAAAAAAAAAAAAAAGTAATTAATAAAACCCAGTGCGAAGATCCCAACACAATCGTGAAAATCAGCTTTCCTGCACTCTTCCCATTTCCTGGATTAAAGTTCACAGTCTAATGTAGCGAGAAATTGAATATTTGTTGAAAGTCTTTCAAAAAAGGTGGATGGCATTTCATGCTGTAGGTGTGGCATTTTAATGTGGCAGGAGGTTATTTTTCTGTTTTCTTGATGGGAGTGAGGTTCATGGAAGAACAAGGACAAACTGACAATGTGACAAACAACAAGGGAATGAACAGTTAAGAAAAGAGTAGAGGGAGGAGGGGAGGAAATACTGAAACAAGGCTGTGGGGTATCATGACTGGCTGAGGGCGTGACTGTGCCACAATGCCCTCTGCTGGTAAGGGCAGGAATTTGGCATTTGTTCATGGTGCCAGCGATAGCTCGCCTACTCTTTGAGAAGGACACCGTGGGATCTTTAACGTCCACCAACGAATGCTAGCAGATGGGATTCCCAATTCAACATCATTAGCAAGTAAGATGGTTGGGTTTTCTTTTTGAAATCAAAAACCCATCAAGCTTGGTGTCTCATCTGCTATTGATAGTTGGTGGAGATACAGATCCCAGGGAGTCTTTCATGAAGAGTAGGTGAGTTATGTGAACAAATGAACAAATCACAAATTCCTGGCCAAATAACTTTCGGTCGAACTTCATGCTTGGCCAGCCGGTTCTTGAAAGACCTGGGCCAAAAAACATTCCCCGGCTGACCCGACAGGAAAGTGGCAACACTTGAAGTCGTTAAAGCGGTCGTATTATATCGTTCCTAATACTATTTGAACTTCCTTGATACATGTATTGCGTTCAAGTGTAAAAAACAGGAACAAATTGGAACAATCTTTGTATTCTTGCCTGATATGATTCAACACTGCAGAATTGAAATGCAATTATTATGCAAAATAATGTGTAATTTCACAGCAATTTTAAGTGCATCCTGAAAATGTAAGAGACGTACAAAGAATAATGACTAGAAAATAATATGGATACACAGAATTAATTTTGAATCTTCTTAAGCAGTAATGAGATGTTTCTGACAACAGAAAGATGATGTTTTCCCCTCAACCCATCCTTACTTGTTTATCCTGAAGATCTGCAGAGAGTTCATAGCTCTGAGATGCAGAGTGCTTTCTGCAGCTGGCACCTTCTTCAGCCACCCCACTCCGAAGTACCGAACTGGATCGTGGACAGCTGACCCTTCGTTTTACCACTGTCCCATTCGGTGCATCCCGCTGAGGGCAGCAGACAGCTGGAGGGATGGTGGAGGAGTCCTGGTGTGAAGCCGAGGGGGCATCGGAAGAGATTCCCGTAGTCTCAGCAGGACGCGTATCCGTGTCAACACTGCGGGAAGAAGCAATGCACGGTGAGGACTAAACCTTTCCTTGCCACAAGTTTGGGGCTATCAATACATATTGGGAAGGAAGAGGTGGGTCTCATGAGAAGAGGAAGAAAATCATGAAAAAGTGGGTAGAAAAAGGAGAAAGTCGAGAGGAAATCGAATGCACGAGACAGCCTCATCATTCAGGTCTACAGAATGGCAGATGCCAAGGTGGGTCGGTAAGAAAGCAAACTGGTTCAGGTAATAAAGATTCCGGTTTTAAACTCAGGATTCGAGACATCAAAGTTCAATATTTTGACCACGTATTGGCACTGCGCTGGAGCAGGATGACAGATTCAGGGTGGAATGGTTTTCTCATGAATGAGCGCCCCCTCTCCAAATGCTATATTGCTCCAGTATCGAGCGCAATTCCTTAAGGAAATAAAAGCCCGTGGACCGAGATGAAAACGAACATCAAACAAGGGAGATCGAATAACAAATTGTATTCGAATACAACTGGGAATGAGCTGTGGATTTTGGCAATTTCGACAAATTAGCCATTTAGCATTAAAAAAAAAAACATTACAAGCATTTCCTTAAAAGCCTTTAGCAGCCAAATCCCAGAAGCAAAGCTTGGTGGAGGAGGTTGGAAAAACATTTGCTATCAATGCTCTTCACGTACTGTAAATACACATATACATTTTAATATTTTTTGTATACAATGTTGAGGCTCGTATGAGAGCTAACACACAGAACGTACAACAAGGGGAGCAGAAGACAAGAGGGGTGGGAGAGGGAAGGAAAAACAGTGGGGAACAAAGACATTAGAAGATCTGTGGAAGGGAGAGGGATGGGGTGGAGTACATGGGGTAAACAAGATGGACACAACAGGGACTTTCAGGAAGGAAAGCAGGGAATTTGAAGGAGGTGAGTATGGGGTGGATTAGCGGGCATAGAAAAGATCGTGGTTTTGGATAGGGGAAGATAAGAGATGGTGGTGAACAGCTATTTTGAAGATCTGGAGGGAAGAGTGGGATTGAAGAGTGTAGGAGTTTGTTCCAAATGTGGGGAAAAAGGAAAGAAAGAGTGAATGTGAGCAGTGATTCTTGATTTTGGTAGTTTTACCAGACGGGGGTTTCTGGCGGACCTTGAGCACCTTGTGGAAATATGGGGGGGGGGGAGGGGATATATCTCAGACATACAGTGTTGGGCGAGACCGGAGAGGAGACAGGAAGACAGAAAGACCACTGACCTGGCTGCAGTAAGAGAGTGAGAGACCGAAAGACTCAGCCTCATCGCGGGAAACACCAATGATCCAAAATGCCTTGGTTTCCACAGCATGAAGTCGAGAAAGGTGAGAGGCAGGAGCACCAGCCCAGAGGGGAGAGAAGTACTCCGTCAGGCTGTGGTCGAAAGCTTTGTATGTGGTCAGGAGCTCAGGTGGGCAGAGGAAGGACTTTGCACGACAGAGGATTCCCAGTCGGCGACTGGTTTTGGAGGCCAGGTTGGAAATGCGGCTTTCACAGGAAAGATCATGGCAGATAGTGAGACCCAGAAGCTTGAAAGAAAGGACTTCTTCAAGAAGATCGTTGAGAAAGAAGATGGGCGGGGGGGGGGGTTCCCGATGGTCCTTTAGGATAGACATATTAAGAGTGTGAGATTCGTCAGGGTTGAAAGATATTGTTGTAGATTTCCCGCAAGTTGGCGTGCGAACGACCGTGTCTAACCAATAGCGGTCGTTTCGCCCACCGAACGGACAATCCAGTCGCGGTTTTCCGGATCAACGCCGGAAACCAGCCACGGGTGTGTTTTTAACCACACCACAACCTTGTCCGCACTCTAACCGCGCTACAGGGTCCGATCGCCAAATCTTCGATTTACCTAATTATTCGCGTGGGTAGGTTACAAAGAGATTCTACCTCAACGGGACCGCTTGAAAACGAGCAGCTTAAGCAGCTCGCTTCCTTTTGGGGTAACCGAACGGGGTATTATCGCACAGTCCCGTTGGACCTGATCACTTTACCGGTTATTTAAAAACCAACTATATTCCAAGTGCAAGATGGGGCAGTTCAATGAGGGAATGGACACAACGAACAGGTTTACATTCACACAAGGAAATTTATTATAATAAAGCACGTATGCAATTAAACAAGGCAGAACACGTATGCAATTATACAAGCAACAAAAGCATGACAAAAGAACTACGACCGTCTATACGAAATGCAATGCAAACATTTACACAGCACACAAAGCACTTAACAATTTCCGACTTATTAGACGGGCCCACGGACACACGTACGCACACACACACAGACACCCAAGAAATGGTGGCAGAGGCCTTTAATAACGGGCTCCAGCTTGGAGGACAGGTGAGCTGAAACCCAGAACCTATCTCGAACCTCTCCACCTCGTGTGGTCTTCAAGTTGTTCGGACCCGGGCTCCAGCGAGAGTGAGCTGGATCTAATCGCCGTGAGCCGCGTTCCTTCCCGAGCTCCCGCGAATCCTCCCGCACTTCTCAATACGTGCTGGTGAGACGAGGCGCCGATCCTTCCCGTTGATGCGTCGCTTCCCCGAGGAACCACCTCCAAGAAGAGGTTGATGAGTCGCACCAAGCCGGGAACCAAAATGGAGAACAAAGAACTCCAAGAACCAAGAGGAAGAAGCCACCACTCGCAGCTCGAGCCGAGCGACCGGCTTAACTTTCTTCCAAACAGGGCAGCTTGAAGCAAAAGGTTCTCCTGAACCAAGCAGAAGCCGAAACTCACAGAACCATCAAAGCAAAAAGCCTCCAAAAAGCCTCATCCCGAGCCAGGCCTCAGCCGAAGCTCACTGAACAAGCTGAAGTAAAAAGCTTCCGAAGGCCTCAACCCTAACCCAAGCCAAACAGGACCCGAAGGTCTGCTGAACGACTCCCCTCAACTCCCTTCTCCAACTCTGCCCACGAACAAAGAAAATATCTCCTCTTATCCTTCTCCCGCCCTTCCCCCCGCTCCCAGCGTGACTCATGACTCATGCCCTCGTGCTCCATCCCCCGCTCAGCCACGGGTGGGAGGGAGTTGTTGACATCATGAGTCACGGGATGGCAGGGTGGTTCTTCCTCTTCGCAGAAGAGGGGGAGGGATGTCTCCATTGTTCGTTCCCTAACTATTAAATTGATCCGCAGCGCATCTAAATCGATTTCTGAACATTTAAACAATGAAAGGTGAGCTATCTAGGGAACAAGCACTTATCGACATAGCTGACTAAAGGAACCTGTATGTTGTGTGCAATCAAATTCCCAAATTCATCACAATATGTTCGACGTGTTGGACCACCTTGTGATTTTATCGAGATGCTATTTTATCCAGAGTGAAGAAGGTGCTGCTTGCTGATCTGAGGGATGACACATGGTACGGCAGAGGGTGGAGTGATCAGAAAAGAGACAAAGAGGATTTTCCAGAGTCAGAGAGATCATTGATGAAAACGATAAAAAGAACAGGGCCGTGAACACTGCCTTGAGGAACTCCAGCCTGGAAAGGAAGAAGGGAGAGGCTGCTAACTGTCTGTCAGAAGGATGAGAGATGTCCTGGCAGAAAGTTGAGTCATCAGCAAAGAGATAAAGAGGATTTTTCAGAGAGTCAGTGAGATTATTGATGAAGATTAGGAATATGATGGGGCCGAGAACACTGCCTTGGGGTACTCCAGCCTTGACAATGAGAGGCCTTTGAGAGCCATATATTAGGTATGAAAGTGGAGGAAATTAGTAATCCAAGAGTGGAGTTGGAATTGGATTCCATAGGCAGACAGTTTGGAGAGCAAAACAGGATGCCAGAGTATCAAAAGCTTGAGCTATGTCCAGAAAGATGGCCCTGATATAATGTCTGATATTGAAGGCCTCCATCCATTGTTGTGAGAATAGTAGAAGCAGCATGTCCAAGGTAGAACGACCAGGTCTGAATCTCAATTGATGATATGAGATGAGGCTATTGTAGAAAAGGAATGATTTTATGTCAACAGCGATGATGGATTCCATGACCTTGCTGATGATTGGAAGTAAGCTAATTGGGCTGTCGTGAAGGGGATCCATTTTTGCACCTTTTTATGTAATGCTGCCATGTTGGCTGATTTCCAATTCAACACGTGGATAAAGGAGACCAATCCTGAAGTGCAAAAATAATTAAATAAATAAATTACCCTGCTTCCCCATTGTTTCGGTCACTCATCCACATTCCTTTCATTTACTGTATATATTTTAATTTATTTAAATTTTCATTTGTGAATGCTTCCCGATGGTTGTGTGATTTTTCTTGGTGTATCAACTTCAATGTCAGGCAGCTTGTGAAATTTCAGCTTTCTATGTCACCAGCTAGGTACCACACATTAATATCAGTCAGTGAATGGTTAGAATTAGCTTTACATATTCGATATCCGGAAGGTCAGGGTGGTCAGAGAGTGGAGGGGGTTGGCTGAGGACAGATGGAGGTGGAAGAGTATCGCAGTCAAGGCAGGACAGAAGCTTGGTGCCATCTGAGCTCATCTCTCTCTCGCACGCACGCACGCACACACACACACACACACACACACACACACACACACACACACACACACACACACACACACACACACACACACACACACACACACACACGAAGTGTTAACTTACTTGTGTCAAAAATTTCTTGCATTTCATTAAATTAATGAATAAAATTTATTGTTAAAATCTCCATCTCTCAAGTGTAATTTCTTATAAACAGTCATGTATATATTTCCTGAAAATTGATTGTCATGATGGAGTAACTGTTCTCCCCTATGGGCTGGCACAACTGCCTCACACATTCCTCAGCTTGATGCCATGGAAACCAAAGTCTTTAAGATCATTTGAATCTCCTGAGATTAAGCTGAGTCGATGGGCCTGTCACTTTCACATCCCAGACAGTCAGTTTTCTGGCTCTCTTCTCCAGTCTACTTTCTGGCCTGTGTCCTCCCCTCACCCTGATTCTTCCCAACATCCCATATTTCTCCAAGTCTCCCTCTATTTTATCCCTCAACCATGCTGCTGGTGTTTCCCCCTCTCTTTCTCCTTCTCCTTTTGTTCTATTACACCCTGATCTGTTCTCTGTCCTAAGTCCTGCACGATCCATGACATTATGTACAACAACAAATAAAAGATTGAATTTGTGAGTGATGACATAAGCAATGTCCAAAAGTGAAAGCAACTCAAAGCTATGTGATGGACTGAAGATGAAATGGGAAATGTAAGAGTTAGTCACATGGCTAATAAGAGGATCCCAGCAGATGCAGAGTCGAACAGGAGAAGATATAATGGGATGACGAGAAGGATTTTGGTGTTTTATTCGTTTCTTGGTCAATAAGTAACAATGTCTAGCTGTACTTTGACATTAAAATGTAAGAGCTTGCATTGCGTGTGTGTGTGTGTGTGTGTGTGTGTGTGTGTGTGTGTGTGTGTGTGTGTGTGTGTGAGTGAGACAGGTGCTGTGCCGTGGACAGGCCAGCCAATTGCGATTGACTGACGCACAATAGGTCATTGGACTGAGATCAGAAGCCAAAGTGGTGAGGTCAAATGTCACAGGCGGTGATCGGTAGTGGGAACCTTGACTGATTCAAATGTCACAGTTGGTGATCGCTGGTGAGACCCTTGGTGGACCAAAGGGCAAAACCCAGCGATCGACGGTGGCGGATGTGAACCCTGCTGACCCTTCTTCAATCTCAACCTATCTCGAATTGTGAAGTATGCCAGCAACTTCACTTTACTCGAAATACAGAGCCAAGGGTGACATGCTGGCAGAGGTGTGGATAAAAAAGCAGAAGGTAGGCAAAGCTATCTTGCGGTGTTAAACTCACAAAAGACAAAAGAGGAAAGCCATGTGCAGTATTATGGGTGTTGATCAAGCCTGGTGTTGGCTTAATGGTTGAGGTGGCTGGCTTAAGATCTTACGGCCTCGATTTCAAGACCCTTTCCTACCGTTTAATTAACACCAAGTGGGTTGACTCAACCAGTCATCTTTCTGAGGTTGGCAAAATAAGTAACAGCTTACTGGTAACAGGGGGCATTGCATCAGCAACACAGCTGTGCCCCAAGAAAATGATGCAGCCAAACAGCCATAAGCTGCATATAAAGAAAGAAAGAAACAAACAAACAAGTGTTGATTAAGGTGCTTGAATGATTAGTCAGGAAGAACATTTGGTGGTAGTGCAATTCTTCTGGGGAAGGTAGAAGGACAACATGGAAGTTGAGATATCGTTCTTGTTTGCAAGTTTTAGCTGTTAAGCTACTTTGGAATGATCCTTGCTGTTCAGCATTTCCAACTGAGAGCTTATTGTTGCTATTGAACGATTGTTACTGTGCTTAGCAATATTGCCTACTCAGTCATTTATGGGAATAACATGTTGCTGATCTTGACATTCTTTGGGGTGAACGGTTTTGATAAACCACCCTCCTTGTTATTGTACTTCAAAATATTTTACTGAGTAAGCATGAAGCGGAATCAAAACCCAAAACGTTCCTATAAACAAGGACGTGTCTGCCATCATGCTCCACGTCACAGTCAACCCCCCTGCAACAAGCATAACTCGTAGGTTTCATGCGAGGTTATCTTATCGCAAACCAAAACGATGCTGACGAGGGGCAAGGAGTGTGGGAGACTAGAATATGTGAAGACGCTGTCATGTTGAAGTGCAGGATACAACAGTGGGATTTGGAGGAACAAAAAACAACAACATTTGAACATATTGGGAGAAAGACGGAAGAAGGAATGCAGGTGAGGAACAGGTTACTGGACAGACATGTACAATAATCTGAGAATCCCTCAGGATCTCCGTCAAATACATTTTGATTTCTTTCCTTAACAATGGAAGAATTCAGTTGTTGGTGTTGTTATGGATGCAGCCTGTAGCTGCTGGTTTCATCATTTTTTTTTATGGAAGTGCAGCTGTGCCACTGATGCCCACTGATGCAGTGCCACTCTTTTGCCAGTAAGTTGGTTCTCATTTTGCTGACCTCGGAAGGATGATAGGCTGAGTCAACCCACCTGGTGTTAATTCATAGGTCTGACAGGGGCTCAAACTCAAGACCCGAAGATCTTCAGCCAGCCATCTTAACCGCTCAGCCAACACCAGAATGACAGGTTGAGTCAACCCACCTGGTGTTAATTCATAGGTATGACAGGGGCTCAAACTCAAGACCCGAAGATCTTCAGCCAGCCACTTTAACCATTCAGCCAACACCGGGCTTGGAGAATCAGGTGATATCACAACTTGTCATATCTGCTTTAATAGTTATGCAAACCCATGAGTAATGGGCCAATCATTATGTTTTGCTCCTGTAAGATTTCAGATTTGCAGTGAACAAACTTCTTTGAATCTCGACCCAGCTCGAAACTGTCATCCTGGTGTTTCACCTGCAAGGTGAGGAAACAATGTATGCCTCCCATCAGATAGACATTACACCAGGTGTCCTGTCAGCTTGCATTAGTGATCTTTAAAGATCTCACATTGTCCTTCCTCAAGAGTAGGCTAGTGTTATGCCTGGTATCCATTCAAACATCAGACCGGGCCAGTAGTAGTAGTGGATGACTTTATACATGCAGTTTGGTTGTACTGTATGTAGGCATGTACTGTATATATGTAAGGATTCATGGAATTCCTGAGAAAGTACTTTTTGGTTTCATATTACGATTTTTGTTAATGCATCACATTAAATAAATCTACAACTTCACTATATATACATACATATACAATATATATATATATATATATATATATATATATATATATATATATATATATATATATATATATATATATATATATATCACACAAGACAACTGAAACTTTACAGAAACAAGTGCCTCTTGTTAAAAGACATAAAGTGAAGGTACAAGGAAGTGGCTTACATGGTTTGGCTTGTACTCTGGGCCTGGTTCCGTTTCATAAAAGCTCGGAGCAACCTTGGATGGCACCATAATTCACAACAGGCCAAGAAGCTCAGACACCCCAGCATGTCAGCACTGATAACTTGACAAGTCCCGAGATTGCACGGCTTCTCGTCCAACCGCCACACCCATTCACACTGATATATGATCCCTCCTCCTTCATGTGCCCTCACCTGGCATCCAATGCTGTGCCCAATAATAATAATAATAATAATAATAATAATAATAACTGGAGTTCATAGAACACCTTATCCCACGCAGTCTTGACAAAAAAAGGACATGGGCGGAGTCTCCGAGTGGCAAATTTTATTGGTCGAGATTATGTAAATTGCTGTAATATTTTATCCAACTCCTGCTAAACGGAAGGGTTTTGAAAGTGCCAAAAAGAGGATTTGTGTTCTTCAGTGTTCAAGTATATACTGTAATTCAATTGAAAGGAAATAAATATTTTAAAGGCTGTATAAAAAAACAAAACCACAAAAAATCTTTTTTTTCTGAAGTCGGAAGGATGACAAGCTGAGTTTTTTTTCTGAAGTTTGACTACATTTAAGTATTGTTTAATTTCACACTGACCGTGCCAAATACCACCACTGATGCGGCATCTTTCACACCACCTTATTTAACATGTTACGTTATTTATTTGTACCTATCATTTGTGTTTTTTTTTTGACATCCCCAAAAACAGCAAGTTTCCTGTTTGGACTGATTTTCAATTTTGTTTGACTGCAAGACAGACAGGTAGACAGACTAAATAAAAAAGGATGTCACTCCTATCTCTGCATGTGTGATCGGGTCAAATTCAGAGCCAAAGTACTGTTAAACGCCAGGTTCATGTTCCGATTCGTTCAAAATATAACATTCAATTTCAATTAAGTTGTTCCTCGATCATAATCACATGTTTGTAGACAGACAGACAAAGTGAACCAATTGCTTAACCCCGTTTTTCGCTTCACATGTGCATGGTAATAATAATTGTAATAAAATAATAATAAATATTAATAATTGGTATTCTTGTATTGATGATGTATTTTTCAGGTTTGACTACATTTAAGTATTGTTTAATTTCACACTTAGTGCCAAGTTCATGGACTGGGAATATTCATCAGCTCAAGCTATCAAGTGCTATGAAATTAATACATTCACAATGTACAAAGTAGTCGTCTTCTTTTTATTCTTCTTCTTGTACGCAGCATTGGGTGCTTGGAGCATGATTGCAAGGGAATGCAGTTTTGCTGTTGATACAGTGCCCCCAGTAGGTTCGGGCAGGAATTTGTAATTCGTTAACGGTGCCGGCATTAACTCGCTTACCATTCATTGAAAGATACTGTGGGGTATTTAACGTCAACCATCTAAAGCCAGCAGATGGACACCCAGCTTAATGTCCATTTGAGGGATGGCACACTGTTGGATTGCTGCTTTCTCAAGTAGATATTGCATCACAGTTCCTATTTGGGCCAGGAATCAAATTCACCACACTTATACAGCTATGAATTGGTCATGAATGAATGGCAACAACACTCATTGGCCAGGAAAACGTTCTTCAGTGGTTTGTTGGCATGTGGTGATGGTGAGATGACTTGCACCGATCTGGTACCAGTTTTCTCTCATGCATTACTGATTCATCAAAAGCAGGATAGATCCATTGTCAATTCCTACAGCACCAACAAGATTGGTTCTCATTGATATGCACTGCTGCTGACTATGGATTTTGGAGAAATAAATTCCTCATTCTTGGGAAGGAAGGGAGGGAGGAGTGGTTGTGGGGGGAGGGGTGGAGAAATATAGAAAGATTAACGTGGGGGTCTTCTTCTTCTTGCAGATGGCAGTTTGGCTGCTGGATAGCTATCATTTCTTGGAAGCACAACGATGCCGCTGAAGCTGTGCCCCAAAACCAGTACACTGGCACTCATTTCACCGACGTCGGAAGGATGACAAGCTGAGTCAACCCCACCTGGTGTAAATGCAGCATCCAACAGGGATGGAACTCAGGACACTAAGATCCCAAGCCAGCCACCCGAACCATGAAGCCAACATGAGGCTTTATGTAAGTTGAATGAATGAGAGAAGAGATGATGGAGAGGAAAGACTGATAAATCTGGAAATTCAATAATTTCAGCCACAAATCTACTTCAAAAGAACAATTGTTTCAAACAGAAACAACAGACATGCTTGACGAGAACACCGAAGCAGACAGCTCTCACAAAGAGTTGAGAAAACAGAAATGGGAACAAGATACGAGATATTATTTTACAGAATGAATTCAGTTAGAAATAGCTTGGTTATGAGCTAGAGCTGGGGTTGCGTGCGTTTCTTCGTACAATTGCCAAAAATGGTAATAGACAATAAGAATTCTTATGAGAATGTGGTATGTGTGGAAAATACCTGAATTAAGTTCGAGAAAAAAGTTGCTTTCGATGAGGTTTTGTGTGAACCTGCGATGTAATTGATTCAGGACAGTCAATTATATATCAGTGGATCATCTTTGGACCGATATTGTTTTAGAACGCTTGCATTTCATCATTACGAGACTTACCTATGTTATTATATTCCTCCAGAATTTGTTTTGTTGTTTCTCAAAACAATCTTCAACACAAGATGGAGGAATACTGGATGCAGTAAGGCTGAACGTCAGTTTGTGACGAGAGAACATTCGAACGATGGGTTTCATCAACTGAAAGCAAACTAAAGCTGACATTTCTGGCATCACCCATTCATTGGAGAAAGAGACTGATAATCGTCTTGCCCCAACAAAGGCCTAATACCCGAAATTTTAGCTTTATTTTGCTTTACTGTGTGTGCGTGTGTGCGTGCGTGCGTGCGTGCGTGCGTGTGTGTGTGTTATGTTTGGCTTCCTTCTTGGGACAACGGTGCAGTCATTGGTCTTTATTCTAATTTTCATTTAAATAAAAGATGAAGTCGTTCTTAACCACATTACCAATGTGAAACAGTGGACTGCAGGCCACCACGGTGAGGAGGGGATGGTGTTGGGTGAAGGGTGTGGGGGGACACAAGGGGTCAGAGAGCTGGGGGGGGGGGCGAGGGAGCTTCATAAACATTATGCAAACCGTTTTGGCATAATATTCTTGATGACATTAAGAAATTTAAAATGTTTTCTCCTGGAATCGTTCCATGAAATAATCCACAACGGATTGCAGAGTGGCTCTTTGAGCTGAGAACAATCAATGTTTAATGGACTCACCTAAGGTTCCGCATGAGAGTGATGAAGGAACATTTCGGTTTGACACATGTCTTCATTAACTTTGTTTTGAAATTTCATTCGAACATCATGGTTGTACTTGTACCACTCCCCAGGCAACCCCAAATATCCCAGAAATGAGTCTGCATGACCTGAAAAGAAATGAGTCTGCATGACCATGGCCAAGAAAAAAAAGTTTTCTTTTCTGAAAATGTCCTTGTGCTTCAAGTTGTTTCATAATGCAGAGATCCTGACTCGTGGGAAGAGTTCTTTTATGATGTGAAGCAAACAAACAAAAGTCTTTACCTGCGAGCTCAGTGAAAGGAATGCCTTGTTTCAACTTTATAACAATGAAGTTTATTGTGCGGAGGGTTAGAATTCAGGGGAAGGAAGAGGGAAATGAATGAATGATTGTTTGTACAGGCTCGAGTCTCGTGTCGAGATAACACAAACAAACATAACGGGACACACACATCTCGTTTTTTCATTTTCCGCTCCTCATAATACTAACAATCACTCACACACACACACACACACACACACACACACACACACACACACACACACACACACACACACACACACACACACACTGAATTAAATCATGACCATATAGGTCAAGGCATACAAGTGTATAAAATTAGAAAGATAATTTAAAATCTGATACTGTCGGATCCCGATATTAGCGGTTCCAATATTTGTGGACCCTGCATATTCACGGTTCATAAAATGTGACCTGCTTGTACATTGGTGGCCTTGTGCTTCATGTACTCGTAAATTTTTTTCATGGTTTTCGGTGGACGTACTTGCGGTTTTCTGACCTGCTTCGATATCTGTGGCCCTGTGCTTCATGTATTCATAGTTTTTCATGGGATTTTTGATTTTCCCTTATGAATCACGAAGCGCCTGGAACCTATCTCCCTTTTTCCCATTGAAACAATGCCTCAACATTTGCAGCATTTTTCAGCAACGTATATCCTGCGAATGTCAGGGTCCAACAGTATTTATTTATACATACGTCTGGTTAAACTTAATTTTTGGAGTTTCTTGGAAAAAAATGAGCACATGTTGCAAAAATTAACTTTTGAACTTCCGACGTAAATATCAAAATATCAAAAAAAAAATGAACATAAACATTAAAATTTGAGGAATAGATTTTCAATCCTAACAAGTTTGTTCTATTTAACTTGAGGATACAAAGAATGGGGAAAAAATAAAGAAAATCTGCAAAACCGAAGACCTCAAGTTGGCCCATTTGTTGGCCCCCACTTTGTACAAAGCTCATGATGCGGAAATACCAAGTTAAAATTCTGCAAACACCATGTTGATTTGTCCCATTATTGATCAATGCTGTAATGGAATGCAAGACCATTGCATATTGCCTTTGCGTGTGTGCGTGCGTGCGTGCGTGTTTCCGCATCTATATATTTCCTTCCTTCCTTCCTTCCTTCAATGCAAGTGCTACTTCATCAGGATGAAGATTCCCGCATTGTGGATGAAGATCAGGATTACTGATTACCACACTATTTTCGCTTTAAAAATGATTGTATTTTCTGCAACCGCTTGACCGATTTATGTGAAACTTTAAACAAAGGAAGGAATCCCCATGGAGAATATTCCATTGCTAACTCTGATGTAATAGGTATGGCAGCCATATTGGATTAAAGGAAAAAAATTGAACATCATCTCCTGCTCAATAAAATAAAAAAACATTGAAACTTGGCATAAGTCACCAACTCCCCATGGGGTGATTATGATGACGTCCTCGGTGAAATGATATTATAACTATAATTGTTTGAATTAAAATTCTTATCTGAAAAATCTGAAACTTCATATATCTGATCTATGATCTGATTTGAGTGAATAATTCAATTTATGACGTCAGTCACATGGTATGGCAGCCATATGAGATTAAAGGAAAAAAATTGGACATTGTTTTCTCCAAAACTGCTCAACGAAAAATATTGAAACTTGGCATATGTCATCAACTCCCAATTGGGTATAAAGGGTGATAATAATGACATGATCAGTGAACTGGTATTCCATCCATAATAATTGGTTGAATTGAAATTATCAGAAAAATCTGAAACTTCATATATCTAATATATGACCGGATGTGAGTGAAAAATTAAATATATGACAGTCACAACCCATGCAAAGAAAATAGTGACATAATAGGGTGCATGGCTGATACGGGTATATTTGCTATAACAGCACTGGGCCATAATAGTAGCGTGTTCAGTTAACGATGGTATTTTTGTTCAGAATGAATGTGCGAGTGAAGACTATGCGCTACATGAGTGCCATTCTAATTTCAAGATACTTTCAAGTCAAACTACATATATATCTATGTATGTGTATGTATATATATATATATATTTCTATATATATATATATATATATATATATATATATATATGTATATATATATATGTATATATATATATACATATATATATATATATATATATATATATATATATATATATATATATATATATATATATATATTAGTGTCTTCACAAACTAATCCAAAGCGATAAAGCTAAAAAAAAAAATGCAGATAAAATGTGAATAAGTCAGATTAACAGAGAAGTCAGATGATTCTCAGTTGCATAATTATTCAAACCCTTTGCCTAATTAACCCTAAATCTCTTCAGGAGTAAATTATTTGTTTGA
Organism: Eptatretus burgeri; assembly: GCF_056783735.1. Taxonomy (NCBI): domain Eukaryota; kingdom Metazoa; phylum Chordata; class Myxini; order Myxiniformes; family Myxinidae; genus Eptatretus; species Eptatretus burgeri. The sequence continues at coordinate 31,490,045 of NC_140978.1, read as the reverse complement.
AAGGTTACAAAATAAGTGTAAGAGGTTTCACTTGCATATACTCAGTGGTTTAACTTAAAAATTAAGGTCCCCCACTTATCTAAGGGGCAACTCACTTGGTCTATCAACGAGGCAAACATGAAGACCGAGGAGCTTTCCAAAGAAGTCAAACATAAAGTGGCGGAGAAGCACCGTTCAGGAGAGGGTTATAAGAAGACTTCAGTCATTCATTATCCCTTTGAGTCTGGTGAAATCCATCATTACGAAGAGGAAGACGGATCATACCACCCAGACTCTACCCAGATCAGGTCGCCAATCCAAATTCAGGAGCCGGGCAGGCAGAAAACTGGTTCGGGATGTCACTATAAAATCAAACAATGACTGGATGATCTGCAAGGCACTATGTCTGAGATGGGGGTCAGTGTTTGCCAATCAACAATATCCTGTTCTCTTCACAAATCTGGCCTCTATAGAGAGGTGGCAAGAAAGAAGCCATTACTGAAAAAGACTCATTGAAAAGCTTGTGTGGAGTTTGCGAAAAAGCATCTTAATGATACTGCAGGCATGTGGAGAAAAGTTTTGTCATCAGATGAGATAAAAATTGAACATTTGGTCTAAATTCAAAGTGTTACATCTGACGCAAGCCTAACACTGCACATCACTGAGTCAGCACATTCTCCACTGTCAATAATGTTTGTGGCAGCATCATGTTATGGAGGTGTTTTCATCAGCAGAGACTGGCAAGCTTGTCAGGGTAGAAGGGACAATGGATAGTACAAAGTACAGGAGAATACTTGATGAAAACCTGTTTGAGTCAGCAGTGAATCTGAAAATTGGTCGGAAATGCACATTCCGTCTGGACAGTGATCCAAACAACAAATCAAAAGCCACATTGGAGTGGCTGAATAAGAAGAAAATAAATGTTCTTGAGTGGCCCAGTCAAAGTCCCGACTTGAACCCAATTGATAATTTATGGTGAGACCTGAAGATTGCAGTCCATCGACGATCCCCATCAAACTTTGCAGAGCCAGAGCAAATTTCATGTGAAGAATGGGCAAAGATTTAACCATCTCACTGTGCAAAGCTGGTAGAGATCCATCCCAAAAGACTCACAGGAATCATTGCTGCAAAACGTGATTCCACAAAGTACTGATCTCAGGGGTTGAATAATTTTACAACCAGTGAATTTTGATTTGTACATGTTTTTTGCAGGTATTGCTGACATGTAACCATCTTCAACTACAACAGTGTTCAGTATGATCTCTTCATTTATGAATATAAAAGTTCATTTGGAAAAAATGTTTCTACATCGTGTATAATTCTTCTAAACAAGGCATTATTGGAAGAGGTGAATACTTTTGCAGGCTGCTGTATATATACACAAACATCTTCATTATTTAGACACAAAGTTCACTCTTCCATTCATGGACATACAACATATTCAGCATAATGAAACAACATTTAATCTTTACTGTGATAAAACAAATAATGACCATGCATTCAGAGCATGGTGCAGATACAAGAATGAAGTACCTAAGTTATATCAACAAGGATATACAGTTATACATTAAATGGGCTGTGGGATGTTGTATTTGTCAGAGTGGTGGATAGACGCCACAAAATGATGATTGTGGTCAAGCAATCAATCAAAGCACTCAATACAAATCAAACTCAGGGACGAAGGAAATCGAACAGCACTCATTGAGTGATAGATTGCAAAAGCATTACGACCTCCAACCTGGTTTAAGGTCATTTAATGAAGGTCACATCTCTCTGGAGGGATATAATGGAAGATTTAATTAAAGACCAAACTTATCAAATCATTGAGGCCGAATATGTTGATGCACATGACACAGCTTAAACTACCAATTATTTAAAGTGATGATAATTGTTAATGATTATAATTTAACATTATATCTCTCCACAAGAACACGTGAGTCTATCATCCATCTACTTCTTCTTCTCACCTGTTTAGTGCAGTTATTACAGCTCTGTTATTCACCAAATCAGACACAACATATTCGGTGGACAATTTAGAGAGTGTGTTAACATGTAAGGTGCACAGACATGGCCATGCGTTCTATCAGAGACGCAATTTGCACATTTTGACAGGGTCACTCATTTTGAGGTGGAGATAATCGTACCAGAACGTGGCACATTCCCGATTGGGGTTTCTTTCCTTAATCGCCATGATTTGTAAATACATCACAAAATCTTTCAATTGTGAATTATATATATATATATATATATATATATATATATATATATATATATATATATATATATATATACACATACATATATACCACCACCACTAAATTCAAAACAGCTCACCAAAAGGTTATTAAAAACACCTCACATGCAACGAAACCACCTTGTTATTAAGAACACCTCACCTCCACATGATTCAAAACAACTCTTGCTGTGCAATTCAAAACACCTCACCGCATGTCGCTAAAGAGACGGGCTTGTTTTAACTGAGGACAAGTATGTGAGTTGCCGTGTTGTCATGATTTACACAAAGCAGAATTCAAACATTTATTTTGAAAATTTAATTGTAATATTTGTGATTACATTTTTTAAGCAATTTAAGTTGAATATTTAAGTTAAAAAAATATTTTTTTTTAATTTCAAAAAATATACCCTAAGGACATCCATACAGGAGAGGTTTGTGCAGCCCAGAGGTTTGGTACAATTTCACAAAAGTTTGAGGGAGTAGTTCAGTAACATTACAGACACTGCACAGATATAGATATAGATATAGATATAGATATAGATATAGATATAGATATAGATATAGATATAGATATAGATATAGATATAGATATAGATATAGATATAGATATAGATATAGATATAGATATAGATATAGATATAGATATATATATATATATATATATATATATATATATATATATATATATATATATATATATATATATATATATATATATATATATATATATATATATATATATATAGCCTGGTGTTGGCGCAGTGGTTAGGGCAGCGGCTTGGGATCCAAAAGGTCCTGAGTTCAAGCCCCGTTGGGCCACTGAATTAAAACACCAGGGGGTTGACTCAGCCTGTCATCCTTCTGAGGTCGGCGAAATGAGTACCAGTGTACTGGGCCGGTGTATACCCCGGTTAAAATAGTTATTCCATATCCCTGTGTTGTAAGAGGTGACCAGGGTTGCGTCAGGAAGGGCATCCAGCGTAAAACATGTGCCAAATCACTATGCGGATCATACGGATGATCCGCTGTGGCGACCCCGAACGGGAGCAGCCGAAAGAAGAAGAAGATATATATATATATATATATATATATATATATATATATATATATATATATATATATATATATATATATATGTACGAGGTCCGTCGAAAAAGTAATGGGACTGAGCCTGCTGTGTGTTCCACTTCCACAACTTGAATGAACGGGTTGCATCACGGTCTTTCACAATATTCCAGCAATATATATGATTGGTGATGGTTGACTGCGCTCATTGTATGATTTTTTACAGGTCGTGCGTCTCGTCCGAGTCGTCGTGCTCCGAGTCGTGAGCAGAGAGCCAATCTGAAGTTTCTTGCCAAGCTTGGCAAAAACACCTTCCAAATCCTTCGCAATGCTGCAGCAAGTCTACAGGGAAGAAACGATGTCACGTACACGTGCATTTGAATGGCACAAGAGGTTCAAAGATGGACGGGAGGAGGTTGAAGATGATCCACGGTCTGGAAGACCTTCAACGAGTAGAACAGCGGACAACATCGAGCGTGTGCAGCAGATGGTGCATGCAGATCATCGACTCATGGTGTGGATGTTTGCTCAGGAACTTTCCATCAACAAGGACACTGTCTGGAGCATCATCATTGAAAATCTCAAAATGCGCAAGGTGTGTGCAAAAATGGTCCCCAAGCTGTTGCCCGAGGATCAGAAACAGCAAAGAGTCACTGTCTGTCAAGACATTATCGAGCGCCTCGAGGATGATCCAGACCTGCTTGGGAGAGTCATTACTGGCGATGAATCGTGGATATTCGAATATGATCCCGAGACCAAACGGCAGAGTCGTCAGTGGAAAAGTCCGGCATCACCAAGACCAAAGAAAGCAAGGATGTCGAAGTCGATGGTCAAGGTGATGCTCATCGCGTTTTTTGACATCAAGGGCATCATCCACTTTGAGTTTCTACTGCAGGGTCAAACAGCGAATCAATACGTGTACAAGGAGATCCTCTGGCGCCTCATGAGATCAGTCCGGGACAAGAGGAGGGATCTGTGGGAGAACAACGCCTGGGTGCTCCACCATGACAACGCCCCTGCTCACAGTGCCCTGAACATCTCACAGTTTCTGGCAGAGAGGAACGTGCCAAATTGGAGCAACCCCCGTATTCGCTGGACTTGGCCCCTTGTGTCTTTTTCCTATTCTCCAAGCTCAAGGGGATGATCAAGGGGACCCGATTTCCCTATGTGGAGGCCATCCAAAGGGCCGTGACGACGGAGCTCCGGAGGATTCCAGAAGAAGCCTTCCGTGGGTGCATCAAAGCGTGGAAGAAGAGGATGGACAAGTGTGTGACACTGGAGGGAAACTATTTTGAAGGAGACAAGCTGTGATTGCAATATATTTTTTGGAATAAAATTTCTGTGAAGTCAGTCCCATTACTTTTTAGATGGGCCTCGTGTATATATATATATATATATATATATATATATATATATATATATATATATATATATATATATATATATATATATATATATATATATGGTACGTACTGCATATGATTTTTCACAGGAAGAACAATTAATCAATGTGTGAGCCACCATTTGAAAGACATTAAGTCAGAGGACTTGTTTGCCAGTACTGGACGTTGGTGAACATTGAAGATTCCACTGTGTCTTTAGTGCAGCGAAGGAAAGTTATCACCGGCACCATGGACAAATTACAAATTCCTAGCCTGCTTCATTCAGATATCTTCTAAGCCTTTCCTTCAGCCATAACCTCTCCTGGGATGACCATAGAGGAAAGCTGGCCTCCAACATCAGCCACAAATTTGGAATCCTCCATCCTTTGAAGTCATTCCTTGGAAAATATTAACTGCCGTGCTCATAGCCAACAAGGCCTTTGTCCATGCATCATTGAAGAACTGTTCTCCCCTTCGGGCCGGGGTCCCAACATCACACATGTGTATCCTTGCTTCTGTGGAATCTGAAGCTCACAACATTAGTGGGTGGTCACATGATGAGGCTGAAGCATAAGGCCTATTGCTCTGAAATCAGGACAGGTTGGTGGCTTCTCTGTTTTATTGTTTCATTGCTCTTTTCCAGTCTTGCTTCCTTTGCTCTTTAAGCCCTCCCACCCTCTCCAAATCAACCTGGATGCATGTACTCTTACATTAACCCACTCTTGGTTAAACTCCCAAAATCCAGGCTCATCACCCACCTCCATTCTTTTATTCCTCTTTCATCTCATTTGTGCAGCTCTCCTGAGGCTGTTCAATCCCATTCTTTCCTCTTGGCTTTTAAGCAGGCAGTGCACCATAATTTCATCTGACCTCCCCCATCTCAACATGGGATCATTTATCCCTCCCAGTAACCCTTTTTAACCGAACCCTCTTACTTGCAGGTTACTGTTTCCTCCTCTCCTTTCTCTCTTCTGTTTCCTCTTATTCATTCCCTTTCTTGTTGTGTCCAACTGTGGCTGCAGCGCCACTCCACAGCCACTGTCACACCATTGCCGTTTTACCCTCTGTGACCTCACATTTTCATGAAACTCGATCTTGTACATATAAATATACCGGAATGAATAAGTGGGGAGCTCAGAAATAGATATTATTCATGGAAAGGGGAATGCAAATGGAAGGAATACAAACAACAGACAAGATAACACATTTCAAGACTACTGTATTTATATATGTATATATAAATATATATATATATATATATATATATATATATATATATATATATATATATATATATATGTATATACTGTATATATATATATATATATATATATATATATATATATATATATATATATGTATATACTGTATATATATATATATACTGTATATATATATATATATATATATATATATATATATACTGTATATATACTGTATATATATATATATATATATATATATATATATATATCTATATACTGTGTATATATATGTATATACTGTGTATATATATATATATATATATATATATATATATATATATATATATATATATATATATATATATATATATATATATATATATATATACACTGTATGTAGTATCAAAAAACTAAAACATCTTTAATCTCCAAAATTCAAACAACACAACATGTTCAGAAAAACCAGTTCCGATCCACCTACCTTTCCAACTGATGTCCCACTACCCCTCCATTCCCTTCGATTCTGGGTATCCAATTCCCTTTTAAACCATATATTGTCCCCGCTGTGACCAATTTCTCATGAAAATCATTTCGGATATTGACAACTTATTGAAATACTTTTCTATCCTAACTCAAGTTATGCTTCATTGTCCATTCTGGGTAAAATAAACTTTCCTGCATCCATTTTGTCTTCCACATTCGTTATTTAAGCATCTCTTTCAGATCCTTGCGCAATAACCTCCCTTCTAATATCTAAAGTACACAGACTTCCAAAACTGCTCCTCATAGCTTAGTCGAGCAATCCCTGGAATCAATCTGGTGGCTCTACATTGAGCCCCTTCAATGGCATTATAATCTACAACCTGTGTGGCATGACTTTCGTTTGAACCCAATATCACGTTGACTTGGTGAAGGGGGTCACATTCCCTCGGTCACTGTGTGCTGCAAAAGACTGGATGAAGTAATGAATGATCAATGAAGGAAACAGATCGGCACAAGTGGCTTGCTTGCTGTAATGGAGGAAGTGATTATGTTAGCCTCAGGCCAAGTGCTATACAGGCCTCAAGACAGCCATATATCAGGTGTGTTGGACAACCTAATCTCCTCTTCGAATCAACGGTCCTTGAAAGTCACCTTCTGTTAAACTGGGTTTGGTATAATAAAAAACAGAATGATGTTGACACTGTAATAAAACATCAGCAAGTGAAGAATACCTTGGCAAAGGGAGTTTTCCACATTATCAGGTGAGAACGAGATTCAAAATCTCTCTTGATAAGGTGAATCAACAATGTGCCTTGCACTAGCCCACTGGCCTACTGTGAGTGATGACCTATATATGGGGTGTTTTAGTATTGGATAGGCCTCTGATCGTCCAACTCCCAATTGAATCTGACTTCAAAACCTGGGGCTCTTTGTCTGGCATGATGCAACATAATTGCCCATCCATTTTTTGATGCATCACTGGCCTTTTGATTCATGTGGTCAGCAGTCAATTAATTGGCCCATCTATGACTAAAAATACAAATAGAGAAATAAGCGTGTGTTTATTTGCACTACAAGGACTGATGATAAAGCATTTTTTTTTATTTCAAAACCCCCCATCAGCTTCACTCCAATTTTAAAGTAGAAATAATTTTGGAGTTGTCAGTGAATTATATTTGAGGGAAGGGTCAACAACCAGGCCTTTTCCTGATCCGAAACCACCTCAGCATTCCCTCGGTTATCCTTCAACCGAATCAATTGTGTCTGCTCGGTTCATATTCAAAGAGTTGGACCAAAACAACTACCGTTCCCATGCTTAGGAGTCTGCGGCGTTTCAGCAGCAATGGAAAGAATATGAGCGGCTGAGAAGTAAATTGGGCTATCCAGCATGTTACCAGCTCTGAGAAGGTTCCCATTTATAATCCCTTTCAACTCCAACTCAACAAGCCTCAGCTGTCTCCTGGGCTGTTGGATACAATCTTGGCCACCGTGTGAGACATAATCCACGGCGATGCTCACCATAATAGTCAGGAGGTGGGTCTGATGTATAAACGACGAACGTAGTCATTATTGGTTAGATATTTATGGGTATGTCATCCTGATGAGGGCAAATAAGCCTGAAATCCAGATCAGTGGCTCTGCTTGATGTTTAACTGATGTTGACCATATAATCTTTGTCTTTCATTATTTTTTATATATTGACTGTTTTTGACGTTTGCGCGTGGTACTTGCTTAGGAGCCTCATTGGTATGCATTGCTATCTATGCTATCCCTGATTCGCCAATAAACGATGAAACCGGTCCAGCGGTTGAGGGGGTGTGTAGCATTGGGATTCTCATGTGTGTACTATGTGTGAACGTCTTAATAGTTATGGAGGAACTCTGGGAAGAGTTTGAAACAGCAAAGCGCTGACCTTGTGTAGGCCTTCTTGGGTTGCTTTATGCAGCTTCTTCGGCTTGAGGAGTGTGGGAGGTGTCAAATATATATAAAGCTCATTCTCACCACTCATTGACTGACTGATATTAATGTTCAGTACCTTCTGGGTGATGTCGAAGGCTGAAGTTGTGCGTGAAATGGACATAGATGCTAATCCACTGGGAAAATAATAGAACTGATGGAAAGCATCTGTAAATGAAACTAGAAACAAATGAAAATAAATAAATGATAAAATAAATGGAGGTGAGCGACCCGAGACAATGGGGAAGCAAGGTAATTTTGCATGCCGATGGTTATCAAAGCTGATACACTGGGTCAAAACTCACAGAACTGTCGGAAAGTGTCCAAAAATTAAAATATAAATAAATGGGAAAAAAAACAAATGAAAAAAATAAATGCAGGTGAGCGACCCGAGGCAATGGGGAAGCATGGTAATTTCACGTGCCAACATACATCGATGCTGATACACCGGGAAAAAAAAATCACAGAACTGATGGAAAGCATCTGTAAATGAAAATATAAACAAATGAAAATAAAGAAATGATAAAATAAATGCAAGTGAGCAACCCGAGACAATGGGGAAGCAAAGTAATTTTGCATGGCGATGGTTATCGAAGCTGATACACTGGGTAAAAATCACAGAACTGTCGGAAAGTGTCCATAAATTAAAATATAAATTAATGAAAATAAATAAATGAAAAGAAAAATGAGAAAATAGATGGAAAAATAAATGCGGGTGAGCGCCTGGAGAAAATGGGGAAGCACGGTTCGTTATTACTTACAATGTGGAAGCTTACCCTGCTGGTATATGTTTTTTATGCTTTATGAAGAAGATAATTAATTTTTGATCAATTAATTTTTATATTTTATTTCCGAGTTTGTGGTTTTGTGTCGCGCCATCTTCGACTTTGTTCTGCGCTCGAGTAACGTGATATTCGGCTTACATTATCTCAAAGACCATATGAGGTGCATGGTACAAAAAAAAAGTAAATAAAATGGTTCTGAAACAGTGAAACGGTTACTGCATTTGGCTTTGTGTCCTTTGGTCTTTCGTAACCTAGATATAAAAAGAGGGTTATGTAATGGTACACGACTGATGGTTAGGAATCTCCACGCCCATGTTATAGATGCCGAGATCCTAACTGGGGCAAACAAAGGTGACTATGTGTTGATACCATGAATCAAACTGGCCCCATCAGATGTGAACTTGGCATTCATTCTTGAAGGAACAGTTTCCAGTAAAAGTCAGCTACTGCATGACTATAAACAAAGTGCAAGGCCACACCTTTGATAAAGTTGGGTTATATCTTCCACAGCCGGTGTTCAGCCACGGTCAGCTATATGTTGCCTTCTCACGATTACGTCGGTTCTCGGACATTACGGTGCAAATTATACCAACCACAAAACAAGGGTTCCACAATGACATTGCTATAACCCAAAACATTGTGTATCAAGAAGTACTTTGAACATTGTATTCCACTTACTGCATTAAAGTAAAATTACTTCTGATACTCTGCATCAGTTCCTTTCTCAAACACACCCACCCCAACATATCGCGCAGAGCATGGGTTATGCTAGTTTATATAATTAGGCTGTCACTATCACTTGAGATCACGAGATTGTGAATTGGACTTGACATTTTGACTGTCACCTCACACCAAGCACCATTTTGATGAGGTAATGAAGAAATAACATGTAATGATGTAAGAATGCACTCTTGCTTTGAAGAACAGGAATAAAGGAGGAGGGGAGAACAGAGAGTTGGGGTGGGGTGGGGGGGAGGGGATGGGGGGGGCTATCTATCTATCACAAACCAGCTATTAAAGTTCATATTTATAGAGCTTAACATCAAACTCAAGTTGTGTTTGAAGTAGTGATAAATAAATACTGTAATTATTGGAAAAGCAATAATTTTTACAACCATGCAAACTGCTCATGAATGTATAATATTGTATTTTGGTCACTACTTGGGCTATCCAACACGCCATCAAAAGGATCTTGTTTCAAGCACTGCACTCGTGTTCTCATGTTCTCTTTTGTCTGAATGTACTAATGGTGTTATTCATAAAGCACCACAATTAGGAAGAGATCACGTTCGTCACGTCATTACATATCGGCGGGAGGTGAGTGATTGGCGGACACAGAACAGAACCAAATCAGTGTTATAGATTACAACTTGCGGGGCCAAACTATGATGCACAAGCCGCCATTCACGCAACGCCACATCACCAAATTAAAAGGATGGAGTGAGGTCAATGCGTTCAAAAGAAATCCATAACCGCTGCTATTGCAACTGATGGCCATTGCCAAAAGATGAAATATCCCCATTGTAGAGAATATTAGAGCAGGAATTTGGAATTTGGCCAGAGTGCCGGCGAGAGCTTGTTTACTCCTCATGAAGGACACCTTCATCTGGAATGTCCACCAACTAATGGAGGCAGACAAATCCTTTGGCTTGACATTTTTCCGATCGATGTCCCTCGCCCTGCATGTGAAACACCAGGGTGAAAGTTTATAGATGGGTCAAGATTCAAACCCAGGTTTCAGAGTTCAGAAAAGAGTGTGCGTACCTTGATACAACCCTGCCAGCCCCAAAGAAGTAATGAAAAAACATGGAAATTTTACACTTACAATCAAGTACATCTTTTGTTAATAATTTATATCATCAAAAAAATATTTGAGAGATTTGCACAAAACAGGTGGGGGAGTGCTCTTTTGTAACTATTTAATTAATAAAAATAAGCTTTATGTCACCAAAGTTGTTGCTCACAAGTGCTATTGTCTGCAACACAATTACCAATCCTTCTAAGGCAGCCATGGCCTTTCCAGAGCTGACCACATAGCAAAGCCTGCCTTAAAAAGCAGCTTCAGACTGGGCATCCTCAGTCGATCCGGGTCTTTTCATGGAAAATCAGAGCGACCCCCATTCTACAAGACCTACAGGTAATGGACAAAAAAATATGGAAACACCTGGGTAAATGAGACACATCAAGCAATGGCTTCAACACAGGTGTGGCCCATGTGTTAATGGAGCAAATAACATCCCAGCATGCTTAGGGTCATGTATAAAAATGCTGCACAGGCCTGGTTGTCCATAATTATGAGACCCCCCCCCCCCAAATGCCCCAATCCACAGAGCATGTGTGGTCACCTAATGGCTTGATGAGCGTGACACTGATGTTATCCATATGTCATGGTCTTCTCAGTCACCAGATCTGAACCCAATCGAGAATGTATGGGATATTCTGGAACTACGCCAGAGACAGTGTTTTCCACCTCCATAAAACAGGTGGGAGTTGATTGACTTTCTCATGGAAGAATGGTGCCACATCCCTCCTGCAGAATTCCAGACGCTGGTGGACTCCATGCCACAGCTTGGCGCATATAGGCCGTACTGGCCGCATGTGGTGGCCCAACACCCGATAAAGTGACTTTACATTGCTGTTCAATTTTTTGCCCGTTACCTGTATATCTGTAGCTCAATATTGTACTGCTCTTCACTATGTGCTGGTGCCCCAGCATTACATATCTCTCCTGGAATCTGTGGAATCTACAGCTCTCAAAATTATTGGAATCTCCTGTGATGAAGTTGAACAACACGGTATGTTGCTCTCATATTGCAGGCAGGTCTGTGATCTCATGTTTTTTTTTTAACCGTCTATTCTCCATTGTTGCTCACTGGATGAATAAGTCGATACTGACTCTTTCCTAGATAAATAGTTTGCTCAACTAATTATGAAAAAACATCTTTGTAGTAAATAGATAAACAAACAAGTAAATGAATACTTACATAAAATAAATAAATAGGCACTCAGAGTCGGCCTGCTGGTGATCCCATTTGATCCACTGGCTTTTGTGGGAGAATCAAGTTTCAAATCCCATGTACTATCCATGTTTGTTCGTTTTTTTCTATATACATACATACATATACATATATATATATATATATATATATATATATATATATATATATATATATATATATACACAAATATAAATATACTGTATATACTACCGGTCAAAAGTTTTAGAACGCTCCCATTTTTCAGTTTTTACTGAAATTTAAGCAGCTCAAGTCCAGTGAATAACCTGAAATGGTACAAAGCTAAGCAGTAAACAAAAAAAACAAAGTTAAGGTTACCAAAAACTGAAAAATAATGTAAATTTCAGAGTTGGTAAAAACAGGCCCTTTTCAGGGAACAAGTAATGGGTTAGCAACTGCAGCTGTTCTGCAGCAATGTGAGTAAATTAAGCCTTGAAAGTTGATGCAAACAATTCCAACAAGTGCCCCAACTTTTGTTGATTAGTTACAAACCCTCTGTCTGTATAAAAGCAGTGTTGGAACAGACTGTGTTGCTGCACCCTCTGAAGCATTATTTGAACAATATTGCACTGCAGGAAGTAGTATACAGTATATATATACTATCATAACGGTGAGAAAAATTACAATTAACAAAGGAAGACAGACAGACCATTATAACCTTAAAAGTGTTGGTCTTTCCTTTGGAGAAATTGCAAAGGAGCCAAGGTGTCAGTGAGTACAGTTTCCTACACCATCAAAAGGCACTTGGTAACTGGAGGAAACTCTGACAGGAAGACATTTGGCAGAGCCAAAGCCACAACACAATCAGAAGACAAGTTTCTTGGAGTCAACAGCTTGCGTGATAGGCGGCTCACAGGACAGCAGCTTCAAGCACAGCTTAATACTGGTTGAAGTAAGGAAGTCTCCGTTTCAACTGTGAAGAGAAGACTTTGAGCTGCAGGTTTGACAGGTCGAGTAGCAGTAAGAAAGCCATTGCCAAGATGGCAAAATAAGAAAAAGAGGCTTGCCTAGGCCATGAAGCACCGCCAGTGGACTACTAAAAACTGGAAGAAGGTCTTATGGACCGATGAATCAAAATTTGAAATCTTCGGTTCATCACGCAGGGTTTTTGTATGCCGACGAGTAGGCGAAAGGATGGTTCCTCAGTCTGTGACACCAACTATTATATCAAACATGGAGGAGGAAGCGTGATTATCTTGGGCTCTTTTGCTGGATCCAGAGTCGTCGACTTGCACAGAGTGACTGGCACCTGAACCAAAAGGGCTACCACAGCATTTTGCAGGACTATGCAATACCCTCTGGTCTACGCCTAGTTGGTCAGCGGTTCATCCTCCAGCAAGATATCGACCCAAAACATACCTCCAGGCTATGTCAGAAATACCTTAGAAGAAAAGAACAAGACAGTAGGCTTCAAATCATGGAATGGCCAGCACAGTCTCCAGACTTAAACCCCATTGAGCTGGTTTGGGATGAACTGGACAGAAGGATGAAAGCAAAGCAACCTACAAGTGCAACACATTTGTGGGAACTTCTGCAACAGTGTTGGGAAGAACATTCTGAACAATATTTGTTTTCCATTGTAGAAAGAATGCCACGAGTATGTTCGGCTGTTATATCTACAAAAGGTGGCTACTTTGATGAGTACAAAATTTAGATTAAATTTTGTTCAACAAAACAATTCCGGATGATTTCTTTTTTATCTGCAATTGTTTATTTGTTCTGTGCTTTAATTTCAGAGTACATTGAAACATTAAACTGATTAAATTTCAGGAAAAACTGAAAAATGGGAGTGTTCTAAAACTTTTGACTAGTGTATATGTATATGTATATATATATATATATATATATATATATATATATATATATATATATATATATATATATATATATATATATATATATATATATATATATATACACACACACACACATACATACATACATACATACATACACACACATACACAGTCATTCTCATAAGTTAAAGCATTTGCAAGACACTTTAATATGCTTGTTCTACTGAGCTTTGATGCCCATGAACCGGGAATTACTGTTGACAAGGCAATCCCCAAACTGCCCCCGGGGCACCGAAGATGCTCGCACTGAATTGGTGTGTTGCTAAGAGATGAAGAAAGTTCTTAACCAAATGTGGCACACACTGCTCTCTGCCTACTCCTGTGAAGAAAACAAATGAGACGGCCTCCGATTGGATTGGTACTGCAGTTACTAAACATCAAAAAAATGCCTGGGTGCAGAATGTGATCACAAACTAAATTTTAAAGAAGCTGCCATGGGTTTGGAACAAAATGAGCGAGCTTGCATGCTGATTTCACTTGCGTATTGGCCGTGGGTAGCATCATTTGCTGGGGGAGCAGCTGTACCACTGATGCAGCTCCCCCTGTAGATTACAGCAGGAACTTGTAATTTTCTCAGCGTGCCTGCAATCGATCGCCTACTCTTCGCGAAGAACAACATGGAATCTTTAACATCCACCAACTAATGCTGGCAGACATGCTGGCCTATTTAACGTCCATCCGATGGATGGCACACACAGTGATGAATCACCTTGCCTGTGAAACACCAGGATGAAACCCATGCTGGAGAGCTTTGAGGGGAGTGTGCAGATCTCGAGAGCATCCTGCTAGTCTAAATGTGGGTTGTGGTGGATTGAGTACCCTTATTACATTTGTCAGCGTAGGGTATTCATATTGCACTCAGGTCCGTTTTTTTTTGTCTGTCTGTTTGTCCGCACAGAATGTGTTTATGGAGGCCACAAATGCCACCGAGTGGTAGCCACTAGTACCCATTATAATTCTTCAACCGAGTACCTCTATAAAGTCTGATCAATTTGAATGTGAGTACATCTATAAAATATGTACAGTACAATTAGAATTTGAGTACATCTATAAACTACGTTCTGTATAACCACACAAAATTTGTCCTGGTGAGGGTCTGCAATCTTTGATTGCTTGTTCTAGTTATTTACTGTTTTATGTGAACATAAACTAAGGATTTTCGAATAAAAAATGACAAACTTATTTTCAGAATTTAGGTTTTTACAAAGATTTTTTTCGCTTTGGCCAATGGATAAAATAAATTTAGTGAAGGTCCATAGGTATATACAATCAATACACCACAGAGGGGAGAGGGAATGGATTGAAAAAGATAAATTTGAGAAGAATAAGAGAATAAGGGAGGATGACAGAGAAAAAGGAAGCAAAGGAGTTGGGGAAAGAGGTGAGAAATAAATATAAATAAAAGAAATAATTAATTAAGAGGTTGAGGGATGAATATTGAAATGTACAGCAAATCTTAGGGGATATAGGGGATTATAAATTAATCAACTTACTCAACACTTACACGAGCCTCGACATGGTATACAAAAAAACTATAAGAACAATAACGTTATAAATATATGTATGACCTCTACAAAGGCAAGCAAATGCTGTCTTTCCATCAATAAATACCAAAGACAAATATTTCAGGCCCTGCCATGATAATTATTCACACAGTTAGTGTCTGGGCTGAGGGTTCACTCAGGCGGAGCGTTCGCTGAAGATATCAGAGGCTCGCGTGTCCAATGCTGGCAGCCGATGGACAGAGTCAATAATCCCAAAGGCAATGCAATCGTGAAAAAGGGACCCAGGGGCCATGGAATACCAGTGTCCTCAAACCTACCCTCACTTCAGGGAGAGATTACAAATGCTAAACCCTGAACGTGTGCTGCATGTACACATCCACACAATTAAATGTCTCCCTGTGGTCCCGGCAATTCATCTCCTCTTATCTAAGGTTCGCCACAGCTCTTGGCTTGAAAAGCAGCTTGGGACTTTTCCCGGCCTTTTCCTCTCAGAAATTAAGAGTGCAAGCGCTCTGCCGCTGGCTCGTCGTGGTTATCCCAACCTGACAGCCTTGAAATTCACAAAGCCACTGATAGGGTATTGCTCTATTGAATAATGCACTCTGGCTCAAAAAGCACAATGGTTTATTCTAAAACAAAAAAGGATTCCAATGACATCCCATTTGTACAGGTAAGAGCACCATGGATGAATCAAAATTGCAAGAACCAACACTCCCTCCTCCTCGACTCCCTTCTCTCCTTCTACAAACATTTTATATCTGATCACAACACACCAAGAAAACCCACTTACCAAGTGTCCACAGCAAGTTCTAGCAGAGACTGGCTCCTTTCGATGGTGCAGTTCAAACACCAAAGAGACATTGCCGTCCTGGGACAGCAGTGGTGATGAGGTGAACCTGCCTTCCCTCAGAATCAGATGACTTAAACAACACGATGGGAGAAAAGATATCCGTTATATCTGCAGCCTGTGCAGCATCGGAATGGTGGGAACAATACCAATGTGAGCACGATATTAACCATCCTGAAGGAGGTGCGGAGTTACCTCCGATGGTCTTCAAAAGGACAGGAACTAAGAAGGCGAGACATGAAGTAAAACATTTGTCCAGGCCTGCTTGTCACAGCACGAAGTATGAATGCGTGAGCGCTTTGCTTGCCCAGAGATGGAATAGTGAGTGGGAGGGAGTCGAGGAGGGAGGGGATCCTGCAATGAGGGGCTTGTGCGGTGGTGCAGGAAAAGGAAGGGCAGGGCGGTGAAGTGATGGTGGATGCCAATAAGAATTTCCCTCATTCCACAAGCCACCAACGGATTTGTGGTCAATCTCTTTCCTTCAAAATACCAGGACACACCGTTTCTCCCTCGAGAATGAAACCGCTCAACAAAACTGCCCAAATTTCATCAGAACCCAGAAGATCTTAAATCTGCTTCTCACTCCAAGGTTGGACATGATACAGATGCAGAATGATGAGTGAAAGAGGTTAAAAAAAAAGAAAAGAAAAAGATTTCCTGCATTCCAAACTCCAGGATGTATGAGGAGTAGTCGAGAAACGTTTCTGGACTTTAACCAATCCTGGAAGGGTCCACCACTCTGGTGCAGGATACTCAGCTGGATGTGATTTGGAAAAGGATTTGTAATTTATTCAGAGTGCAGGAGATAACTCCCCTATTCTTCGCAAAAGACACCGTGGGATCCTTAACGTCCAACAAATGCTGGCAGAAGGATCCTCCGGCTTAACGCCCATCTATGGGAAGACACACACATCGATGCCTCGCCCTACCTGTGAAACATAAGGATGACAGTTTATAGCTGGCTGAGACTCCAACTCAGGTGAGACAATTCAGAGCTGAGTAGGCGTACCTCTGGGATACCCCACATATCCATTTTTGAAAGTCTCCTTGGATCTGGCAAGCTTCCATTTAGTCTGTTCCCACAGACGACTCCCCTCCCCACAGGCTTTTGTTTTACTCTCGTGTTTTCTCTTGCAGTTTGGATGAGGAAATGTGAGAGCTGGAAACTGCATCATTTAAACACCCAAAAGTATATAACACCATCAAACACCTGGGTACGAGTGAGAGGTACACATGAAAGCTGAGGCGTTGGAGGAAAAGGTTGGTGGGGAGTGGGAGAGGAGTTTGGAATACCATTTGGTCCATTAAACCAGCACCATAACCACATCCTCTTAGCTATGCACACAACTCACCTAATGTAATTTATCCTCTTTACATAATCAATCTTTTTATCTCATGAAATTGTAAAATTCACATCTCATTAGAGTCTCATCAATATCCAGTCCAATTGCAGGCTCTGCTGTACGTGACCTTTGCTCTACCAAAGATTGTTCTTTTGAACTGTTTTTTCCATCTATGTGACTGCAAATGGAACACTCTATTTAAACACCCCCCCCTTTGGACATGATAACCCCCCTCCCCCCCCCCCCCACAGGGTTGGCAGGATAGCTTAGAGGTATGCATGCTCGCTTCTGAGCTGTCTTGCCTGGGTTTGAATATCGACCCAGCTGTAAACTGTCATCCTGGCGTTTCACATGCAAGGTGATGATACAATGCTTGTGCCATCCCTCTGATGGATGTTAAGCCGGGTGTCCCTTCTGCTTGCATTAGTTGGTGGACGTAAAGCATCCCACGGTGTCTTTCGTGATGAGTGGGTGAGTTATCTCTGGCACTTTGAACAAATTAAGAATTCCTGCTCAAACTGAGGGTAGCAAGTGGTCTGGTCCTCAATATGCCTTCACACCAGGTTACGCCGCTTGCTACCTGAGAATGTGGTTGTTGCCTGGCCCAGCAGCTCCTACACAATATTCCTGGGTCGGTCGCATTGTTGCAATTTTTCTGCCAGAACGCACGGAGTGAATACCACTTATCAATCCCAAACCGAACCTATAACATGTAAACCCATATGGTGAACATAAGAACTTGCACTCAGACGGAACACAAAGGAAGCTAATTTTAGAGGCAAAATTGAGGTTCATCCAACAGGAAAAGCCACCAGACAGGTTGTAATGCAGGCATTTCCTGAATGGCAGTGCTACTGTCGGTAGTGTTTTGAGGATTTTTGGGCCAATCGATACCGTACTTGCGTATTCAAAGAAGTTTAATAATAAAGCATATGTTCCCTTACAAGGAACTTCAATGCAGAAGGTCATTAAACCCACCAAGCCTGTACAATGATTGCCAACCTATGGTTGTTTTTTCCATGTTCTGGCTTTTTCAAATGCTGAGCATCAAGTAAGGAAGTTGCGCATTCCAGTTTTAAGGTCAATGGTGTGACTCAGTCGGGGTTCGAACTCACGACTTCCCAGACTCACAGCGGACACTCGAACCATTACGTCAGTGAGTCTGGTTGATGTCATTTGTGCAGTCTGTTGCCAATGTGCAGAGTAATTATTAAATTACGAGGTGCACTTTCCCCAGCCAGTGTGATTTTTGGTGGCGCAGTTCCAATCTTACAAATGGCTCTTCGGGTGCCGCGCCAGTAGTGGAAGTGGAATCCTATCACCCAGGAGGAAAAGCTGGCTGTCTTGTTTGCAATCACTCCTGTATATCAATATGTAGACAATTCGATGCCACATTTTTGCCAGAATTCTAGCCAAACGTCAAAAAAAACGAACGAACTCACAGATAGCTTCTCGAGGTAGTTCAAAAATAAATCGAATACAAAATCCTTGTTTTTAAAGTTCGTCCTTCCTGAACACAAGCACAGTCATTAACCTCACCAATAAATTTTTTTATTTTTTTTTTGTATGCAGCCTGTGGCTGTTGATTGAATCATTTCTGGGAGCACAGCTGTGCCACTGATGCAGTGCTCCCCGTTTCCAGTGAGCTTTGACTAATTTTGCCAACCCCAGAAGGATGATAGGCTGAGTCAACCCACGCGCGCCCGATGACGGTGGAAGTTGAAGTGAACGAAACGCCGATCACGTTCCAGGTCGATACGGGAGCAGCGGTGTCGCTCATCGGCAAACAGACCGCGCGTAGACTCAACGGCTTGAAGCTTATCAGGTCAAACCTCTCGCTGTTCACGTACACCCGCGAGAAGATAACGCCAGTCGGGATGGCAGACGTGTCTGTGCGGTACCAAGGCCAGGTCGCCACGCTTCGGGTGTATGTCGTACGGGGGAGGGGGCCGTCTCTCCTCGGCCGAGATTGGATGACCCGCATCAGGCTAGACTGGGCCGCAATTCACCTTGTGCAACCCGTGCCGAGCCAGTGGGAGGATCAATTGGAGGAGATTCTTCAAAGACATCAAGGGTTGTTTAGCGACGACCTTGGAGAACTCAAGGGCATGGAGGCGAAACTCTTCTTGAAGGAGGGGGTGGTTCCTCGGTTTTGTAAACCGCGTCCGGTGGCGTATGCCCTGCGGGACAAGGTCAAGGGTGAACTGGATAGGCTGGAGGCCTGTGGAGTGATCGAACGGGTGTCGTGCTCGGATTGGGCCACCCCGGTTGTCACGGTGCTGAAACGGAATGGAGACGTCCAATTGTGCGGGGACTTCAAATCCACGGTTAACCCGGGGCTCAGCGTGGAGCAATATCCACTGCCATCAATCGATGAGATATATGCGCGATTGGCGGGGAGTCAATACTTCACGAAGCTAGACCTGCGTGATGCATATTTTCACCTGCCGATGGATCCCGGGAGTAGCGAGCTTTTAATAATCAACACGTGTCAAGGACTCTATCGATATACCCGACTATGTTTTGGGATTGCTTCGGCCCCAGCTTTGTGGCAGAAAGCCATGGATCAGGTTTGCATTGGCCTGCCCGCTCAGACCTACCTGGACGATGTGCTCATTGCGGGGAAAACTGCGGACGAGCATCTTGCGAACATTGCCCGAGTGCTGACAAAGCTAGAAGCGTGCGGCCTGCGCTTAAACAGGGACAAGTGCGCGTTCTTCAAGCAGCGCTTGGAATACCTCGGGCACATCATCACGCCGGAGGGGCTGTTGAAAGGTCCTCGGAAGGTGGAGGCGATTCAGCGCATGCCACCGCCTCGCGACAAGACGCAGCTGCGCTCGTTCATTGGTATGGCCCAGTATTACCAAAGGTTCGTGCGCGGGCTCAGCTCACAACTTGCGCCGTTAACGCGGTTGCTCAAGAAGGACGAGCGCTGGGCTTGGGGGCCTGCACACCAGGCGTCGTTCGACCGCGTCAAGCGGCTGCTCACAGAGGATACGGTCCTCGTGCACTACGAGCCTGCGCGTCCGCTCCTATTGGCATGCGACAGCTCTGCATATGGCATCGGGGCAGTGCTCTCCCACAGGATGGACGATGGTTCCGAGCGGCCTGTTTGTTTTGCATCCCGGACCCTGTCCACAGCAGAGCGCGGATATGCCCAGATTGAGCGTGAGGCTCTCAGCCTCGTCTGGGGTGTGCGGAGGTTTCATCAATATCTGCTGGGGCGGCATTTCACTTTGCAGACGGATCACAAACCGCTTCAATTCATCCTGAGACCCGAACGCGGGGTGCCGGTGGTAGCAGCCGCGCGAATACAGCGGTGGTGTCTGTTTCTGGGTGCTTACGATTATGATATTCAGTTCCGAAGCACCGAGAAGCATGCTAACTGCAACGGGCTCTCACGCTTGCCATGTGCGGAGGGTCCAGCTGCGTCTGAATTGGGCGACCGGGTCGATGTGTTCGCACTGGACCAGGTCCAAAGCGGGCCGCTCACGGCCAGGCAGGTCGCGGTGGAATCGGCTCGTGATCCGGTGCTTGCCCGTGTCGTCCAGGCGATTTCTACGGGGAATTGGAGCGATCTGCCTTCGACACCGGCATTTCAACCTTTCACGTCACGCGCAGCGGAGCTGTCGTTGGTCCAACGGTGCGTAATGTGGGGAATGAGGACCGTGATTCCACCGAGGTTCAGGCAGCGGTGTTTGGAAGAACTGCATGTCAGTCACCTTGGCATCGTGAAGACCAAGAGTCTTGCTCGTAGCCTGTTGTGGTGGCCGGGGTTGGACAAAGACATTGAACAGTTGGTTAAGCGTTGCGCCACGTGCCAGACAGATGCTGATAACCCGCGTCGAGCTTCGGGTCTCTGGCCTGTGCCAGACCGAGCTTGGCAGAGGGGCCATGTAGATTTTGCGGGACCGGTTAATGGCAAGATGTTTTTGATTGTGATTGATGCATTCTCTAAATGGCCGGAGGTTGTAGTAATGCAGCATACTTCAGCAAACATTACAGTAGAGAAGCTGCGGACGATCTTTGCTAATAAGGGGTTGCCGGAGATCCTGGTCTCTGATAATGGTCCGCAGTTCATCGTGGGTGTATTTGATGAGTTTATGCGCCAGAATGGTATTCGACATCTAAGGTCCGCACCGTATCACCCTGAGACGAATGGCCAAGCTGAGTCGTTTGTCAAGATGTTGAAGCGGGCTTTGCGCAGGGGGGGGGGGGGTGTTGCACCTGTGCAGATGGTGGTCGATGTCATTTTGCTCCATTACAGGAACGCAGTTCATCCTGTCACGGGTGATTCGCCGGCCATTCGTCTCTATGGACGGGCTTTGCGGTCCAGGCTGGATTTGCTACGACCTGGAGGGTCGGGGAGTGGGGCGATGTCGCGTCCGACGCGGCTGCGCAGCTTCGAGGTGGGGCAGCGGGTAATGGTGCGCGATTATTTCCACGGTTCCAAATGGGTGCCGGCGGTGGTCTCTGTGGTGCTGGGGCCGGCGAATTGCATGGTGCGGACTGATGGTGGGGATGTGTGGAAGCGGCACGTGGACCAGATGCATGATCGCTGTTCAGCGTCACCCCCCCACACCTCCCCGAGCCGAACGATGCGGGACCCCCACCGGTAGTATCGCCAGCACCTGACGTTGTATCGCCGGGGCTGGCTGGGCCGGCGCCAAGGGGGGCTTCGCCTGATGCCGTCCTACCCGGGGACGTCGAGCAGGCTGGGCAGTCGGGGGTAGCTGGTGTTGCGGAAAGTGCGAGTCCGGCGAGGGTGTCACCTCGACCGAGCCGGGAGGCGTCTGAGCCTGGGCTGTCTGGCGGCGTTGCCCGTCCGAGGCAGGTCAGGGTGCGGCCGCGGTACTTGGAGGATTATGAGTGTTGATGGGTTTCCGATGGTCGTGTTGTGATTATCCGTTCATTATGTGACGGGTCATTTTACGAGGGGAGGAGTGTGCTGTGTCACGTGATTGGGTTTTCGTATATCATGCCTCGCCCGCTAGGGGTGGGGAGAGTGTGCTTCTGGTCGTGCAATAAAGCGGAGTAGATGCTGGCCCGTGTGCTTCTTGCGTCCCACCGCACCTGGTACACCTGGTACATTAGGCCTGAAGGCCTTTGCTGATTATACACTGTCTGGCTTTGTTGTATCAGATTTCCATTGGCTTTGTTTGGCTCGAGTGTTAATCACGATGAGGGAACATGAAAAATCGAATCATATGTCGAATAAAAATTATAAGTAAGGTTTAATCAAGCCCATACAGTACTTGCCTCCATAAAAAATATAGCGTCACGTAATTTTATCAACAGCCCCATGTTGGGGTTAAACAATCTGTGACAGTGTGACGAATCAGCTCGTTCTGATATAACTGTGACGAATCAACTCTTGTAAGAGTGATTTAAATGTGCATTTTCCAATCAGCCCATTACCAGATTTGTAAAGTCAATTCACTCGCACTTTAATGGCAAAGTCCCGTACCCTGAAAATCCGAACCAGGATTTTATAAACAAAATGTTTTTTTTTTACCACAGAGAGTAGGAGGGCAAAAGAGAGGGAGAGAGACGCACGCACACACGCAAAAAAAATGTTGTAGCAGATAATATGGAATAGGAAAAGACTAGAAGCGAACGTAGAATTCTTCTTACTTTCGCTTCTGACTTTACCTATTACCTCAACATTACCTTCACAACAACAACAACAACAACACCGCCGAGAACAGGATCTCATCTGAAAAAAAAATTCCTAAACATTACCTTCAAAACGAAAACTACACCGCCAAGAACATGATCTCATCTAAAAAAAAATATTACCTCAACATTACCTTCACAACGACAACTGCACCACCGTGAACAGGATCTCATGTAAAAAAATTACCTCAACATTACCTTCACAACGACAACTACAACGCCTAGAACAGGATCTCATCTAAAAAAAATATATTACCTCAACATTACCTTCATGACAACTACACCGCCAAGAACAGGATCTCATCTAAAAATATATATATTACCTCAACATTACCTTCACAATGACAACTACACCACCTAGAACAGGATCTCATCTAAAAAAAAAAAATACCTCAACATTACCTTCACAACGACAACGAAAACGCCGAGAACAGGATCTCATCTAAAAAATATATATTACCTCAACATTACCTTCATGACAACTACACCGCCGAGAACAGGATCTCATCTAAAAATATATATATATTACCTCAACATGACCTTCACAACGACAACTACACCGCCTAGAACAGGATCTCATCTAAAAAAAAAAAAATATATATATATATATATATATATATATATATATATTACCTCAACATTACCTTCACAATGGCAACTAAACCACCTATAACAGGATCTCATCTGCAAAAATAAATATTACCTCAACATTACCTTCACAACAACTACACTAGATCTAGAACATGATCTAGAACCTAGAACATGATCTCATCTAAAAAAAAAAATTACCTCAACATTATCTTCACAACGACACCGACTAGAACAGGATCTCATCTGAAAAAAAAAATCCTCAACATTACCTTCACAACAACTACACTGCCTAGAACATGATCTCATCTAAAAAAAAAAAAATACCTCAACATTACTTTCACAACAACTACACCACCTAGAACAGGATCTCATCTAAAAAAATAAATACTAGAAGCGAACGTAGAATTCTTCTTACATTCGCTTCTTACTTCACCTATAACTTGTTCACAACTGTATACGCAATTTCCGGTTACTTCGGCCTGGATTCGGGATCAGCGATCAAATAACGTAAATCACAATTAAAAATTATTTTTTGATGATGCGGGAGATATCTTTATTAAAATCAGTGGAGGAAATACACACCATGTCTGATATTATTTGGGTCTTTCATGTCTCCGACGATGCCTTTATCTCCTGGCATGCATCATTCCCCATGACAAAAACCGGAAAGAAAAAAAACGGAAGCAAAAGGGTCATAGCCAACGACACGGATTCCAAATTGCCAGGGGTATTGTGCTGTTGTTGTTTCCTATTCTCTCATGTGCACGCGTTAAATATGAGGCTCACTGCGTTCGCTATAAAGCTAAATCCCCTGTTCTAAATCATGACAAATCTTATCTATCTAACCTTATTCATTCACATGTTAGCACAGCACAGACACGGCACAAAGTTAGTGAGACAGAATTAGAGAATGTAATCTGAGCCGTGGGTCATAATATTTTTTTATTCTCAGACCCAGCTTTCACCACATAGACACGTGGGACGTCAGCAAGTATGAAGGGGTTAAGTGGACAGAGAAAGCAATAAATAATAATTTTGTGACCACAGTGTGGTCATTGTTGTTCATTTGTGATGCATCTCATAGGTTATCAATCTATTTAGGGCACAACAGCCCTTGAGGGTGCCCATTTTATGGATACAATTCATGTCGATGTTGCTTTGCAGAGGAAAATGGACACAGTTACTCATCGAAATTAGCCTGGGATATTGATATTGAAGATCGGAGATTCGCATTTCAGTAGGACAACAATCCAAAGCACAAAGCTAAAGCCACAAAGATAAGATGGTTAATTATTAGGTCCGATACTTTAGCCTATCTTTTTGACCATTATTTGGTCTATATACATACAGTATATATATATATATATATATATATATATATATATATATATAATATATATATATATATATATATATATATATATATATATATATATATATATATATATATATATATATATATATATATATATATATATATATATATATATATATACAGTCTGACCCCGTATATAAGAACACGCTCGGGAGTGAGAATGTATGTTCTTACATCCGGGTTCATCATCCACTTCACAAAACTGGCCACGGGAGGCAATGTATGAGCACCAGGGGTCATGTACTTCACAGGGACGGTGATATCAATTTATTTAAATGAACGTGTTTATTCTGCTGTATTGGAAAACACACTGGTTTCACGTGTCGCACTTTGGATTCACGGTGAAAGTTACTTTGCTTTCACGAAGGAGTCAGACAGTTTGGTTTGGACCATACTTCTGTTTCTGCTCTCCAATATTTTATCATGGAGAGAGTACAGAAGTTTTCTGGCGTCGGTGTTGTCACTGTGATAAAAATAGGCTGTCAGTGTGTCAAGCGCCTGGATGGCTTGGAGCTTCGTGGGTGGTGGCACAACCGATTCTTCTCTCTCTTCGTCTTTGTCGTCTTCCATCTTTGCTTGGGGTTGCATTACAGTGTCGACAATCTCTTGATCAACCATTTCACCGTAGCACTCTGTCCCTTCATCGATGTTGACAAATGAAAGGAATTCCTATTGTGTAATGTCCGGGACATGCAGAGCTCCTGCGACGTCTTCTTCGGCGTTTTGTTCAGAATCGCATTCTTCATCTTCGGACTGTTTCACGAAGCCAGCCTTCTTGAAGCAGTTAGCGATTGTCTGGGGCGTAACCATGAAGAGGGCCCGTTTCAACATGTGCATCACCTTCAGAACTGTGATAGTTTTGCTCACTTCTGACGCTGGTTTTTGTGGCACGCTGTCGATAGCAGCAACTTGAAGTCAAACAATTTCTCGTTGGTACGTACGCCTTCATGGTTCGGATCATGCCTTGGTCTAGAGGTTGAATCAGAGATGTCGTAATAGGTGGCATGAACTGGAGCTTTATGTTCGTTAGCGTCACATCCGGTGGAAGAAGGTGGCACGCAGCGTGGTCAGCAAACAAGACAATGTTTCTACACTGGCGTGCAACTGACAGTTGAGTTTGGTAAGAATTTGTGACCATATTGCACTCGTTATCCATGCATTAGAATTGGCGAAGTAAAGGAATGGCAGGTTATGAACATTGTTGAAACATCGTGGCTTGCCGGACTTGCCAACAATGAAGCCTCACTTATCACTGCCATCGAGATGACACAACAAAAGAACAGTCAGGCAGTCTTTTGGAACTTTACCTCCAGCTGGCTTGTCACCGGCACTTGTTGGAGAACCATGGGGAATGGCCTTATAAAAAAGGCCCGTTTCGTCGGCATTGTAAATGTCTTTCTCTGCATAATTCGCAAGCAAGTCGGGGAGCACATTTTTAATCCAGTTGCCTACCGTTGCACCATCAGCTGCCGTTTTCTCGCCATGGAATTTCTTGAATGAAACGTTGTTCGCTTGCTTCTAGCGCGTCAGCCAACTGTTACTAGGTTCAAACTCAACACTTTACGAAACGGCAAACGAAGCAGCCTTCTCTGATGATACAGTCTGTTACGACAGCATTGCTTGCGCGAGCTTGATGGAACCAAGCAGTTGTCGCTTCATTGATGTCTTTGTGGATGCTGTCACGGCTACGCTTTCTGTTGATGTTCGAGTTGTTGAGCACTTTGATACGAAGTGACTCCTCATCTTTGACAATTTTGCTGACGGTCGGCAATCCAATGCCATACTTTTTCACGACATTGGCTCTCGTCAGCGATTTCGACTTTAAAGAATCCAAAATTTCAACTTTCTCAACAAGACTCGGCGTTTTTCGAGTGGATGCCATTGCGATGAAGCAAAACTACCACTTTCTCATTCGGGATTTCCGGAAAACCACTGTATAGGAAAGTGAAACTAATGCGTCAGCCGACTGATGCCAGCTTTTCCTGTGGCTTCGGATAGAAAATTGTACTTTTGTGTTGACAAATGTTCTTATATGCGGGTTTTCTTTGTATGCCTGCTTGTTATATGTGGGTTTCCCCATATACATTTACATGGGAACATGTTCGGGAATAAGAAAACATGATCTTATACGTGCGTTTTTCTTGTATCCGGGTCAGACTGCATATGCATATATATATATATATATATATATATATATATATATATATATATATATATATATATAGATATATATATATATATATATATATATACATACACACACATATATATGGAGTTGCTTTTCATCAGCAGGGACTGGCAAGCTCATCAGGAAAGAAGGGAAAATGGACGGTGCAAAGTACAGGAGAATCCTTGGAAACCTGTTTAAATTTGAAACTGGGTCGGAGATTCACATTTCATTAATTTCACATGAATAAGAAGAAAATAAATGTTCTTGAGTGGCCTAGTCAAAGTCCTGACTTGGACCCAATCGAACATTTATGACGAGACTTGAAGTTTACAGTCCATCAACGATCCCCATCAAACTTGGCAGAACTTAAGCAATTTTCACGTGAAGAATGGGCAAAGATTTAACCTTATCACTGTGCAAAGTTGGTGAAGATCTCCCCAAAAAGACTTGTAGCACTCATTGTTACAAAACGTGCTTCAAAGAAGTACTGACCTGAGAAGTTGAATACCTTTGCTTCCAGGGAATTTTGATTTGTACAAGTTTTTTGCAGGTATTCCTGACTTGTAACCTCCTTCAACCATAACAGTGTTTTTTTTTTTATCTTCAGTTATGAATAAAAAAGTGAGAAATGACCACATTGTGGTCAAAACCTCTGACACAAAAAAATAATAAACCCCAGCAATGTATAATCAGCAGAGGCCAACAGGCTTGATGTCTTTGGCTCACCAGAAAACCAAGATGGCGGCCATATTGTTTTAGCTGGGTGGCATGGTGGGTGGACCAGTCAAGTGACAAATGTTGGTGTGGTCTGGCAGTTGCCCAGCCAATGGGTGCAAATTTCAAAAATCGACCCCCAACAAGAACCTCAACAAAAACAGAAACAACAGCAACACGGAGCTCTTGTCGACCTGTGACATGTCTAAGGTAAAAAGTTCATTTGGAAAAATTATTCATATATAATTTGTAATTCATCTAAATGTGGCATTATTGGTAGGAGGTGAATACTTTTGCAGGCCACTGTATCCTGCCAATTGAAGCACCACTACCAACAGCCACAACAATCACAAACCCCAAATGAGGTTTCTGTTGTTGGGATTCATCAAAGACATCATACAACTGCGCAAGGGTCATTTGGACACAAGAATAATATGAACATCAACAACTGGATGTAGTTTTTCATCAAAAACAATCACAATATACACAGTATGGCCGTGAAATATTGCAATCGATTTAGCATTGGAAAGGTGAGCTGACATGCTCGGGTAAATAACTATGCTTGGAAGCCTTGCCTGATAAGGGCACTTCCTGATCTATAACCGCCGTAAAAAATCCCATGAGTGTCCGTGAATGGTGAGAAGTCAACAGAAAAAATGAAATCAAAAGCCATGGAAGAGGTAGCTTTGCCCTTTGGAAGAAAACTTATTTTAGCTCGATTTTGTGGCTGACTTAACATTTTAAAAGAATTGGCAAAGAATGTTAACACACAGTATAACTGCAAAACACACACATACACACACACACACACACACACACACACACACACACACACACACACA
Source organism: Eptatretus burgeri (assembly GCF_056783735.1). Classification (NCBI taxonomy): domain Eukaryota; kingdom Metazoa; phylum Chordata; class Myxini; order Myxiniformes; family Myxinidae; genus Eptatretus; species Eptatretus burgeri. The sequence continues at coordinate 31,461,018 of NC_140978.1, read as the reverse complement.
CACACACACACACACACACACACACACACACACACACACACACACACACACACACACATATTGGTCCGATTCACTGGCCAGGTCCCAATGGTACTCAATGACGATGGAGCGATGTGAGGCAGGTGAAACGTACCCATTTCCATATTTGTTCGGTACAAGATTACAGGGACAAGGTATTTGTGAGATATGCTGTGAGGACACAGGCCTGACCACGTTCTCTCCAAAGTACATGGATAAATGGATGTAAGGAAGGTCAGGGCAATGTGTGTGAAATTAAAGAACCATCTGGACTACAAATCAATGATGTACACACCTGGCTATATTTTACACCTGTGCATGAACACCACAAGTAGACGTTTCCACAAAAATCTTGAATCACTGTGCCCATCCTCCCGTTCACCGAGTACCGTATACCTGACAATGAACAACCAGCTATGGTTTTATAACAGCTGAATTGTCTGGAATGTCACCAAATAGAGTGAGGTTGATTCAAAGGGACAATTTGACTCTCACAAATATCCTTGATTGGAAAATTCTTCTTTGGTGATATCTCGACAACTGCAGTTCTAATAATTTCTCTCGAGAGCGAGAGCATATTCGAAACATATTAGCAGGAACTGCCAGTGGTCTTTTAGATCTTCGGCATGAGCGATAACTTAAAGCTGAATATTTTTGTGGTTCCAAACTATGTCTCGTTGGAAGCTGCCTCCAGGAAGAGCCATACGCCCGATGTTGGCTTAACGGTTAAGATTGCTGGTTTAAGATCTTAGGGTCTTGAGTTTCAACCTCTGTCGTGTCGTTGAAACAACACCATGTGGGTTGACTCAGCCTGTCATCTTTGTGAGGTCGGAAAAATGAGTACCAGCTTTTTGTAATAGGGGCACTGTATCAGTGGCACAGCTGTGCTTCTAAAAAAACTATGCAACCAGCAGCTACAGGCTGCATATGAAACAACATGAAGAACCATGACATGTTTGTGTTGTGATTCAGACAATATCGAAAGGAAAGGGCAAGTTCAGTTGTGGCACCACTGCAGTAAATGGACCACTTGTAGATAGATGGTCCATGGAATAAAATCCGCTCCTGAAACTGACTCATTCTTTGAGCTCCCTAACCCTCATAGTCGTCTAGTTATCCATGTATCTTGTTTATCAGCACTTTCGTAAAAAAAAGATTTTTTGCAGATTTCAGGCAGCAAAGCAAAGTTTTTTTTTTGATTTTGAGGTCGTATTCATCTCCTTTATTGTGCAGCAAAAAGCTGTGGGGTAGCATCATTAGCTGAGGGCACAGCTGTGCGACTGATGCAGCAATGGACTCTGCTGGTTATAGCAGGAATTTGGAATTTTTTCATGGTGCTGGCGATAGCTCGCTGATTCTTCGCAAAGGACACCGTGGTATCTTCAACGTCCACCAACGAATGGTGGCAGAAGAAATGTCCAATTCAATACCCATCCGAGGGATGGCATACACATTCATGAATCACCCTGCCCATGAAACATCAGGCTGATGGTTTATAGCTGGGTCAGGATTCTGTAAAACTTCTGCCAAAATCTGAGCTGGCTCATCACCTCCTATCATGATCTCAATTGACAGGCAATCATCGACAATGAAAAAGTGCTCTTTCATGGTTTTTTTGTTGTGTCCCCCACCCCCCATCACCGACACACACACACACACACACACACACACACACACCCACACACACACACACACACACACACACACACACACACACACACACACACACACACACACACACACACACACACACACCAGGACAACCACAAGCATCTCTTGTAAAAATGATAGATTGCAACAAACATGCTCAAGTTTTCACTCCTGGTGCAAATCGATTGGTCCAAAATTATAACGACAAATAAAGAGCACATTTTGCACTGGCATTATTACGACCAATATATTTACCAGTATGTTTTGTCAGACTCTTGAATTAAAGGTACAGGTTAAATGGATCATGTCATTCCAGAAATAATAACACTGGGGAAGCAGCAAAATTGCAAACAGTCTATCTGATGGAAGAGGGAAAGGCAACTCTACGTCTGATTACCATAAAACGTTTGTCACAGCTGTAACTAACATCCAATATTATCAATACAGGGCAGTTTCAAGCAGGACAGAGACACCTTGAAAAAAAAATTTAAAAAATCCTTCAACAAAGACACAAGAACAGTAAGGGGTTGTCTTTTGGACAATACAACAGGAAATTAAAGGAAGTGATGTAAGCAGGGGAGACATGAGCTGTTAAACCCAAGAAGATAAAGATGATGATTTGGTTCATTGCTGTGCACTTCTCTGAAAACGTGAGAAAGCTCAATTATGGATAAAACAAAACTAAACTAGAGGGGGAGCACTAGGTAGAGTGCAAAACCTCCGCCACCAATACTGCTGGGTCACTCAAGTGAACCTTATATCTTATTCATTAAATATGATGTCAACAGTGCTGACAAAGTTATAGTTCTTTTCTCCAACATTTTTTTTTGGGGGGGGAGGGGGAGGGGGGGTTGGAAATCACTTAAAACATGTAGAAATGCAAAAAAAAAGAAAAAAAATCAAATATTTTTTCAAAATGGCAGCCATAGCGGCCATATTGGATTTTGGACCAGTCCAAAATCTAATGGCATGGTCCTTGGACCATACCTAATCCCCCAACCAAGTTTCGTCGAAATCCGTCGAGGAGATTTTCCGCAATGCTGTTCACAAACAAACAAACAAACAAACAGAGAGGGGTGAAAACAGTAACCTCCGATCTTCGATGGCGGAGGTTAACGAGAATGGCACTCAGCAGAATTAATAACTCTGCCAGGCTGAACAGTTTATATTTTGTATCCAACTAATAGGCTGCATATGCATCCAGACCTTAACCAAAATCTAATCAGCTTGCTCTTGTCACTTAATCAACTCATCCACCAGGTTTTGTCATAACCAACCACAACTTTTTGAGGCATCATGAGAAATATCGTTTTAAGCCCCATCTCTCAATGGTGAAGAATCAATGAGAAAAAGAAAACAAATTATCGTATCCCTATCCGAATCTTCACCAAAATCTAATCAATATCCGTCCTTGTCACACGCCCAACTCAAAAACAGTCCAACACGTTATTCATCCAAATAAATCCGTAACTATTTGAGATATCCTGCTCAAAGACACAAACAAACAAATAAACAAGCAAACAAAGAAGATGTCGTGCAGAGTACAATAGGTACTTGCAAAATCCTTAAAACAAATTTGACCGTTAAAATAATTGGTGATTGAATTCAATGATCAAATATGCAACTCCTCTTCAAACTTCAAGTCAATCGGATGAAAATTGACAATATTTGGCCGATGTCCACTTTTTGGCCTATGTTGACCTTTTGTTATTAAATCAAGCCAGATTAGATCTGTGGCTTGCTGCAGATATCATGTAAACCTGTACTAACCTGTTTCATGGTTGGGTTGGCGGCGACCAAATTGTCTCCCCCACCAGGTCTTTTGGTGAGGAGTGTGTATACACCTCCCATGTATACACACATATATATATATATATACACACACATATATTGTTGCGGTTGAGGAAATTCGCAAACCACCATTCAGGTCCCGTAGGTGAGATATCTCTGTAAGTACATGTGTAGTTAGCCCCAAACCCGTTGTTTAGAGGGAATAAATGTGATTCATTCGGGCTGTGACCCTTTAAGATAGCCGTTTTTCTGTTCTATCTTTATTTTGAACCAACCACGTCTCAACCGCCATCACACAACAACCACCAACCGCAACTCCGCTTCACAACAACAACAACGCCAACAGCCACGACCTTTACCTTCGCAGCTCGCTCCTGCAGACATCGCATCGACGCCATTCCGGGCGTCGCCGTGGCCGTGGACCATCACTTTAGACCCTCCACCACCTTCGCCTCTCCTTCTGCGGCCATTCCCGCACCGCTTGTGGGCACCGAGCGTCAGGCTGTCCTGGACTCGTACAGTGCGCGTGCCGAGCCGCGGGTACAAAGTGCGGCCTTTCCGAGGAGAGGTCGGATCAGGAATGATACACGCCCACTTCTGATCCGTCCAATCAGCAAGCGCGGGGCGGTTTGGCCCCGCCTCCAGGCGCGTCGGAGTAGAATCAATATATGCAAATTCGAGGATCAGGGGAGATTCACGCCCCTTTTTCTCCGTCCAATGGGCGAGCGTGGCTCCACCCCCAAGCTCGTTTTGATCCAGAAATTTGCATATGGGATCTCCTACACCACTATAAAGCGCCGAGCGCGGGGCGAATTTAGTCAGTTTTTGGGCTCGGGCGAGTTGGAGAAGTGTGGCAGCGGCAGAGTTTTTGGGCTCGGGCGAGTTGGAGAAGTGTGGCAGCGGCAAAGTGTGGCAGCAGCAGTCAAGATGGGTCTGGAGGAGAGTCAGTCTGTCGGGGTTCGGAGTCTGTCGGGGAGCTGCAGAGAGGGGAAGCCGGGAGCGCGGTCGAGGTCGCAGTGGAGTCGCTCGTCGTGGGACCCAAGCAAGCCAGCTATCCTCTTTCCCCAGAGCATCAACAATTCCCCCCCCCTTTTTCCCCCCGCGCTGAGATAGTGCGAAAAGGGGGCCCCGTTCCCACCCCAAGCAGTGCTAACGAAACCTGTGAAGGAGCGCGGAGTCGGGGCACCGCCGCCACATTTGCGGCTCATCACAAGATGGGTAGGCTCCACCCGGTCTCGTGGCCCACAGGCCCGTCTGTCCCCTTGTCATTGAGGGTGGCCCTTTTCTTTTGCTTTTGAGTATATGTGTTGTCGGCGCCGTCTGTAAAGTAAAACTGTGTAAGTGTTGCCGTGTGCTCGCGTAGTCGGTAGTAGATCTGCATTGTTGTGTTTCTTTTGTAACATCTGCTTTTGGTGCATAATTGTTGTAATTGTATATGTGTGCTTTCCATGTGCCGCGGAATAAATGTGAATTATGTTGAACTGTTTTTCCCGTTTCGCTTCGTCTTTTCTTTAATTGAATCTCCATCTTGCTTCACTTAAAGGGTTGGTAGTGGGCTTAATAAGCCCGATAATTAATCGGAACCGTCGAGGCCGACGATAACACCGCTCGGTTATCCCGATAGTACGGAACGGGTCGCTTAAGTGGCCCATATCCGGAGTCGACCTGCGGCGAGGTGCGATCGCCTGGTCTACCCTCCGTGTGGGTACTTGGGTAGGTCGAATTTGGCGAACAACCCTATCCCACACGGGTGGCCGATTGGCACGATCGTGGTGAGGCCAAAAGGCCCACCCGTGACGAGTTCCCGGCGTTAGTCCGAGAGGGTCACGACGGATGTCCGTCCGGTGGGCGACGTGCCGCGATTCGAGTTACGTGGACGCTCGCACGCCGGCGGGCGCGAATTCGCAACAACATATATATATATGTACATATATATATACATATATATATATATATATATATATATATATATATATATGCATATATATATATATATATATATATATATATATATATATATATATATATATATATATATATATATATATATATATATATATATATACATATATGTGTATGTATATATATATATATATATATATATATATATATATATATATATATATATATATATATACATATATATATATACATATATATATATATATAGTGCCTGCAGAAAGAAATCATGCCTCTTGACTTTTTCACACTTTGTTGTGTTACAGCATGAATTCAAAATGGATTAAATTTAATTTTTTTGTCACTGTTCTGCAATATACCCCCATAATGTCAAAGTGAAAACATGTTTGAATTTTTTTTTGAAATTAATCAAAACTGAAAAACTAAAATGTCTTGCGCCAATAAGTATTCAACCTATTTGCAATGACACTCCAAATTGAGCTCAGGTGCATCCAATTTCTTTTGATCATCCTTGAGATGTCTCTACAACTGATTGCAGTCCACCTCATCAGCAACATCATTAGCAACAGTCCAGACAGAAACATGGACCTCTGAGGCTCCCAAGCATGTACCACGTGTAAATGTCAAAAACAGTTAACAGTGTTGTGTAATTCACAAACGAACGATGAAACCAGACCGGTAGCTGAGAGTGTGTGTAGCATTGGGATTCATTCTCATGTGTGTGGTATTGTGAATGTCTTCACAGCGGTGGAGGAACTCTGAAAAGGGTTTGAAACAGCAAACGACTTACCATACGTAGCCTATCATGGTTGCTTTATGCAGCTTTCTTTGGCTGGGAGAGAATGGGGGTGGGGGAGTCAATTTATTTATATAATTCTAACCACGTGGGTTTAATTGATGAGGTGAGAGATAATTGGTTATTCTCTTTATTCAAAGGATGTGAGTTGGTCTTTGTTTTTCATTTTCAGTACACACACATATATATATATATATATATATATATATATATATATATATATATATATATATATATATATATATATATATATATATATATATATATATATATATATATATATGTATACAGGGTGACCCAAAAAAATGTACTCACATTTTGGCTCCTCATAACTCATTGAATTTTTCATTTATTTTTTAGATCAAATTGACCGTAATAATGGCAGAAGTATGACTCGGTTTTGAAGAAAGAATTTATCATAGGGTGCTACTGGAAGCACGAAAACATCAGGGAAGTGCAAAGACAATTTAGAAGACATTTTCACAAAGATCCACCAAGGCGACGCACCATTGCTCAAATCTGAGATAAGTTTGAAACAGATGGAACAGTGCATGACATCCATAAGGAGCGTTCAGGAAGATCACGGTCATCAACCACCCTCGCAAAGGAAAATCAATTGCTGGAAACCCTCCACTGATCCCCACGGAAATCTGTACGAAAAATGGCTCGTGAGACAGGAATCGCAAAATCAAGCACCCATCGCATTTTGAAGCGAATTAATTGGAAAAGTTACATTCCAAAATTAATCTACACTCTAAATGAAGACAATCCTGACCGGAGAGCTGAATTTTGTGAGTGGTACCTGGGCAAATGCGAAGAAGATGCAGCATTTCCTTCCAAAATTGTTTGGATTGATGAGGCCTGCTTCAAGTTAAATGGCTCAATTAACTGACACAATTGCACCTACTGCGCTCCTGAAAATCCGCATGTTACTATGGAACACCATTTAAACTTACCAGGGGTTACTGTGAGGTGTGGGATATTAGCATTGTGGGCATCCAAGGGCCATTCATTTTTGACCAAACTGTCACTGAGGATGTATACTTAAACTTGCTGCAGGACTCTGTCGGTCCACGTGTGGAAGAGATATTTGGTGACGAAGATATTTACCTTCAGCAAGATGGAGCACATCCCCACTACCACCGTGATGTAAGGGCCTATCTCGAAGCAACTTTTGCCAACAGATGGATTGGGCGAAGAGGTAGTGTTGAATTCCCTGCGCGTTCCCCAGACCTCACTCCAATGGACTTCTTTTTATGGGGATATCTCATTGATAAGGTTTACGGCTCAAAACCAGCAACAGTCGATGAGCTGAAAGAGGAAATTGAAAGACAATGTCTTGCAGTTCCAAATGAAATGATTCATAACGCTGTTGAATCCATTGGTCCACGTTATCGGAAGGTGATGGTCGTCAGTTTGAACATTTGTAAACATGCATTTATCCATTTATACATTTAACCATTATTGTTGTTTCTAAGTCAATAAACAACGCATTTATTTTCATTTAAAGAGTGAGTACATTTTTTTAGGACACCATATATATATATATATATATATATATATATATATGTACATATATGTACATATATATATATATATATATATATATATATATATATATATATATATATATATGTGTATGTATATATATATATATATATATACAGTGGGGAGAACAAGTATTTGATACACTGCCGATTTTGCAGGTTTTCCCACTTACAAAGCACGTAGAGGTCTGTAATTTTTATCAGAGGTACACTTCAACTGTGAAAGACGGAATTTAAAACAAAAATCCTGAAAATCACATTGTATGATTTTAAAATAATTAATTTGTATTTTATTGCATGAAATAAGTATTTGATCACCGACCAACCAGTAAGAATTCCGGCTCTCACAGACCTGTTAGTTTTGTCTTTAAGAAGCCCTCCCATTCTCCACTCATTACCTGTATTAACTGCACCTGTTTGAACTCGTTATCTGCATAAAAGACAGCTGTCCACACTCAATCAATCAGACTCCAACCTCTCCACAATGGGCAAGACCAGAGAGCTGTCTAAGGACATCAGGGACAATATTGCAGACTTGCACAAGGCTGGGATGGGCTACAGGACAATAGGCAAGCAGCTTGGTGAGAAGGCAACAACTGTTGGCGCAATTATTAGAAAATGGAAGAAGTTCAAGATAACAGTCAATCTCCCTCGGTCTGGGGCTCCATGCAAGATCTCACATCCTGGAGCCTCGATGATCATGAGAAGGGTGAGGGATCAGCCCAGAACTACACGGCAGGACCTGGTCAATGACCTGAAGAGAGCTGGGACCACAGTATTAAAGAAAACTATAAGTAACACACTACGCCATCATGGATTAAAATCCTGCAGCGCACGCAAGGTCCCTCTGCTCAGGCCAGCGCATGTCCAGACCCGTCTGAAGTTTGCCAATGACCATCTGGATGATCCAGAGGAGGAATGGGAGAAGGTCATGTGGTCTGATGAGACCAAAATCGAGCTTTTTGGTATAAACTCCACTCGCCGTGTTTGGAGGAAGAAGAAGGATGAGTACAACCCCAAGAACATCATCCAAACCGTGAAGCATGGAGGTGGAAACGTCATTCTTTGGGGATACTTTTCTGCAAAGGTGACAGGACGACTGCACCGTGTTGAGTGGAGGATGGATGGGGCCATGTATCACGAGATCTTGGCCAACAACCTCCTTCCCTCAACAAGAGCATTGAAGATGGGGCGTGGCTGGGTCTTCCAGCATGACAACGACCCGAAACACACAGCCAGGGCAACTAAGGAGTGGCTCTGTAAGAAGCATCTCAAGGTCCTGGAGTGACCGAGCCAGTCTCCAGACCTGAACCCAAAAGAAAATCTTTGGAGGGAGCTGAAAGTCTGTGTTGCCCAGCGACAGCCCCGAAACCTGAAAGATCTGGAGAAGATCTGTATGGACGAGTGGGCCAAAATCCCTGCTGCAGTCTGTGCAAACCTGGTCAAGAACTATAGGAAACGTCTGATCTCTGATCTGATCTCTGAAACGTCTGATCGAAACGTAATTGCAAACAAAGGTTTCTGTACCAAATATTAAGTTCTGTTTTTCTGATGTATCAAATACTTATTTCATGCAATAAAATGCAAATTAATTATTTAAAAAATCATACAATGTGATTTTCAGGACTTTTGTTTTAGATTCCGTCTTTCACAGTTGAAGTGTACCTATGATAAAAAATACAGACCTCTACGTGCTTTGTAAGTGGGAAAACCTGCAAAATCGGCAGTGTATCAAATACTTGTTCTCCCCACTGTATATATATATATATATATATATATATATATATATATATATATATATATATATATATATATATATATATATATATATATATATATATATATATATATATATATCTATATATATATATATATATATGTATATATATGTATATATATATATATATATGTGTCTATGTGTCATATCCCTGTGTTATGAAAGGTGACCAGGGTTGCGTCAGGAAGGGCATCCGGCGTAAAACATGTTCCAAATCACTATGCAGATCATACGGATGATCCGCTGTGGCGACCCCGAAAGGGAGCAGCAAAAGAAGAAGATATATATATAAATATATATATATATATATATATATATATATATATATATATATATATATATTGTTGTGGATTTCCGCCCACCGGCGTGCGAACGACCGCGTCTAACCAATAGCGGTCGCTTCGCCCAACGAACGAACAATCCAGTCGCGGCTTTCGGATCAACGCCGGAAACCAGCCACGAGTGTGTTTTTAACCACACCACAACCTTGTCCGCACTCTTCCCGCACTACAGGGTCCGATCGCCAAATCTTCGATTTACCTTATTATTCACACGGGTAGGTTACCTCGTGTGGTCTTCAAGTTGTTCGGACCCGGGCTCCAGCGAGAGCGAGCTGGATCCAATCGCCGTGAGCCGCGATCCTTCCCGAGTTCCCGCGAATCCTCCCGAGCTTCTCAACATGTGCTGGTGAGACGAGGCGCCGATCCTTCCCGTCGATGCGTCGCTTCCCCGAGGAACCACCTCCAAGAAGAGGTCGATGAGTCGCACCAAGCCGGGAACCAAAATGGGGAACAAAGAGCTCCACGAACCAAGAAGAAGAAGAAGCCACCACTCGCAGCTGGAGCCGAGCAACTGGCTTAACTTTCTTCCAAACAGGGCAGCTTGAAGCAAAAAGCTCTCCTGAGCCAAGCAGAAGCCGAAACTCACGGAACCATCAATGCAAAAAGCCTCCTCCGGAGCCAGGCCGCAGCCAAAACTCACTGAGCCAGCCAAAGCAAAAAGCTTCCGAAGGCCTCAACCCTAACCCAAGCCAAACCGGACACGAAGGTCTGCTGAACGACTACCCTCACTCCCTTCTCCCACTCCGACATGAACAAAGAAAAGATCTCCTCTTATCCTTCTCCCGCCCTTCCCCCGCTCCCGGCGTGACTCATGACTCATGCCCTCGTGCTCCATCCCCCGCTCAACCACGGGTGGGAGGGAGTTGTTGACATCATCAGTCACGGGACGGTAGGGTTCTTCTTCCTCTTCGCAGAAGGGGGGGGGGGGGGGAAGGACGTCTCCATTGTTTCGTTCCCCGACTATTAAATCGATCCGCAGCGCATCTAATCGATTTCTGAACATTTAAACAATTGAAGGTGATCTATCTAGGGAACAAGCACTTATCGACATAGCTGACGAAAGGAACCTGAATGTTGTGTGCAATCGAATTCCCAACTTACCAGGATTTGCGCTCCGGCCACCGTAAAACCCTTCATTCCGCAAAACGCAAAAACGCAAAAAAATCTGAAAACCCACTCCGTGGGAGTACCTCCTGTGCAGCTTCCCTTCGCAGGGCAGCTCACCGGATGACGGGATTGGGGCAAAGCCTTCGGGACCCCCAATCTTTGATAGGAGGGAAACCACGGGGTAACATCCCTGGGACAGATTGCGGGAGAGTGTGTCGGAGTGGTGCTGAGGTGTCGTCCACCAGACGGCGGTCTCCTTGGGTTAACCTGAGGCGGTCCCTTCGGGTGGGTGCCTGGAATGTCCTATCCCTAAGAGAGGATGATCACCTGTCTCTGTTATCATCTGAGCTCAAGCGTTTGGACATCGGGATTGCAGCTCTCTCTGAGGTTCGGAGACCAGATTGCGGAGAGATAATGGTGGGTGGTTACACCTACGATTGGTCTGGTCGCTCTGATGGTTACCATACCCAAGGAGTTGCTGTAGCTGTGTCCAATAAGCTGACCCCAATGATAATTGCGGTAACACCGGTCAACGAGCGTATTATGAGATTAAGGATTCGTCACTCCTTAGGTGTCATTTCCCTGGTCTCTGTTTATGCTCCGACTGAGGCGAGTGATCTCACCGTGAAGGATGCATTCTACGCCACACTCGAGTCTGTGGTTGATCAGTGCCCCAGACGAGATACACTTCTAGTCTTGGGGGATTTCAATGCATCGACTGGAACTGATAGGGATGGTTATGAGGTGTGTGTTGGTCCCCATGGGTCAGGAACTATGAACCAGAATGGCACTAAGTTCCTTGACTTTGCAAGAAGTCATGGACTTAGGGTGGCTGGTTCATGGTTTCAGCGCCCGCAAGCTCATCGCTGGACTTGGTATTCCAACGCTGGCGGTGTGGCGAGGGAGATTGACCATGTCCTCATTGACGGTCGTTGGAGGATGATCCAGAACTGCAGGGTCTACCGGAGTGCTCAGTTCCTCAATACTGACCACAGGCTTGTTGTAGCAACTCTAAAGCTGCACCTTAAATCCTGGAGAATGGTACCATCCCAGCCGAGGCTGGATGTTGCCAAGCTCAGGGATGAGAGAGTAGCTGAGGAGGTGGAGAACAGGCTGAGTGGACACTTGGGGGGTCTGGGTGCCTTGGGGGGTCCTGAAGAGTTGTGGAGCGCCTTCAAGACCACCGTCCTTGATGTTGCCTGTGGATGCCTTGGAGCTCACCGCAGGGCAAAGAAGAATTTTGTCTCTCAAGGGACACTGGATACCATTGACCAGAGTCGCAGGGCCAGGCTGAATGGCAGAGCTGAGCTGTTCAGGGAGCTGAGGCGTAAAACTGTACGTGCACTGAGGGTGGACAAGGAGGCCTATGTGCGAGGAATCTGTGAGGGGGTAGAGCATCACCTGTGGACAGGTGATTCTCGTCCCGCTTACAGGGGAATTCGCGCATTACGTTCATCCAAGCCCATCCCTCGGAGCACTACAGTTCGAGCAGAGAGTGGTTGGCTCTTGACAGAGGAGTCTGAAGTGAAGGCCCGCTGGGCCGGTTACTTTGAGCAGTTGTACCAGGCTGATCCCCCAACTGTCGAGTTGGACGTCAAGGGTGTTACAATCCCTGTTGCTGACCATCGAATCAACTGTGGTCCACCTACGCTTGTGGAAACACGGGCTGCGGTGAACCGGTTGAAACGGGGCAAAGCTCCAGGGATCTGTGGCATCCATGCCGAACTTCTCAAGGCTGGTGGAAATGCTGCACTCATGTCGTTGCATGCAGTTTTGTGCTCTGCCTGGAACACAGGCATCATCCCAACTGACTGGAAGAGGGGCCTTGTTGTCCCTCTCTGGAAAGGGAAGGGTGATCGCCAAGACTGCAACAACTACCGAGGGGTGACGCTGCTCTCAGTGCCGGGCAAGGTCTTTGCTCGGATAATTCTCGATAGGGTTCGCCACCATCTGCTTGAGCACCAGCGTCCAGAGCAGTCAGGCTTTACACCAAAGAGGTCAACGATTGACCGTATCCTTGCACTTCGTGTCCTCACCGAACGCAGACGAGAGTTTCGGCAGGGGCTGCTTGCAGCCTATGTTGATCTCTGTAAAGCGTTCGATTCAGTGAATCGGGATGTCCTCTGGAGGATTCTTGGTCTTCGTGGGGTGCCACCAAAACTGATCGATCTGATGTCTGAACTCTACTCTGGTACTGAGAGTGCTGTGAAGTGTGGTGGTACCATCTCTGACTTATTTCCAGTTGTTACTGGAGTTCGTCAGGGATGTGTACTTGCCCCCACACTTTTCAGCACTTGTATGCACTGGATTCTAGGGAGGATGTCGGAGAGATCAAGTTGCGGTGTGTCATTTGGGAATGTCAAGATCTCAGACCTTGACTTTGCAGATGATGCAGTCATCTGTGCGGAGACTTTAGACATCCTCTTGGGGGCCCTCGAGGTGCTGAATGAGGAGTCGGAGCCGTTGGGATTACGGGTTTCTTGGGTCAAAACTAAGATCCAGGCTTTCGGTGACATCTTGGATGCTGCTGTCCTGTCTGTGTCTGTTTGTGGTGAGGATGTTGAGGTCGTGGAGAGATTCACTTACCTTGGCAGTGATATTCATGTCCCTGCTGGCTGCGAGTCAGAGGTCAATAGACGTCTGGGTCAGGCCTGGGGAGTCATGGATTCACTGGATCATGGGGTGTGGCGCTGCCGGTACCTGTGCGGGAGGACGAAAGTCCGAGTCTTCAGGTCCTTGGTACTTCCAGTCTTTCTCTATGGGTGCGAGACTTGGACTCTGACCAAGGATCTGAGTAGGAGACTTAATTCCTTTGGTACCAGGTCTCTTCGGAGAATCCTTGGCTATCGCTGGTCGGATTTTGTGTCCAACGAGCGGTTGCTGAGAGAGACTCGGATGAGATTTGTTACCTGCATAGTCTGTGAGCGTCAGTTGCGGCTGTATGGACATGTGGCTCGTTTTCCTGACTCTGATCCTGCTCACCAGATTCTCTCAGCGAGGGAGTCTCATGAGTGGAGGAGGCCAGTGGGTCGACCACGTGCCTCATGGTTGCAACAGGTTAACCATCATCTCAAGGAGATGGGGATGGGCCTGGCATCTGCCTGGGGGATGGCCAGACGGAGGCCCCTGGAGTACCGGCGGAAAGTGGACGCAGCGACGTGCTGTTCTGGCACATGCTCCCATACCTGACCTGACCTGAATTCCCAAATTTGTAACAATATATATATATATATATATATATATATATATATATATATATATATATATATATATATATATATATATATATATATGTATATATATATATATGTATATGTATATATATATATATATATATATATATATATATATATATATGTATATATATATATATATGTATATATATATGTATATATATATATATATATATATATATATATATATATATATATATATATATATATATATATATATATATATATATATATATATATATATATATATATATATATATATATATAGATATATATATATATATATATATATATATATATATATATATATATATATATGTATATATATATATATGTATATATATATAGATGTGTATATATATATATATATATATATATATATATATATATATATATATATATATATATATATATATATATATGTATATATATATATGTATATATATATGTATATATATATGTATATATATATATATGTATATATATATATATATATATATATATATATATATATATATATATATATGTATATATATATATATATATATATATATATATATATATATATATATATATATATATATATATATATATATATATATATATATATATATATATATATATATATATATATATATATATATATATATATATATATATATGTATGTATACATGTGTATATATATATATATATATATATATATATATATATGTATACATATATATATCTTCTTCTTCTTTCGGCTGCTCCCGTTGGGGGTCGCCACAGCGGATCATCCATCTGATCCGCATCGTGATTTGGCACATGTTTTACACCGGATGCCCTTCCTGACGCAACCCTGGTCGCCTCTTACGACACAGGGATTATATATATATATATATATATATATATATATATATATATATATATATATATATATATATATATATATATATATATATATATATATATATATATATATATATATATATATATACTGGGCGTAGTGGCGTGCGCCTGTAATCCGGCTACTCAGAGGCTTGGGTTGGAGGATCACTTGAGGACGGGAGCTCTGCTCTGTGCTGGGCCGCACTATGAGAGGGTGTAGGGCAGCCCGGAATCATGGCGAAACCCAATCCTTATCCCTGTGTCATAAGAGGTGACCAGGGTTGCGTCAGGAAGGGCATCCGGCGTAAAACCTGTGCCAAATCAGTATGCGGATCATAACGGATGATCCGCTGTGGCGACCCCGAACGGGAGGAGCCGAAAGAAGAACAACAACATATGTATATGTATATATATATATATATATATATATATATATATATATATATATATATATATATATATATATATATATATATATATATTCTCTATGTATCGGTAAAAGGTAGCACACAGAGCAATAAAATAATAAATTATTAATTAAGGCCTGATGTTTCGAGAATAAGGAAGTTCTCTTCCTCAGACGTGTTAAAAGCGGCTTGGTGATGAAACCACGCTAAGTTCCGTTGGGGGCAGTTCTGCATTGCAGATTGGTACTGGAAGCATTGCATGTCAAGAGCCGAGAGGGTGGTCAAACTGGGGAGACTGGACATACCCATATGATACACTCTTCTGATATGAATGGTAAAAACTGGATGGTGCAAGCAACAGGAAAAGGTGAGCAAAAAACAACGCTTGGTCCCCAACACCACACCCACGCATGCCCAACACCTAACAGTATCTCCACCAACCACACAACCCACACATCATCACGTCTAACTCGGACA
This sequence comes from Eptatretus burgeri, assembly GCF_056783735.1. Classification (NCBI taxonomy): domain Eukaryota; kingdom Metazoa; phylum Chordata; class Myxini; order Myxiniformes; family Myxinidae; genus Eptatretus; species Eptatretus burgeri. Next base: position 31,445,086 of record NC_140978.1, on the reverse strand, counting down.
TTAACCCAGCCATGTTCATGCCCTGGAAACACAAAAACAACAACAAGCAAACACATACCCACTCATTCACATGCATACAACACCAGATGACATGCAACTTATTTAAAGAGCACAGAAGACCATCGATGATGTGAGTTGATGTTTATTGCATAAGGTTTGGCAAAATAAAAACTCCTCAATTGACCTCTCACACTGGCACGTGACTGGAAATTGGATGGGTGCCTCGGGAATAAAAGTGGCCACACACTGAGACGCATGGACTATAAGGCCCGAGGAAGCTCGCAAGGAAGGGGGTTAAACGTCACCTGAGACTGGGTCTGCTCTTGCATACTCCTTAAATTAGCAGAGTACATCGAGTTACTTTTGGTTGGATGCACATTTTACTTCTTTAAAAAAACAAACGAAAGATATGTACAATATCTCTCTCTCACACACACATGATGAGCTGTATGAGAAGTTGGATACAAAAGAAGGGGAAAAGGATTTATACCGATTGGCAAGACAGAGGGACCGAGCTGGGAAGGATTTGCTGCAGGTTCGGGTGATAAAGGACGTAAATGGGAATGTGCTGACGAGCGAGGAGAGTGTGTTGAGAAGGTGGATGGAGTACTTTGAGGAGCTGATGAATGAAGAAAATGAGAGAGAGAGAAGGTTGGAAGAGGTGGAGATAGTGAATCTGGAAGTGGGGTGGATCAGTAAGGATGAAGTGAGGACTGCTATGAAGAAGATGAAAAGTGGAAAGGCGGTTGGCCCAGATGACATACCAGTGGAGGCATGGAAGTGCTTTGGAGAGATGGCAGTGGCGTTGTTAACCAGATTGTTTAATAAAGTCTTGGAAAGTGAGAGGATGCCAGAAGAGTGGAGATTAAGTGTACTGGTTCCAATTTTCAAGAACAAGGGTGATGTGCAGAGCTGTGGAAATTATAGAGGGATAAAGTTGTTTAGCCACACCATGAAGGTGTGGGAAAGAGTAGTGGAAGCTCGGTTGAGAGGAGAGGTGACGATCTGTGAGCAGCAATATGGGTTTATGCCTGGAAAGAGCACCACTGATGCAATGTTTGCTTTGAGAATGTTGATGGAGAAGCATAGGGAAGGCCAGAAGGAGTTACATTGTGTGTTTGTGGATTTAGAGAAAGCTTATGGTAGGGTGCCAAGAGAGGAGTTGTGGCATTGTATGAGGAAGTCGGGAGAGGTAGAGATGTATGTGAGGATCGTGCAGGATATGTATGAGGACAGTGTGACAGCGGTGACGTGTGCGGTAGGAATGACGGACCGGTTTAAGGTAAAAGTGGGATTGCACCAAGGATCGACTCTGAGCCCTTTACTCTTTGCAATGCTGATGGACAGGTTGACGGACGAGATCAGACTGGAGTCTCCATGGACTATGATGCTCGCAGATGACATCATGATCTGTAGGGAGAGTAGGGAGCAGGCTGAGGTGAGTCTCGAGAGGTGGAGGTACGCACTCGAGAGAAGGGGAATGATAGTCAGTCGGAGTAAGACGGAGTACATGTGTGTAAATGAGAAGGAGGGTGGTGGTATGGTGCGGTTCAAGGAGTTGAGGTGGTGAAGGTGGATGGGTTTAAATACTTGGGATCAACTGTCCAAAGTAACGGAGAGTGTGGGAGAGAAGTGAAAAAGAGAGTGCAGGCAGGATGGAGTGGGTGGAGAAGAGTTGCAGGAGTGATTTGTGACAGAAGGGTAGCTGCAAGAGTGAAGGGGAAAGTATATAAGACGGTAGTGAGACCAGCTATGTTGTATGGTTTGGAGGCGGTGGCGCTAACAAAAAGACAGGAAGCGGAGCTGGAGGTGGCAGGGTTAAAGATGCTGCGATTCTCATTGGGAGTGATGAGGATGGATAGGATAAGAAATGAGTATATTTGAGGGACAGCGCAGGTAGGACGGTTTGGAGACAAAGTGAGAGAGGCGAGATTGAGATGGTTTGGACATGTGCACAGGATGGAAGCGGAGTATATCGGGAGAAGGATGTTGAAGATGGAGCTGCCAGGCAGGAGGAGAAGAGGAAGGCCAAAGAAGAGGTTCATGGATACGGTGAGGGCGGACATGCGGGTGGTTGGAGTGTCAATGGAAGATGTGGAGGATAGAGCGAAATGGAGACGGTTGATCCTCTGTGGCGACCCCTAACGGGAGCAACCGAAAGATGAAGAAGAAGATGAAGATATATAATATATGTATATATATATATATATATATATATATATATATATATATATATATATATATATATATATATATACATACATATATATGTATATATTTAAATATATAATATCTTCTTCTTCTTTCGGCTGCTCCCGTTAGGGGTCGCCACAGAGGATCATCCGTATGATCCGCATAGTGATTTGGCACATGTTTTATGCCGGATGCCCTTCCTGACGCAACCCTGGTCGCCTCTTACGACACAGGGATATGGTACACCTATTTTAACCGGGGTATACACCGGCCCAGTATACTGGTACTCATTTCGCCGACCTTGGAAGGATGACAGGCTGAGTCAACCCCCTGGTGTATTAATTCAGTGGCCTTACGGGGCTTGAACTCAGGACCTTTTGGATCCCAAGCCGCTGCCCTGTAGCAGGCTCTGTATATATGTATGCTCTGTATATATATTATAAATATATAATATATGTATATATATATATATATATATATATATATATATATATATATGTGCATATGTTTGTTTATAATGTATGTATACAAACTGTATATACTGTTATGAAAACACGATTCAGAACTCGATTGCTCGTTTTGAGTCAAAGAAGTCCGTTCATGACTCAGCCCACAGTGGAATACCAAAAACAAGTCATACTCCAGAACACATTGACCGTGTTCGGGAGAGTGTTTAAAAAAACCCAGAAACAACTCGTAAACAGGCAATTCAGCTCGGAGTGGCAATATCATCATTGCGAAGGATAATGAAGAAAGATTTGTTGCTGTTTCCGAGTAAATTGCAGTGATTGATCAAGGAGTTTTTCCTCTGCAATGGATCACGTCTCGAAAAGAGCAAGACCTTGCGAAGAATCCAATGGGGGCCATTTGCAGGACAGTATTTTGCACAATTAATCGACAAAAATAAATTATATTCATGAAACTACCATTTGCAATTTATTTCATGAATTTTTATTTAAAAATAAAAAGTTATATAAAAAAAGAAAACCTTCAGTGACTTTTGGCCCATACTCTATGTATGAGTTTGGGTGATATTTCATTTTGGATTCAGTGAATTATGGGTATGAGTATTGAGGGAAATAAGACATTGATAAATGTAGAAAATATAGTCCAGGGCCAGTTGGAATTAAGAAAAGGCTCAAGGGGTTTTCTGTTCCCTTCTCCACTCTTTTTGGTTCTGATAACTTGATATCTGAGCTATTAATCTCTCAGAGCAAAGAGTATGTTTGGTTCTTCCTTCGAGAAAATGAAAAGGAAAGTCAATGCTTCTCCCTCCACATCACCGAGACAATTTTAATAGCTCAGCTTCTCTGATATCTCTCCGGCTGGAATGGTGTTCCATTACATCAGTGTGTGTTCATTTCTATCTGGACATTATCGCAGAAACAAACGCCCATAATTAGCAAAGCATAGCTCCAGAAATGAAACGTTACCTTTAATGGTATCGGAAACACAAAATGCATGTACGACACAGATACTACAAAGAGAAGAGAATTGTTGGAAGTCTTACAAGCCAAGACATTTCTCTTTTGGACTTCCCATCATCTCCCTCCTCCACCATCTAAATCCCACACCACTGCCAACATCTCTCTTCGTCTGGGCGATTATCTACACAATTTCTGGCTCAAGCTTCCTTTTTAAAGATCTCAAAGAAATGCTTTCATCCCTCCTCATTAAAAAAAAAAAATTAAGTGCAGCATTTCAAAATATATCGGTTTCAATTCATGGCTCACTGTTAGAATGTTTTCTCTTAAATCGAAGCACTCATATCTGTGAAGCTTTCTCCAAGACATATAAAGACATTGATAAAACCTTACACACCCACAGTGCCCAAGACTTCAGGCCATAATGGATGAATACTTTAAAAGGGCCCAGATATGCCCATAGCTGGCAATACCTTCGACCCTCTACTTGCCAACAGAGTCAATGAGGCAAACCCTCGTTCCAGTGAAGCTGGCGGCATTCCCAGAGTGGTCTTTGAACATGAACACTCCAATGATAACAACAAAAACAACAACAACCACCCCCCAAAAATGACATGAGAATAGAAGTCTCATGCCAAGTGTACCAAACTATGTTTGCATTCAAGAACAATCACGAGGTATACGTGTGTTACATCAAGATGTCACGGTTTCACTGCTTTCAACTTTGTTTTCAAAGTCAACTTTGCAAGAATTCATGGCTTGAGGAAATCAGAATCTTCTCTCTTTCTTTCACTCTTAACGTGCTGTCACACAAACTTCCTCTAAAAAAAGATCGAAGTACTTTTCAATTGCGGAGACACAGGCGTAACAGGTAATCTGCCATTACATGGTATTCTCCCAAAAGACGAAAACACAACATTTATGTGGATCTAAAATGCAAAAACATTCTTTAAAATGCTGAACTAACTAATCCCTGGTATGCGTGGTAGCATGAAAATAAAAAAAAAATGTTTATTTTCTCAAAAAATCCTACTTGCATTCAAAACAATATGTAGACGAACATGCCTGGCAGGCTGGCGGGAAAGGGGGGCAGAGACAAATCAACAAACACAGATAAGTACTGAACTATTTAGGGCCTGCAAACAAAGCAAATATAACTCGAGTACATACGAGCCAGAACGACACGCAGTGGAGCGCTTACCTCCACCATGCTGAATTCTTTACGTTTTGGATCCCCTTGACAGACTGGATCCAGATTTGGATCTTCACCAAAATCGAGTCAGTTTGTCCTTATCACACACCCAACATGTCCACCAAGTTTGGTGCGAATCCATCCATGATGGATTGAGATATCATGCTATATATAATTTTTGGCCTTATCTCCTAATGGTAAAGAATCACTTATGAAATTCTGGTGTCTGGATCCGGATCCGGATCTTCACCAAAATCTGATCATTTTGTCCTTGTCGCACACCCGACCTTTCAATCAAGTTTTCGGCAAATTGGTGCACAACTTTTTGAATTATCATTATCAAGGAAAAACAGATAAACAGACAAACAGGGTGAAAATATTAACCTCCGTCCACCTTCAGTGGTGGAGGTAAGAAGAGAACTGCATGTTGGCGTCAATGAAAAACCTTTTTTTTCAAAATGGAAATTAAAGAAGGAAACAAAGAATGAACAAATAATAAACAAATAAGTAATAAACGATGAAAAACAATTTTTTAAATTAAATAACAATTGTAGGAAGGAAGCTCAGCAAAAAAAATAAAAATAAAAAATAAAAACAAGACCAATACACAAGCAACAAAGTACAACAATGTTCAATAATTAATCTACATCCAATCCAAAACCTTCCCATTTCCCATGATATGAACCTTTAATGTACACAGTAACGGATGCAAACGGCGGAATCTTACCTCAAAGTCTGCACACTCATACTTAATGTCAAGATGTGTCCAGGGACCCAGGCAGACGCCATCTTCGGCGAGAGATCACAACGAGAGGACTTCTGTTTCAGAACGAAGCATTCTGGAAGTGCAATCCCGTTTGCGCATACTTTTGTAGATCAAGTACCCATAATAAGAGCCTTTGGCTTTCCTTCACTATTGGTTGGGAAATCGATCCAACAACCATGCTCCGCCTGCTCTGAGTGAATGAAGAAGTGGTAGACCACTTCTCTATACCGCGAACAAGCATAACTCCCTCAGAAAGCAGGTTCGGAGAATCCCGCAGAAACGCCACCGGTTCAGGTATTCCAGCTTCAAGTAATGGCTTATCCTTTCAGGCCATTTCAAAATGCGCTGCATTCCAATGTCACTCATGTGGTTAATAACATAACTAACTTTCCCACCCTTCAGCAAAGATATATTATGTCGGAGTCATTATCCACCTTTCGCAACCAGGTAAATCTTGCACCTCTCCTGAAGTTTACACATATCTACCATATCTACGACAAATATCATCAAAATAATGAAAGTATAAATGTAAAAGAAAAAGTTCTACGAACACCAGCATTTGTAGCTGAAGAGTTAAGATGACAACCTATAAGTTCAGGAGGAAAATCAGGAATCGAGTTGTTGTCAGGAAAGAAACAAGAAGAAAAATAAAAGAAGGTAAAAACCCACACACACCTGTTCCAGGTTTTACAACCATGAACTTGTGACATGGTAAATGGAGAAATGAAAAATGTGTGAAACACTTAATATTGTCATACAGTTAAATGCGTTATAAAGTTTAAAGCAACACAAAACGAACGAGGAATGGTTTTGGCAAGAAGTAACAACTTGGAAAATATATCTTTCTGAAAAACGGGGGAAACGTAATACCAGTTTGAGAGCCATCTTAACTTTTATTCAGTCTTTCATCTGCACCATCAGGGATCTGCGCTCTGCTTATGTGAACGCAAGCAGAAAGATGTGAAGAAGACCTCACTGGGTGGATGCGAGTCACGAAAGTGTTTTTCTTTT
>NC_140978.1:31326000-31433500 GCF_056783735.1 Eptatretus burgeri | reverse complement strand
AGTGTTTGTCTCCAAACAGCTTGGTTCCAGACGTGTCCAGTCAGTGTTTGTCTCCGAACATGTCTGGACAGTGTTTACTTCCGGGCCGTGTTTGTCTCCAGATGTGTCCAGGTGATGTTTGTCTCCGGACATGTCCAGGTAATGTTTGTCTCTGGGCATGTCCAGGCAGTGTTTGTCTCTGAACAGCTTAGCTCCGGACGCGCCCGGTCGGTGTTTGTCTCCGAACATGTCTGGGCAGTGTTTACCTTCGGGCGGTGTTTGTCTCCAGACGTGTCCAGATGGGACTTTGTCTCCAAACATCTCCGGGCAGTGTTTGTTTACAGATGTGTCTGAACGGTGTTTGTCTCTGGATGGTTTGTTTCCAGACTGCGTTTATCTCTGGACCTGTCCAGGCGGTGTTTGTCTCTGTGCGGTATTTATAGTATGACCAGTAGAAAATGGATTTCAGACATTATTTTGTTTCCATCTTCACTGTTATTCAATGCAGAAGTATTTTTATGAGACTGCAGAAATCGTAATTAACAATACACTGCACATTTGCCTTCCCTTCCTCTCACCTCTCGCTGTCTCCCCTTCCTCCACCCTTCCTCACTCCCACACCCATCCTCAGTGTAGGTGTAACAGTGGTTGTGTTACAGGAATTGAAGTTTAACATCAAGGGTAGATGACGGTTTAGGTGGAACAGCGGTTGTGTGTTGTAGGAATCGTGGTTGAAGATTAAGGGTGGTGGTTGAGGAGTAATAGTGGTTGTTTTGTTGGAATCATTGTTGAAGATTAAGGGTGGTGGTTGAGGAGTAATAGTGGTTGTGTTGGTGAAGCCATCAGAACAGTGTTGGGAAGTGATAAGCAATTGAGAAAGGTCTAGTCATGGATTATGTAGATGATTAGTCTGGACCGGTAGTGGTAATATCAATATGTATTTTTTGCTTTCACAGGTAATATTCGTTTAAATAAATAAAATAACCAAGCGACAAAAGTCATCAATAAAAAGTCACAAGGCCAAAGGGGAAGTTGAAAACAGACAACTTGTCCTGCCTGCCTGTACCATTGAGGGAAAAGTACTTTCAGGTAGACAAGCAAGATTTTGGAGTAAGTGTTGAAGACAGTTCATCGAGGGCCTTGATTACCTCCTCCACCGAAGGTGGAAGGAGGTTATGTTTTCACCCTTCTCTGTCTGTTACTTGGCAAAAAATTTTTTTGCTAAGTATGTTGCTCTGCAGCATTTGTCTATCTCTCTGTCTATCTGTTTGTTCGTCACACGATTTTTAGACAGTTTTCAAGCAATCGTTCTGAAAGTGTGTGTGTGTGTGTGTGTGTGTGTGTGTGTGTGTGTGTGTGTGTGTGTGTGTGTGTGTGTGTGTGTGTGTGTGTGTGTGTGTGTGTGTGTGTGTGTGTGTGTGTGTGTGTGTGAGAGAGTGTGTAGTTGGCCAGCCAAGGACAGCAACGCTTAATTTTGGTGGAGAAATTTGCTGCATGATATCTCAAAAAGTTGTGGACGGATTCGAATTAAACTCAGTGGACATGGTGTATGTGTGACAAGGACGAATTGATTCGATTTTAGCGAAGATCCGAATCCGGATCTGGATACGAGAATTATTTAATTTTTCATTGATTCTTCACCATTGAGAGATAAGGCCAAAAACGACATAGAGCACGATATCTCAAAAGGTTATGGATGGATTCCGACAAAACTTGGTGGACATTGTGGATGTGTGACAAGGACGAATCGATTCAATTTTGGTGAAGATATGAATCCGAATCCAGATACGAGAATTATTTAATTTTAAAGTGATCCTTCACCATTGAGAGATGGGGCCAAAAACTATGTATAGCATGATATCTCAAAAAAGTTGTGGACAAGCTATGACAAAACTTTGTAGATGAGTTGGTTCAGTGACAAGAGCATTCGATTGTGGTGAAGTTCAGGATTCAGATCTGACCTATCAGTGGCATACAAAATGTAAACTATTCAGCCTGGCGGAGGTGTGTGCTCCATCGAGTGCAGTTCCGTTTTGCCAAGTTATCACTCTATGAGTCATTTTTCATTTGTTTGCTTGTTTGTTTGTCTGTCTGTGTGCAGGACATCTCAAAAATTTGTTGACGGATCTGGATGAAATTTGGTGGGCAGGTTTGGGTGTGTGACAAGGACGAAATGGTTAGATTTTGGTGAAGATCCGGATCCAGATCCGACTACTGGAATTGGAAAAGTGATTCTTCACCATTGAGAGAAAGGGCTAACCTATTATACGGCATGATATCTCAAAAAGTTGTGGACGGATTTTAATGAATCTTGGTGGATAGGTTGTGTGTGTGACCACAACAAATTGATTCGATTTTTGTGAAGATCCGAAACTGGATCTGGAAACGAGAATTATTTACTTTTTAAAGTGATTCTTCACCATTGAGAGTTAGGGCCAAAAAGGAGATATCGCCTGATATTTCAAAAATGTATTCTACCCGCTATGTTCTCGTGGATCAAGCATTACATGGTGGAGCTACGTGCTCTACCAAGTGCCGTTCTAGTTATTAGTCTGAGTTTAGTGGTTTATTTGTCCAAGGACAGTTAGTATTGATCAAAAAAACATCAACATAACATTTTTAAATGAGCCGTCGCTGCTGGTGATTGCGTCGCGGATTGGGATTGAATTATTAATGGGACGTCCTGCTTTCCACCCTCGCTGGGGAGCACGTCTCTGGTGTAGCTGATATAGTCCCCGGTAGGTTTGGGCAGGAATTTTTAATTTCGTGTGGGTGCTGGCAATATCTCCTTTACCCTTGGCAAAAGACACTGGGATCTTTAAGATCCACCAACTAATCCTAGCACATGGGATGCCCAGTTTAACGTCCACCTGGGGGATGGTGCACTTCGAGATGCAATACCATGCCTGTTGAACATGAATCAAAACAGTTCAAATAGTAGCTACACAAAGTAAGCCCTTTGATGTTTCAAACCCTACCCAGGTTCTTCTGCAACTACAGACATTCACAAGTAGTACACACATGAGAATCCAAATGCAACATGCCCCCGTCGGTTGCCTGACCATTTTCATTACTTATTGGTGAGTCATTAGCAATAGTGTAGACAGAAACACGCTCCATCGAGGCTCCCAAAACGTCCCATCTGCAATGTCAATAGCAGTTAACTTACAAATAACAAGACCCAAGACACAATTGGACGTGATTGCATCTTGTTATTTGTTGGTTCACTGCTGTTGGTATTGCACATAGTACATGTTTGTGAGCCTCGGCAGTGTGTGTTTCTGTCTACGTTGTCGCTGACGATTCACAAATAAGTGATGAAACTGGTCCAGCAGCTGATGGGGGTGTGCAGCATTGGGATTCTCATGTATGTAGTACTTGTAAATGCACTATAGCTGGAGAGGAACCCGGGCAGGATTTTAAACGACACACACACACACACACACACACACACACACACACACACACACACACACACACACACACACACACACACACACACACACACACACACACACACACACACACACACCTCTCTGCATGATCCTGTCAGGATTTACTGCAGGAATTTGTTATTTATGCATGGTAACTAAAAAGACTGTGGGATCTTTAACATCTCACAAGTAATGCGAGCCGAGGGTGATAAATAGTTGATCGAAGTCGTCAGATGATGGTTTGGTTTGATACCCTGAATATGGCAATGTAATACTCTTTTGAAATCGGATCAAATCAATTTTTAAGTTTACCTTCTCATGGACAGGCCCTTACTGCTCCGATGGTTGGCAGCGAGTGCCCCAGGAAGCAGCGGGGGGAAGAGAGCGGAATCTATATGTGGGAGAATTGCGTGCCAAACCTATGGGTAACCCAGATAGTTCAGATGGCAGAGCACTGGTACAGTTTATCAGAAGACTTGTGTTTGATTCCTTGTCTGGGCATGTAATTTTTCCCACATATACATATAAGTTAACTGTAAAATAACATAACACAAGTGTCTGCCAGTAACGATCTTCTTGTTAAATTCCCAATATCCAGGCTCACAGACATTTGTTCTGCATTCTCTTCCCTGTGGAACCAGTAGATTCAATTTCCGCAGTCTAGTCAATGCTATTCTTCTGTTTATGGATATAAGACGGCTCTTAACCACCACATGAGATAATCCTCTCTCCATATGAATGTCTTGTTTTTGCCCTCATTAATCTACCCTAGTCCATCCCTTCCTTTCCAGGGTGTCGTGTTTTCTCCACTTCACTCTTCCCACCTTTACATTTTTGGTGCAGTGCCGTTTCCTCTCCAGTTCTCTCTTGCTGTTCTTTCAGCCCTCTTCTTGCGTGCTCGAGTTTGTATCTGGCTTGATTACCCCATCTGTCCTCTGTCCCTTCCCCTTGATTTCATTCTTCCACTTGTCCATTCTTCTTCCAAAAGTAACTTCTGTTCTGTCCCTCCACCCTGCTGTTGTTGTGTTTCCCCCCTTTCCACTATCTTCCACTTCTGTTATGTTCTGGTCTGTTTTGTGTTCTTGCTTTTCCTCCAACCTCAAAATTTATTACAGAAAAAACAAAGTGTGAAGGGCAATGTGAGTGAAATTAGAGGTTTCCCGTTAATATGCTCCTGGTAGTACCACACCCTTCCACAACGTGTACTCCATCAATTGCGACACTAATATAAACATGTTGGGCTGGATCAGAACCAGCAGGTTAGCTTTTGCAGAAGAAAACTGTCTGGAAAATATTCGAGTCGCAGAAAACGGGTTCTGGTGTTTACTGTTCATGAGGCTATACGATATTAGGTACGTGACTGGCTTGAGAAAATGTACGTTTCCATGAAGTACAGCGAGGCAGCTGGCTGAGGCCGGCGGCTCCTTTACGAGCACATGTTGGGATAGTGACCCTGTCGAAGGGTGAGCAACGTCAGAGGCATGCTGAATGTGCAAACCGTGCACCTGGATTTACTATCGGTTGATATCCCTGTGAAACACACTCACAATCGCCATTAATGACTTTATAGATTTAAGAGAGATGTCGACTGGTCATCTCGGCTCACCCTTCTGTCGGGGCCGCGGCAGTTGAGCGATTGCCTGGATCACAGTGGAACACTCTCACACACACAACACAGCAACTCCCTGATATATTTCCTTACCGACGTAACGACATTACCGACAGCGCATTTTATACAAAAAAATACGTAAACCTGTGCATGGTTAACACGTATAACTAACTGTACAGCTACCTGCACCTATCAAATGATACAAATTTCTTCTGTTGTAACAGTCATAAAAAATTGTTTTGCCTTGTAATTGGTTCTGAGTCCACGTCCTCTATTCGTAGACAAAGCCACCACACCCTAACACTGCTTTTTTCAGGGAAACCAGGCTTTAACACAGGTAATCTTAACTCTACAGATGCAAATTGCACCTCCTTAATGATGGAATTTAATGGGGAAAAGAGGTCCAAAGGGTCAAGACCCTGGAAAAAGCACCTTAACTTATCAGTGTAATAACAATGAATAAAAATTAATCGGTCTATATGTAAAACAATAAGTAAGACAAGCTTCTTATTGAGCTCATTGTGAAAGGAAGGCAAAATTAGTGTTGAGTTTCAGAATAAAACAATTTCGCAAATAATGACTCACGTCTTGGTTTTCATGCATAATTCGATAATACTGATCACAAACAATATGTATTATATATATATATATATATATATATATATATATATATATATATATATATATATATATATATATATATATATATATACATACATACTATATATATATATATATATATATATATATATATATATATATATATATATATATATATATATATATATATATACATATATATATATATATATATATATATATATATATATATATATATATATATATATATATATATATATATATATATATATATATATATATATATATATATACTACATATATATATATATATATATATATATATATATATATATATATATATATATATATATATATATATATATATATATATATATATATATATATATATATATATATATATATATATATATATATATATATATATATATATATATATATATATATATATATATATATATATATATATATATATATATATATATATATATATATATATATATATATATATATATATATATATATATATATATATATATATATATATATATATATATATATATATATATACTACATATATATATACTACATATATATATATACTACATATATATATATATATATATATATATATATATATATATATATATATATATATATATATATATATATATATATATATATATATATATATATATATATATATATATATATATATATATATATATATATATATATATATATATATATATATATATATATATATATATATATATATATATATATATATATATATATATATATATATATATATATATATATATATATATATATATATATATATATATATATATATATATATATATATATATATATATATATATATATATATATATATATATATATATATATATATATATATATATATATATATATATATATATATATATATATATATATATATATATATATATATATATATATCATAGTGTACATTGAAGCTTCAATCAAAATAAATCAATTGCAAAGTCTGGTTTTAATAATTGGTGTAACTATTACAAAAAACAAAATAATCAACATTAACAAAACTGATTACCCTGATTACGAGTTCAGTGATTATACAGTGATAATAGTTCAACCATGAGAAGGAAACAGAATGTAGAGAAAAGAAGCAGAAGCCTCCCACCCACACCCAACCCCAAATGAGGCAAAATGACAATTGTTGCATGGATTGGATGGAATGCAGGCAGAATATCTAAAAAGGAAGAACTAAAGAATCAAAACCAAATTAGTGTCAGGTTAAATACACCTCACTCCTCACTCCCACCTTTTAGACAAGTAGCCCTTGTAATGTGGGCAAAGACTGTACCAGTAGTCCATACAGAGCACCTTCAGCCTCCACATGGCCGTGCCCGCACAGACCTCTCAGCGACGTCGCGCCAGGCCCGTCATGACCACCGTATGCCGAGAAAGGCGTGGAGAGTACAGGGCCAGCATGAGTACATGATCGCTCGGCAGCGAATCAAAGGCGTGTGGAGAGCCAGTGAGCCGGCACAGTGGAGAGATGAACAGGGCGGGTGAGCCTGGGGGAGGACCCGTGATTGAATGGGCATGCTAGGGCGACTAGGCTCTTAAACGGCCTCGTCTGGATAGGCCGATTGAGACATGGAAGCCATTATCAAGTCAATGGAGCCTCATGTATTTAATTCTTTATTTTCTTGTAAATAGTGTCTCTCAGGAGATTTATTTTATTGCACTTCTTCATTCTTCCCATGGGAAAAAAACCCGACTAACTTGAGGATCACCCCGCTTACCAAGAAGGGATTGCGCAATGAATTGCAGTGTCTCGTGCTGTGACTCCACTTACAAGAGCCAAACGACTATTTCAGGACCATTATGTGTTACATGACCTAATTTATCTGAAATTACAATATCTCATTTAAATTTTTTCCTTGTAATGATATTTTTTTTAGAGTTCCTAAGGCTCATGGAAGAGTTCAAGGCTCATAGATGATTACCAAGCTTCATGGATGATTACCAAGGTTCGTGGAGTCCAAGGCTCATGGATGATTACCAAGGTTCCTGAAGGAGTCCAAGGCTAATGGAGGAATCCATGGCTCATGGATGATTACCAAAGCTCATGAAGGAGTCCAAGGTTCATGGAGGAGTCCAAGATTCACGGAGGAGTCCAAGGCTCACAAAGGGGTGCAAGGCCCATGGACCAGTCCAAGGTCCATGGATGATCATCAAGGCTCATGGAGGAGTCCAAGGCTCATGGAGGAGTCCAAGGCTCATGGAGGATTCTAAGGCTCATGGAGGAGTCCAAGGTTCATGAAGGAGTCCAAGGTTCATGAAGGAGTCCAAGGCTTATGGAGGAGTCCAGGGCTCATGGATGATTATGAAGGCTCATGCATATTTATCAAGGCTCGGGGACAAGTCAAAGGTTCATGGAGGATTCCAAGATTCATGGAGGAGCCTAAGACTTATGCAGGAGTCCAAGGCTCATGAAGGGGGCCAATGCTCATAGAGCAGTCCAAAGCCCATGGATATATACCAAGGCTCGTGGAGGAGTACAAGGCTCATGGAGGACTCCAAGGTTCATAGAGGAGTCTAAGGTTCAGGGAGGAGTCTTAGGCTCATGGATATATACCAAGGACATGGAGGAGTCCAAGGCTCATGGAGGAGTCCAAGGCTCATGGAGAAATCCAAGGCCCACAGAGCAGTCCAAGGCCCATGGAGGAGTTCAAGGCCCATGGAGGAGTTCAAGGCCCATGGAGGAGTCCAAGGCTCATGGAGGAGTCCAAGGCTCATGAAAGAGTCCAAGGTTCATCGAGGAATCTAAGGTTCAGGGAGGAGTCTAAGGTTCATGGATATATACCAAGGAAGTGGAGGAGTCCAAGGCTCATGGAGGAGTCCAAGGTTCATGGAGGAGTCCAAGGCTCATGAAAGAGTCCAAGGTTCATCGAGGAATCTAAGGTTCAGGGAGGAGTCTAAGGTTCATGGATATATACCAAGGAAGTGGAGGAGTCCAAGGCTCATGGAGGAGTCCATGGCTCATGGAGAAATCCAAGGCCCACGGAGCAATCCAAGGCCCACGGAGGAGTTCAAGGCCCATGTCGGAGTCCAAGGTTCATGGAGGAGTCCAAGGCTCATGGAGGAGTCCAAGGTTCCTGGAGGAGTCCAATGTACATGGATGAGTCCAAGGCTCATGGATATGTATGGCTCATGGAGGAGTCCAAGGCTTGAGGATGAGTCCAAGGCTCATGGAGGAGTCTACAGCTCATGGAGGATTTAATACCAAATGCAGAATTATTCTCTGACAGAAATTTCTCATGAGATCCAATAAATTTTTCATTACACTTGCATCAGTTTTCATGAGAATTCATGGGAGATTTCAACAAGAGTAAAGCTCAAGGTGGGATCTTTGGTGTCATGGAATCATTATTTTTTCATGGAGGAACCTGAAACTACTGTCTGTTGAACATGAAGTCCATGCGGACATGAAGTCCATCATTGTGAGAAATCTTAGTTTACTAAAACCTTGTCCCATTTTCAACTTTTAGATTACCTAGCACCTTAGATTAGGTTTTATTGAGGTTATTTTTTAATCCATCATGACAGACTTCTTCTCATCCTATCATCAATCAATCTGGCACAAGAAGACTTTATGGACAATATTTACACTCTTACAACTATTCATTCATTCAGAGTGTATGCCCATCACCACCTCATGCTTTCGGGAATATATAAGGCAAAGGATCATCCATCATCATCATCATCATCATCATCATCATCATCATCATCATCATCGTCATGGTCTTCGTCATCGTGACTTACTCTTTGCAGAGCTGCCACAGCACTACATTGAGGAGGTTTAAAGCAGGGTGTTTTGCCTTTGCTTTCCCAGAAGTCATTCAGCACAGGAATTTGTAATTTGTTGAGGGTGTTGGCGATAACTCACTGTCTTCATGAAAAGACAAATCTTTTCCCATTCTTCACGTGAAAATTGCTCTCGTTCTGCAAAGTTTTTTTTTGTATACCTTGTCGAGGCTCGTATAGAGCTAACACACAACGCACATAATGGGGGCATGAGACAAGAGGGGGGGGGGGAGTGGGAAGGACAAAACAGTGGGGAACAGAGACATTGGGAGATCTGTGGAAGGGAGAGGAATGGGACGGGGAACATGGGGAATAGAAGATGGACATTACAGGGACTTTCAGGAAGGAAAGCAGGGAATTTGAAGGAGGTGGGCTTGGGTGGATTATCGGGGGTAGAAAAGATCGAGGATTTGGATGGGGGATGATAAGAGGTGGTGATGAAAAGCTGTTTTGAAGGCCTGGAGGGAAGAATGGGAATGAATAGAGTGAGGGAGTTTATTCCAAAGGCGGGAAAAAAGAGGAATGAAAGCGTGAAGGTGAGCAGTCATTCGTGATTTTGGTAGTTTTACCAGAAGGGTGTTGTTAGCGGACCTTGAGCGCCCTGCGGAAATATGAGGAGGACATATATCAGATAGAGGAGTGGGGGCGAGGCCGGAGAGGAGACTGTAGATGAAAGAAAGACCACTGACCTGCCTGCGGTAAGAGAATGAGAGACCCAAAGTCTCAGCCTCATCACGGGAGATACAAATGATCCTAAATGCCTTGGTTTCCACAACGTGAAGCCGAGAAAGGTGGGAGGCAGTAGCACCAGCCCAGAAGGGAGATCAGTACTCCATCATGCTGCAGACAAAAGCTTTGTATGTGGTCAGGAGCACAGGTGGGCCGAGGAAGGACTTTGCACGACGGAGGATTCCCAGTCGGCGACTGGCTCTGGAGGCAAGGTTGGAAATGTGGCTTTCCCAGGAAAGGTCATGGCAGATAGTGAGACCCAGAAGTTTGAAAGAAAGGACTTCTTCCAGAGGAATGTTGAGAAAGTGGATTGGGGGGGGGGGGTTCTAAACGGTCCATCGTGAGAGTGTGAGATTTGTCTGGATTGAAAGACATGTTCCACGTGTTGGACCAGTTTGTGATTTTATCCAGATCTGCAGTGAGCGAAGAAGCTGCTGCTTGCCGGTCTGAGGGGTGACCGATGGTACGGCAGAGGGTGGAGTCATCAGCAAAGTTTGTTTGGGATCGTCGATAGACTGCAATCTTCAAGTCTCACGATAAATGTTCAATCGGATTCAAGTTAGGAGCTTCACTGGGCCACTCAAGAACATTTATTTTCTTCTTATTGAGTCACTCCATGGTGGCTTTAGCTTTATGCTTCGGATTGTTATTCTGCTGAAATGTGAATCTCTGACCTAGTTTCAGGGTCATGGCTAACTCAAGCACGTTTTCATCAAGGAGTCCCCTGTACTTTACATTGTGTATTGTACCTTTTAAACCTGACAAGCTTGCCAGGCCCTGCTGATGAAAAGCAGCTCCATAACATGATGCTGCCACCACCATGCTTGACAGTAGCGATGATGTTGACTGATTGATGTGCAGTGTTAGGCTTGTACCAGACGTAACGCTTTGAATGTAGACTAAAAGTTCAATTTTTGTCTTGTCTGACCAAAAAAAACTTTTCTCCACACGCATGCAATGTCATTAACATGCTTTTTCGCAAACTCCACATGAGCTTTTCGATGCGTCTTTTTCAGTAATGGCTTCATTCTTGGCATCTGTCCATATCGACCAGCTTTGTGAAGGGAATGGGATATTGTTGATTGATGAACACTGGCCGCCATATCAGACATAGAGCCTTTCAGATCTTTCAGTTTGATTTACAGGGACATCCTGAAACAGTTTCCTGCTTTCCCGGCTGCTAAGATTAGATGGGCGACTTGATCTTGGTAGAGTATGGGTGGTCTTCCACTTCTTAATGATGGATTTCACCATACTCAAAGGGATAATGAGTGACTGAAATGTTCTTATAATCCTACCCTAAATGGTGCTTCTCCACCACTTTATGTGTGACTTCTTTGGAAAGCTCCTTGATCTTCATGTTGGCCTTGTTAGTTGACCAAGTGAGTTGCACCTTAAAACTCCTTAGATAAGGGAGGGAACTCAATTTTTTAGTTAAACCACTGATTACATGCAGGTGCGACTTATTACTCTTATTTTGTAACCTTTCAAATAAATAATTTACTCCTGAAGAGATTTGGGGGTTAATTTGGCAAATGGTTTGAATACTTGCTGTATGCAACTGAGAATCATCTGGTTTTTTCTGTTAATTTAACTTATTCACAATTTATCTGCATTTTTTAGCTTTATCACTTTGGAATGACTTGTCAACTCTCCATATATTCAATTTGATTTGAAAGCATCATGAAACAAGCTCAGGTGACACCAAAATGAGAAAACTTTGGAAAGGGGGGGGGGGGCTTCCCTTCCCCTCCCATAATGCTGCTTTCCCTTCCATTTCCCTCATGCTGCTTTCCCCTACCCTCACACTGCCTTTTCTTCCCCTCATGCTGCCTTCCCTTCCCCTCCCATCATGCTGCTTTCCCTTCCATTCCCCTCATGCTGCCTTCCCTTCCCCATATCTGCATGCTACCTTCCCTTCCTCTCATGCTGCCTTCCCTTCCCCTCCCCTCAAGCTAATCTCCTCGCAAACCCTCTCCACCACCACACAACTCTCTGGCGATTGAGAAGAGGACAGGCTGTCAAAGAATGTGTGAATTGGACACATGAACACTATTTTAACAATCAGAACTGCTGTTAGGATCAATTCCGGAGTTT
This sequence comes from Eptatretus burgeri, assembly GCF_056783735.1. Lineage (NCBI taxonomy): Eukaryota > Metazoa > Chordata > Myxini > Myxiniformes > Myxinidae > Eptatretus > Eptatretus burgeri. The sequence continues at coordinate 31,421,173 of NC_140978.1, read as the reverse complement.
AAAATTTTGAAATTTGGCTCAGGTTAAGAGATTCCAGAGCTTATCACATTGTAACTGTAAAATGTTTGCAGAAATTAAATAAAGGCACGAACAGAGGCATGACTTTTTGGACGATTGAAGGAAAATGCCTTTCCTTCTCTTCCACTCCCCTCATGCTTACCTACTGCCAAAGCTTCTCCCCCCTCCACCTCCATTGACATCTTCGGGCGGTCTCTGGGCAGAGTTTAGTGTGACCCGTTTGAACATGCTATTTTAAAAATATCCCATTTTGTTCAATCCTGTATTATTGGTGGGAGACAGAACCACCGCCCCCACCGCCCACCCCCTTCCCTTCAAGTCCTACTCCCAAATGCAAGACCAGAACACCCCCTTCCCCTTCTCACCTTCCCTCCCTCCTCTCTCCCCATTATCCCAGATTGTATAGCGACATGTGGTGAGGCGTCACTCTTCCCTCCCCTTCCTCGCTCCCCCCTTCCTCAACCCCTCCTCGCTCCCCCTCCTTACTCTCTCTCTCTCTCTCTCTCTCTCTACCTCCCCTCCCTTCTCTTTCTCTTTCCCTCCTCCCCCCACCCCCACCTTAATATCTCCATCAGCGAAGCAATGGGTTGTATTTCCGAGTGATCAATAAGTAATATGTATGACGCACATCCTACGAGAACAACACACCTCATAAGCCTCACATCAGACAATGAACTTCCACCCCCAAACGAAACTATTTACCTTTGCGCTTCTTTGTTTTCTTTTGGTGAACAACAACAAATTCTCGGAATACCTTGGTTTCTGTTCATTAGCTGTACATCCCACTTCAAGCAGAGAATCCACGAGTGAGGGTGAGAAACAATTCCGAGTCACATTTAGTACCAGGACAAAAATGGAATGGGCCTCGGTAGAGCACATACTGTACCTCCAACCAGGCTGAACAGTTTATGTTTTGTATCCCACTGATGGGCTGGATCTGGATCTGGACCTGAACCAAAATCGAATCAGCTTGTTCTCGTCACATACCCAATTCATCCTCCAACTTTTGTCCGAATCTGTCCAGAACTTTTTCAGATATCATGATATTTATCGTTTTTGGCCCCAACATTCAATGGTAGAAGAATCAATTTAAAAAATTTAAAATTATAGTATTTTCATTTCATACATATAATATATCCAGATCCAGATATCCATATGAACCAAAATCGAATTAATTCATCCTTGTCACAACCAACCTGTTCACCAAGTTTCGTCCAAATCCGTCCGTAACTTTTTGAGATATCCTGCTCACAGACAGACAGACAAACAGGGGTGAATACATAACCTCCGTCCAGGTGGTGGAGGTAACCAGAAAACCCGCAATTAGATCTGACTCAGCAGCACCCAAACAAAGCACGGTGAAGGAGGCAACCTATCTCTGAAGACAACGGGGCTTTCATGAAGAATATTAGATTGTTCATTGATCCATTATTCATGGAAACCTGTTGAGCAACGGACGGTCCGGAACTACAAACGTCCCCCCATAAATCACAGGGACACTTAGCCTCACAAACTGCCGGGAAATTTGAGAGATAGTGGAAATGGGCCGACAGTAATTTCACCGAAAACATTTCCAATATCTGCACAAATTGTCAGATTTACTCTGTGCATTATCTCCAATATTCCCATCTAACAGAGCAAGGCGTGCTCTCCAGGCCGACACAGGACACATTGTAAAGCACAAACACAAGGAGCAGAATGGATGTTCAATCTCTGATTTCCACAAAGAGATGATAAGTAACAAACAAAACTTTCACCGTTTCATATTTTCATAATTCTTGGCACTGAAGTCAACATGCTGTTGTAGTGACTGGGAAGTGAAAGCATCAACGTGGGCAGTTGACAGATTCTGTTTTATCAAAGGCCATGACTCAACTACCCTTAGGATAGCTCTGAGATACAACTGCATTTAACCCTATAAATAGAAGAGAACGTGGCAGAAAAATTAAAGAGACGATAAGGATTTTTATGTTTCCAAATCACTCTTCGGATGTTATAATTTAGGTAAATGCCTTTGAAACGAGTTGGAAAATGGGGGACGTGACCCTTTTCAACAGAACCTGGGATGCAGGTGGCTCACCTTACACAGGAATGGAATAAACACGTCCAGTTTCACTATTATTTGCATGGCAAGGTGTAACAAGTATGGACCGCAGGGATTGAGGAAGCACATGACAAGCGTTTAAGATCTATGAGAGAAGGAAAGAGTTGGGGAAATGCGCACAACACATTACTTGCTATCAAAATGATTGTGTAGTGATGGAACGATTTGAGATTTTTGAAGTTCTTTCATTCATGTGGAGCAGTTTCTGGCTGTTTGCATCTTTCTGTGGCATTGCTGTGCTGATCATGCAGTACTCTCTCCTCTCTCTCTCTCTCTCTCTGAACATTTGGGCAACAATGTAGCATTTGACCAGGGTAAAGGGCTAAAGGCACACAGCGTCCTATTCTTGTGAAAGGTAATGTGGGATCTCTTAATATGTATGAAAGCAAATTGTGGTAGAGGAGACACCTGGCTCAAATCTCTCTGAAGCAACGCCCTCACTGTCAAGCACAAAGGTGACAGGAATTGCAACGGGGTTAAGAATCATGCCAAGAAAGAAGTGAGTGCATGAGCTCCGTGTCATTTTCTCCACTTGTTTTTAAGAAGAAAAAAAACAACAACAACATACACACACACACACACACACACACACACACACACACACACACACACACACACACACACACACACACACACACACACACACACACACACACACACACACACACACACACACACACACACACTCCAGTTAAGCTGTAAAATAAAATACTCCAACTCCAATAAAACACTTCAATAAAATATACATACGGATGTATATCTTCTTCTTCTTTCGGCTGCTCCCGTTCAGGGTCGCCACAGCGGATCATCCGTTATGATCCACATTCTGATTTGGCGCAGGTTTTATGCCAGATGCCCTTCCTGACGCAACCCTGATTGCCTCTTACGACACAGGGATGAGGATTGGGTTTCGCCATGATTCCGGGCTGCCCTACACCCTCTCATAGCGTGGCCCAGCACAGAGCTCCCGTCCTCAAGCGATCCTCCAACCCAAGCGTCCGAGTAGCCGGATTACAGGCGCACGCCACTATGCCTGGTACATATATATTATATTTTACATGTATATTCAGTATATATATATATATATATATATATATATATATATATATATATATATATATATATATATATATATATATATATATATATATCTTTCACAAAAAAAAATCAACAATTTTTTTAACTGTGTAATACACTCTCGATTCACAATTCAGAAATGTATTCCTCACATTTATACATACAATCCATGTCCAATGAGGAAAGAAACCCAAGATGGAAGGTGCAACATGTGATGGAACAATAGTCATCACCAAAACTAAGTGATCCACAAGATTTTCAAATCAAATAACGTACATGTTTGCACATGACCCATGTCAACACCCTCAATAAATTGGCCACTAACATGTTCTCAGTCAGTTTAGGAACCACCAGGCATCATTTAACATCAAATTAGTCAGTGCACCCCATCCAGATGGTTGAATGGGGGATGACTTAGACTTTCTTTGCTTCCCAGTACACTCACAGTCAGAGTGGCACTTGGGAAAGTCGACGAGCACGCTCAAAGCTGAAATTTGTTTTTTTTTTGTGAGTACCGAACCATTTCTGCTGGTACTCATTGGAGAACCCAATAAAAAAGAAATTGTGTGAACCCCTGATTATAACCCCTCGTGAGGATCGTTATGCTATCCACCTTTGCCATTAGGAACCGTCTTTCAACTGCAAAATCTCTCCAGATTGACCTGCAAAGAGCAGGTCAAGCTGGATAACTGTTGAAAAGCAGTTCCTTCTGGCAAATGTGTACTGGGAAATGCATCAATTTTCAACTTATGCAGTTCAAAACAGGCTTCCTGTCAGTGGTTTATGGTCCAGAAGACAATTGCTCCGCATCCCTCTAACACAGCAACATCGACAGGAGTGCATGCGATGGAAGACTTGGCAACACAAATGAAGGGTGAAGCATTCATGGTTACCATGCTCTTTTTACCAATGCATCGATATGCTGCTAACGTACTTCAACAATGAACATTCTGGATGCAGATTCTGAAGACAAGGTGAGGGGCATTGTTATCCCCACACATTTCACTCAAAGTTTGATATTGGGTCATTCCTGGTGGAACTTTTTGCCATCTTTCAACTTTTCTTTCTGTGGGAAGCGTGGGGATTTGCGAAGGCACACGATCAACTTCGTTCTCATGTAAATTGTTCAAATAGGCAACATAATCAGTTTGGTGGAGGAAGCCTGATGGTAATGTGCTGGTAGTTAAGTTTTGCTGAAGAAGTGATCTTTGTTTTCATTCGGAAAGGCGATATGAATGAGACGATTACACCTGTAGTCATCCCTCTGGCCCAACTTTGGGGCCCTAACTTCATATTTCCGGATGACAACAGCCATCCATACCATGAATGTGTTGTTTATAATGCACTTCAGTACCACAACATCCCTTGCGTGGACTGGCATGCACAATCTCCAGACGTATCCAATTGAACATCTTTAGGATGTCCTTGCAGGGAGAAGTGTTTGTGATCGCCAAGTCCAGCCACAGTCTCTTGATCAACTTGAAATCAAAGAATGGTGCAACATGACAAAGTGAAAGCTGGATCATCTGACTTTGTCGATGACAAGATGTATACAAGCTTGCATGTGGCCCAATCGTGGTCACAAACACGATTGAAGCCATTTCTGAAAGTGTAAACTTGTGTGTGATAATTTGTGAACATCGTTGGTAACTTGCATGTTCATTTAAGGCAGCAATGTTGTTTCCACAAAATAACTTTGGTTGAGCTTCCTACAGACATCGTGTTTGGTTTTAGAATGTACCGATCAATGTACTGCTGCTCTTCAACTGGAATGGGAACATGTTTGAATGTACCAGGAAAACAAACACAAACTTCAAAACTTTTGTTAATTTCTTATGAGGAGTATGAAGTTACAAAAGCATTGCCTCCCTGGATCATTGGCTGAACGCTGTGCAGTGGTAAAGTTTCGACACATAGGAGTCGAACCTCACAGGATTCTTTTTTTCATTTTTTCATTTTTCATTTTTTCACATCAAGATGGTAACTGGGAGGTATATCAGGCGACATCAGCGTACAGTGACAGATAGAAGTGACAGTGACAGTTGTGACAGTTGCAGTGACAGATAGAAGCTGTACATCAGCATTAGCGTACATGATGATGATGCCAGTTATATAAACGATAGGAACAGTACCCAATGAACAAATAAGTCTTAAAAAGCAACTACTACAACAACAAGTTGTATCATCTCAGTGTGTCACAGGTAGGGTGATTCATCGGTGCGTATGCCGTCCCTCGGATGGGCGGTAAACTTGGCATCCCATCTGCCCAAATCAGTTTGTGAACGTTAAAGATCCAACTTTGTTCTTCGTGAAGAGTAGGCGACCTATCGCCGGCACCCCGAATAAATTACAAACTGCTGCCCTAACTACTGCTAGGAGAGAGATGGCAAACCGCACAGTAAAACCCATGCCAATAAACTGCTTCGGCAGCACCAGCACCCTGTAACAGAGCATGGTACATACCGTACATTTGTGAATAGATGACATACGTGCGCTCAATGGAGGCAAGGCATCGTGTGCTCTCTTGTACAACAACGGCACTATCTGAACTTTCCCAAAAAGAACTCCACAATTGAGGCAACCAAATAATTAACAAGTAGCTGTACATTAAAAAAATACACCGACACCATGCCAAATAAATAAATAAATGCCCCAGCGTGTGACAATCCCGCCAGGCAGCACGTCGAGATGGAAATGGGAGGGGGTGATGCACTTCTTAGGTAAATATGCAAAATTATTAATCAAAAATACTCTTTCTAGCCAAATCACTTGGTCACTGTCACGTCCAAATTTCATTCTTGTCAGGTCAGGCCAGATTAGATCTGTGACTTGCTGCAGGTAACATGTAAACCTGTACTTACCTGTTTCATGGTAGGGCTGTCGGCGACTCAACCGTCTTCCCCACCTGGTTTCCTTTGTGAGAAAGGTGTGTGATATGGACACCCAGCAGGATTAAAAACAAAACCTGTCAAAGGGCGGTGGAGCTCCTTATGAGCCAACAGCCATCCGTATCTCGTGGCCAACTGTGTCTGCGGACGTACTCCTGCAGTTGGGTTACTTGTTATTAGGAGGTTGGTGGCAGGATTTGCACTCTGATCACCGCAAAACCTTAATTCCACAAAATGTACCACAAATAAATCTGAAAACCCACTCCGTGGGAGTACCTCTTGTGCAGCTGCCCTAAGCAGGACAGCTCACCAGATGACGGAATTGGGGAAAAGCCTTCGGGACCCCCACTCTGATGATTGGAGGAAAACCATGGGGTAACCTTCAAGGGTCCGATTGCGGTAGTCTGTGTCTGGGTGGTGCTGAGGTGTCATCCAGCAGATGGCGGTCTCCTTGGGTTAACCTGAGGTGGTCCCTTCGGGTGGGTGCCTGGAATGTCCTATCCCGAAGAGAGGATGATCACCTGTCTCTGTTATCATCAGAGCTAAAGTGTTAGAACATCGGTGTTACAGCACTCTCTGAAGTTCGGAGAAAGGAAAGTGGCGAGATCATGGTGGGTGGTTACACCGATTTATTGGTCTGGTCACTCTGATGGTTACAATGCCAAAGGAGTTGCTGTAGCTGTGTCCAAAAAGCTGAATCCAATGATAATTGAGGTAACATGAGCCAACGAGCGCATTATGGGACGAAGGATTCATCACTCCTTGGGTGTCATTTCCCTGTTCTCTGTCTATGCTCCGACTAAGGCGAGTGATCTCACCGTGAAGGATGCATTCGATGCCAGGCTCAAGTCCGTGGTTGATCAGTGCCCCAGGCAAGATACTCTTCCAGTCTTGCGGGATTTCAATGCATCGACTGGAACTGATAGGGATGGTGATGAGGCATGTGTTGGTTCCCATGGGTCTGCAACTGTGAACCAGAATAGCAGTAAGATCCTTGACTTTGCAAAAAGTCATGGACTTAGGGTGGCTGGTTCATGGTTTCAGCACCCACAGGCTCATCACCGGACATGGTATTCTGACACTGGTGGTGTGGCAAAGGACGATGACCCTCTTCTAGTTGATGGTCGCTGTAAGATGATTCAGAACTGTAGGGTCCACCAGAGTGCTCAATCCCAACCACAGTTCCTCAATCCCAACCACAGGTTTGTTGTAGCAACTTTGAAGTTTCAGCTTAAATCCAGGCGAATGGTACCATCTCAGCCAAAGCTGGATGTTGGCAAGCTGAAGGATAAGAGGGAAGCTGCGGAGTTTGGGAACAGGCTGAGTGGGGATTTGGGGGGTTTGGGTGCTTCAGGGAATCCTGAAGAGTTGTGGAGTGCCTTCAGGACCACCATCCTTGATGTTGCTGGTTGATCTCTTGGAACTCACCGCAGGGCGAAGAAGAGTTTTGTCTCCAAAGGAACACTGGATATCATTGACCAGAGTCTCAGGGCCAGGCTTAATGGAAGAGCTGAGCTGATCAGGGAGTTGAGGTATAAAACTGTACGTGTGCTGAAGGTGGACAAGGAGGTCTTTGTGTGAGGAATCTATGAGGGGGTAGAACATCACCTGTGGTCAAGTGACTTGTCCAGCTTACATGGGAATTCACACATTGTGTTCCTCCAAGCCCCTCCCTCAGTGTATTGCAGTTTGAGTGGAGGGTGAAGGGCTCTTGACCGAGGATTCTGAAGTGAGCTCCCGCTGGGCCAGTTACTTTGAGCGGCTGGACCAGGCTGATCCACCAGCTGTTGAGTTGGATGTCAAGGGTGTTACTATCCCTATTGCTGACCCTCCAATCAACTGTGATCCACCTTTGTTTGTGGAAACACAGGCTGCCGTTAACTGGTTGAAATGGGGTAAAGCTCCTGGGATTTGTGACATCCATGCTGAACTTCTCAAGGCTGCTGGAAATGCTGTACTCATGTCCTTCCATGCAGTTCTGTTCTCTTCCTGGAAAACAGGCGTCATCCCAACTGACTGGAAGAGGGGCCTTGTTGTCCCTCTGTGGAAAGGGAAGGGTGATCGCCAGGACTGGAACAACTACCGAGGGGTGACGCTGCTCTCAGTGCCGGCGAAGGTCTTTGCTCGGATAATTCTTGATAGGGTTCGCCACCATCTGCTTGAGCACCAGCGTCCAGAGCAGTCAGGCTTTTTTTTAACAAGGAATTACAAGGAAATTATGCACAGGAGGAGGCCATTCAGCCCATCATGCCTGCGCCACATCAATACCAGATTGAATAAATCGATCAATACCCATTCCTTTCGTGTGCAACATTTTGGCTGCTGGTTGCATCATTGGTTAGGAGAGCGGATATGCCGCTGATGCAGTGCCCCTATTACCAGTGCACTGGTAATTAGCGTGACACCAAAGAGGTCAAATATTGACCGTATCCTTGCCCTTTTGGTCTTCACCGAAAGTAGACGAGAGTTTCGGCAGGGGCTGCTTGCAGCCTATGTTGATCTCTGTAAAGCGATTGATTCAGTGAATCGGGATCCTCTTCTGGAGGATTCTTGGTCTTCGTGGGATGCCAACAAAGCTGATCAATCTGATGTCTGAGCTCTACTCTGGTACTGAGAGCACTGTGAGATATGGTGATACCATCTCTGACTTTTTCCAGTTGTTACTGGAGTTTGTCAGAGGTGTGTACTGACCTCCACACTTTTCGGCACTTGTATGGACTAGATTCTGGGGAGGATGTCGGAGAGATCAAGCTGTGCAGCATCGTTTGGGAATGTCATCAAGATCCCAGACCTTGATTTTACACATGATGCAGTCATCTTTGCGGAAAAACTGGATAGCCTTTTGGGGGGCGTCGAGGTTCTGAATGAGGAGTTAGAGCTACTGGGATTATGGGTTTCCTGGGTCAAAACTAAGATCCATGCTTTTAATGACATCTTGGATGCTGCTATCTTTTCTGTAATTGTTTGTGGTGAGGATGTTGAGGTCACGGAGAGATTCACTTACCTTGGCAGTGATATTCTTGTCTCTGTTGGCTATGAGCCAGAGGTAAACAGACATCTTGATCGGGCCTGGGGAGTCATGGATTCACTGGATCATGGGGTGTGGCACTGCCGGTACCTGTGCAGGAGGATGAAAGTCTGAGCGGTCAGGTCCTTGGTGCTTCCAATGTTGCTCTACGGATGTGAGACTTGGACTCTGACCTGGGATCTGAGATGGAGACTTAATTCCTTTGGTACCAGGTCTCCTCTGAGAATCCTTGGCTATCGCTGGCCGGACTTTGCGTCCAACGAGAGGTTGCTGAGAGAGACTGAAATGAGATTTGTTACCTGCATAATGTGTGAGCATCAGCAGTGGCTGAATGGACATGTGGCTCATTTTCCTGTGGCTCCTAAAAAGGTGCATGAGATATTGCCAGAATGAGACATCAAAAAAATAAGTAATTAAGAAATCGATAATATTTATGTAATTATTCAATTAATTGTTTCATCAAAAAATAGAAAAATTACTTTTTTTTTCAACAAAAACTAAAACTAAAACATTTTTCGCCAAAGCACATCTTCAATTTTGTCTCCAAATTTCAGCTTCCTCGCTCAAAAGGACGGCTGAGATATCGGCCAGAAAGCAAGAAAGAAAATAATTCATTGATTAATTGATTCCTCAATAAATCAAAAATACTCTTCACAGCCAAATCACTTGGTCACAGTCATGTCCAAATTTCATCTTCCTCGCTCAGAAGGTGCCTGAAATATTATCAAGATGAGAAATAAAATAAATAAGGAATTAATAAATCGATAATAATTAAGTAATTAATCAAGTTATTGATTAATCAAAAAATAAAAAATACTCTTTTTGCCAAAGCACATCTTCACGTTTGTCCCAAAATTTGAGCTTATTTGATCAAAGGATGGCTGAGATATCGCTCGGACAAGAAAACAACAAACGGAGTGAAAACCGAGTACTCCCTTCCTTCGGTGCCCGGCAATGACCTTATGCATCACCTCGATGTGGCATTGGGAAGGAGTGGTGTACAAGAACAATGGTGCAGACATAGCTAAGGGACCTTCCTGGTTTTGTGCATGATGCAAGTCGGTTGTAGGTCTAGCGGGGACAATTCCGGTGGAACCATCATCAGCGACGCACCATGTACCACGTTGGCTCCAATTGACACCATGACATGACCTGCTTTTTACAAGGATTACCAGGAATTTAGGCACAGGAGGAGGCCATTCGGCCCATCATGCCTGCACCACACCAATGCCAGATTTAACCAATCAGTCGATACCCCTTCCCTTCGTGTGCAGCCTTTTGGCTGCAACACTGGTACTCATTCCGCCAACCTCGGAAGGATGATAGGCTGAGTCAACCCCCTGGTGTTAATTCAGCAGCAAACGGGATTTGAACTCAGGACCCTAACCCAAGCCCAAGATCCCAAGCCGCCACCCTAACCGCTAAGCCAACACCAGGTTCGAACACCAAGTTTTTCTTCGTTCACAGTTTAATTCAATTCCCCTCATTTTTCTCTTTCATTCAGTTCACCTCTGCTTGATGCCAAATTCGAGTTTTGTCATTTCACAATTCACAAAGTCCAATTATAATTTCACTTTCTCATGTCATCTACATCTCGATCTCCCATGATTTAGTCCAATTGCAGCTGACGAATGAGAATTTATTGTTGCCAACAAACTCATTCAGAGAACAAACTAATTTGTGGGGAATACAATTTTCTGTTTTTTTTTTTTCTGCCTGTATGAGAAAAGCATTGAAAATAATGTTCTCATTCTGCTTGACAGAACATTCTGAACGCAATTTGTATTTTATCTGTTGTGGGGAGTCCTGCTCGAGTTGGCTTTTCACTGACAGTTGTGGCGGATATTTTATGGCTTGTTTTATGGCGTTTCCTTGGTAAAGAGCTATTCCCACCTGCCAACACCTCACATCGCTACTGCAACTACTAATAATTTAATTATTTTGATGGCTGCAGGTTTGTATCATTGCTATGGGGATGGAGGGGGTGGGACATAGCTGAGCCGCTGATGCAGTGCCCCCTGCAGGTTGGAGCAGGAATTTGGAATTTGTTCAGGGTCCCGTCGATAGATTGCCCACTCTTTGCGAAGGACACCGTGGGATCTTTAACATCCACCAATTAATGCTGTTAGATGGGACGCCCAGTTGAACATTCATCCGAGGGACGGCACACACAGTGATGCCTTGCCCTGCATTTGAAACACCGGGATGACAGTTTATAGTCGGGTTGAGATTCGACCCCAGGTTAGACAGGTGTGCATACCTCTAGGCTATCCTGTGAGCTTACTCCGCGTGTGTGTGTGTGTGTGTGTGTATGTGTGTTCAAACTATTTGACACTATGGCGCAGGAACAGCGTCTGGTTCCTTGTTCGTTAACGACTCCAACAGTGTTTAATTGATCTCGGTCAAACTTGACATCCTATCCTGAGTTATTGATATTAAATGCATTATCTTAGCTAATTAACTGATTTACAGGTACTATACGTTCGCATATAAAAAGGAGGTTCATGGAAGAAGAAAATGACAACAAATAGAGAGGATGACATGTTACCAGAAATGAACAGGTGCAGGATCAGTGAGAATTGAGAATACTACAGTCGCTGTGGAGAGATAGATTTTATCAATCAAGGTTAACAAAGATATGCTAACCGCCATGGGAAAAAAGTAAAGCTGACATTTCAGGCATTAGCCTTCATCGATAACCTTGCTCTTGCTTGGACAAAGGACTTTATGCCCATGAAGTCACATTCCCTTTGCCTTATAGGTCAATTTTTCCCACTGATGCAGACCAAAACTTGTCTTGATAAAGACGAATATTTATCTTTTAGCGAAGAAAAAGGTAAGGTAATGGCTCGAGAACGAATAGGAGATCAGAAGGAGGTAAGTTGTTACGTTGAAGAATTTATGAAAAGAGCAAGTTGAGATGGAGATAATTTCACAGGGAAAATTACAATGTCATAATGTTTAAGTCTTACACTTGCACAACTACGACTACTACTACGACTTTATAGGCTTAAATTATGCCGACCTTCTTATAAGGTTGGCCGGGGAGCGTTTTTGGCACAAGTTTTTCATGAGCCGGCTGATCGGACTCGATAACTCAAAGGGGAGTGCGCACACCTCGAGGCTATGGTCCAAGCTGATTCGCACTTTGACTATTGATTACATTATGGAGTCGGCAACCAAACCCAAAGAATGAATGCTGGACAATCTTGCTCACTATAAACATTGGTTGCATTGCAAAAAAAATTATTCAATTAAGATCCAAAATCTATGCACAACTTTCAAAATGACATATTAATGTTAATGAGGCCTTTCGTGCATGCGCTGTGTGTATATTTACAGTGACTCGGTTATGCTCACTGGGCACTTTTAACCTGCTGGCGTGAAATCTGTAATTCAAATAATCATTTAAACATAATTTTCAGCATTTCGCTGAAAGAGTGGCTATTTCAAAGTGGTTAACCATAATTGTGTTCCGGAATGCAAATCAGACTCATGGAAATATAGGAAGTACAAGAAATATCCGTAGATGAGGTGTCAAGTTCGTACCATTTCCTGTTCGGACAAGCGAGCGGCGGTAGTGGATTTTGCACATATAGGCACACACACACTTGATGCTTCTCCTTTCACCAATAGATGCAAAAATCTGGTGTAATTTCTCTTGTGGCCTCAGAAGCAAACAGAATACATATTTATGACTCTCACAGCCCATACAGCTCCCACTCCCACCTCTCCCCCTCCGATAAAACACGAGTTATTGTAAATATCGTCATTTTAAACTTACCCTGCGCATCGACAAGCTCCAGATATGATCTTCCCATCAGTGTTAAGTAGGAACTAAATCAGATACGGTCTCTACCTCTGGGAAGTCTGGCGAAAACATCTTCACAATTGTAGATTTACATTAAATATATCAGCAAGCCTGCCATGTTCACACGAGGTAATCTTGCAAGTCCACGCAACGTCCATTCACTGACGGATGATCGGGGAGGTCGGGTAGAATGCGCTGTCTGCAGCCTGACAACAGGCCTTGCACAGGCCCATATCATCATGAGTTTTTGCACTACGGGACACAAGATATCAAATTTTTGGCGAGTTGATCAGAAAGTTCTACAAAACTTTGCTTGTGCCAAGGCACACCACTTTCTCACAGGTACATTTCCAAGTATTTTTGGCTTCTTTTAGAAACTTTGTGAGCCATTTTAGGAAACAATCCTTATCTGGGATGCATGACATATGTTCCCTGCTCCGATGACCGTTGTTGCACAGGGACTGTACGCACTCGCGCCAAACAGTCTGGGGTGGATAAAGTCATTTCAAAACTCATGTTTTCAAGGAACCTTATAATTTTATATGGTATAAATTATATGTCAAGATTTGTTTGTATAATTTTATTCCTTTGAAAGCTATTTCCAAACTTGTTCTTTTATTTGATCTCCAAAATCTTGGAACATGGACTTGCAATGTCAGGCCTTGAGTGCATAAGTCATCAGCAACCCCCGTTACAAGAAAAATAAATAGATTATTGAAAGTAATTCTGTTTTTAAGGTTTGCACTTTTTCAGCCTGATTTTTGAAGTTCAACTTCAAAGGTGTTCCAGTACAATATGTGCGAACATTATGGGATTACCTTGACATGCTGTATTAATATATGCCTTTTAAGCAATAATACGATTCCCAGGGTCCTATCAAATACTGTATATCATTGCAAAAAAACTGCAAAATAAACAATGCAGCTAATAAATAAATAAAGAAAGATGTCGTCCATAGCACGACACTTGTAACATGCAAATAAACAATAGTTGCCATGGAAATAACAATTTGGTAATTTGGAAAATTTGACCTACCAAGTGTTTTACATGATGGAATGTTGTGCATAACAAATCTGGTTGATACATTTTCTAATTGTGACCAAATAGGTGTTTTACATGCTTAGGATGGAATTGACCTTAACCTTTGACCAATTTTGACCAGATTTTATACTCATATACGACACATGCGTACAAGTAAGCTGTGCAAGTTTCAATGTGATATCTTGAAAAAATCTTGAGGCTTGGCAATAATCCATCCATCCATCCATCCATTGGGACCATACTCTGTACAGAGCGTTGGTGCTGCCAAGCAGTTTCCTGGGCTATTGGGTACAATCCTGGATGGGTCGCCACTCCGACGCAGGATACTCGAATGGCTCAATCATCCCAGCAAGCTGATACTCATTTTGCTGACCTCGGAAGGATGATAGGCTGAGTCACCCCACCTGGTATTAATTCAACAAACGAGTGGGACTTGAACTCAGGACCTTAGGATCCCAAGCCTGACAGAAGGTCAAACGGGGTCAATAGGGTCTTAGGGGACTGAGCGTTCGAATGGAGTCTATAGGGTCTATAGGGTGTTAGGGTACTAGAGGGTCTTAGTGGTGTTTTGGGGGGTCTTAGGTGGTCTTCAGGGTCTTGAGGATCTTAAAAGATCTTCGGATTATAAGGGTCTTTGGGGTCAAAATGGTCTTAAAGTGCCTTAGGTGTCTTAAGGGTCTCACCAGGCTTTGGGGTCTTAAGGCTCTTCAGGTTATAAAGGGTCTTAAGAGTCTTTGGGGGTATTAGGATCATAAAGGGTCTTCAGGGTCTTAAGGGTTAAGGGGTCTCAAGGATGTAAAAGGTCAAAAGGGTATAAAGGTTCTTAAAAGGTCCAAAGGATGTAAAAGGTTTAAAATTGTCTAAAGGGTTTTAAAATGTCTAAGGGGTCTAAAAGGTGTAATGTTTCTGAAGGACTGCATGTTTAAAAGCTACATATGTTCAAATAGTCCGTTAGTAATAGACATTTTCATGAATTAAGTACTGTTTAGACAGGGTCGAACTAATAGACAAGAATGGACCAAGACTTCACCTTGACAGGGGTTCACCGTCAACCCATGTTTTTTGGTTTTCAAGTGAATCGGTTGAAAATTAAAGATTTATGTGACCTTGGCTTTGACCTATTGACCAGCAAAACAATCGGCTTCCAACTTGTCACGACCTCAACCAGGTGGTGAAGTTTTGTGAAGATTGGAGTAAAAATGTGACCTGAAGGCGATTGACATACAAACAAACAAACAAACAGACAGAACAAGCCGGTAAGCGGCGATGGGTCGCCGAGCATGGACACTATAAGATATAGAGCAAAATGGATGTCATATAGCGGATAGGTAATCACCTTAAGATTATGCATATCAAATCTCATCCAGTTCCATCTACTGATAACTACTCGGTATCCATTTGAATGAAAAGTACCGAAAATGCGGTTTGAAATCGGAAATCCCCAAAGTTCGAGGGGGTGCTGTGGGTGAACAAAGATCTAAATCGAAAATCCGGCTTGATCATTTGTGCACAATGTATTCCAGACAATTAGTGTGAATTTTCATGACCATCCGACCATAACCCTCGGAGGAGTAGCATTTGGCGCAAAAGCAACTCCAGCTCTCGCATATTATCGATTTTTGCACAAATTGACCTTTGACCCCTGACCTAAGCGAAATCGGTCAATATGTCCTGAAGGAAAGTTGTAGTACTCATCGAGTACCATGAACCTTCAAAGTTTCATTCGTATCGATGCACTCACCTGGTCGCTAGGGGGCCTTCAATTTTCACCAATTTTCGCGCATACCCTAATTGTAGGGGGCGCTGCGGGTAAAGTATTCCATATATCACAAAAACCGGAATATATTTGTTAGAGCATCACCTGTAGATCATTTCTGCCAAATTTCATAACCCTACGTGGGATAATGGCTTTCGGAATTGATTTCGCGTGAACGGTACTGATTTTGAAGGTTTTTCGGTTGTTGCTAGGGAACCAAAGCATCCCTAGCAACCATCACAATGTCCAAAGCACTAGGTCATAAGATGTACCTACCACCCGAGTTTGGTCAAAATCCGCCCACATTTACTACCAATTATGCTGATGACAAACGAACAAACATCCAAACAGACACAGAATTACTGACAATAAGGGTCACCTACTTCGGTGACCCAACAACTCGCACAGCCCTCTCACTTATTCTTACTTCCTTCTTCCTATCACATTCCACCTACCACCTGCACGCAACCATTGCGGCACCGGGCAAGGACACCACTGCGGAAGAAAAGCAGCAGCGGCTTCAGCAGGTGTGGTAGCATCGATTCACTGGGTGACATGGTGTGTCGTTGCTGCCACACAAAGCACGAAACAGCGGCGGACACACACACGCACTGCTATCTCACCGTCCTTCTTGCCTGAGCTCACCGCTGGAGGAGTGGCCTTGTGGAGGATCCTCCCCAAACAACACAGCCATGCATGTGTCCACTGCCGCATCATGCAATCATGCACAAACATATGCAGGACACATAAACGAGGGGAAAGCAGCAGCAGTTTCATAGGTGTTTTGTGCGCCGCCTACCCGACTGTGCCCACACCACGAAGCAGTGGCTGAGACATGGGGAAATGGAGAAACACCTGGCGAAAAAAGCGAGCATAAATGGAAGCTGGCATCTGGAGGCAGTCGGTACTGGCACATGCACGCCTTTCACGCTTTGCTCTTACCTGGACGAACCCTGTCACATGGTGTCCAAAGTATATGGCCAAGGCATCACACCACCACAGTCGCCCTGGGTACAGTTGGCCAAACTTTGGTAGCGCACGCCATATATGCTCACTCTTTCGCTCGCTCTAACGAAACATTAGCTCGAAAGATGACTTTCAATAGATCACAGCGACGAAGCTGCCCTGCTACTTACGACACCCCGAGCTGTAATGAGGTCGGTTACGAGTCTTTTGGTGCCACACCATCATGCTGTTCAAGGGGCACTTTGAGAGGGTCGTGCCGCAGGTGGCCGTCATCAGGCCACCCTCAAATCCGATGCTGTGAGGAGGAAAATGCCGGATCTGACTTGGAGACCTGCCTCGGAGGGAGCCCCCAGCTCAACATCTTTATGCTGTCTCGTCTGAAGCCCCACACATAGCAGCATCACCGTGTCTAGGGAGAGATTCTGACTTAGAGACATTCAGCCATAATTCCTCAGAGGGTAGCTTTGTGCCACTGTCTGCTCAGCCAAATGCACACTCCAAGTGCCTGGACCCAAAGTTCCTCTCATCCTGAGTGGGGTTACTGGCCCAGCACCAAAGGCACCAGTGGGGTCAAACAAACCTGTTTCATGATGGTCGACACCCGGCTTATGTTCCCTGTTAGCGGATGAACAATCCAACGCTTGGCTAATTTTGCTTCGCAATGAACGGAAGATAAGAGCAGACATTGAAGGATCAAAAAGGAATGTAGTTATGGATGATTGTCCGCCACAAGCCAGTTATCCCTGTGGTAACTTTTCTGACACCTCTTGCTGAAAACCCAAAAAGTCAAAAGGATCACGAGGCCATGCTTTCACGGTTTGTTTTCATCTTGAAAAATCAAGAACAAGTGAGCTTTGTTCCTTCTGCCACACAGGAAGTTTGTGTCCTCCCAGAGCTCGCCTAAGGATACCTGCCTTACCGCTTGACAGGTGCACCACCCCAGTCAAACTCACCACCGAGAAATGACCCCGGAGCGGGCAGGATATCTCAAACCCGGAACTCTGTCTGTCTGTGAGTCGATCCCAAAATATTATGGACAGATTCAGCCAAAACCTGGTGAACAGGTTGGGTGTGTGTGATCCGGATTCAGATACGAGAATTTTAAATTTTTAAAGTGATTTTTGACCTTTGGGAGATTGGGTCAAAAACAATATATAGCGTGATATTTCAAAATGTTGCAGATGGATTATGACAAAATGTTGTGGATGCATTGGGTAGGTGACACGGACAAGCTGATTAGATTTTGGTTCAGGTACGGATGCAGATCCGGCCTATCAGTGGGATACAAAACGTAAACTTCAGCCTGGCGGAGGTATGCGCTCTACCGAGTGCCATTGTCATTTCACATGCAAAATTAGGCCTGCAAGGATAGCCTAGAGGTATGTGCAATCGCCAAAGACATGTCCACCTTGAGTTTGAATATAGACCCAGCTATAAACTGTTATCCTGGTGTTTCTCATGCAGGGCAATTCATCAAAGTTCGTACCGTCCCTAAGATGGACATCAAGTCAGAGGACCTGCATACCAGTACTGGTTGTTGATGGACATCAAAGATCTGCATGGTGTCCTTCGTGAGGGGTAGGCAACAGCAAACAATCCCGTATCATCCTGGACAAGAGACTGCTTCTGTTTTGCTAACATTGTCAATTGTATGATGCATGGATAATGATGATATGAATGTGAAACAAGTATCAAGAAGAAACGTAATTGAGGTACAGGAAGCATAAAGGAAAATGAGCTCTTTTTGTAATTATTAGAATGACATTTAAACCCCAGCAGAGTGTGGATTAAGATCCAGATTTGTAAACACAAACCAAAACCACAACCAAAAGCACTGTTGTGTTACTGTAATGGAGAATGAGAGGCGAAAAGGTTGAAAAGAGAAGAAAAAAACCATGACGGAAAACCATTATTTGTGTAAAGTTTTATGAGTGGTGTAAAAAAGGACTCGTCTCAATGTTAAAAGTACATGATGATGTATTTTCATAATTTGCTTTCGCATGTGACCTTGCTTGGCCCAGACCATAATTTCGTTGGTGAGAGTTTTTCATGGGAGATGATGGGGTGCGCAAAATGTCAGCAGTGTAAGATTTATGGTAATACATCCAGACATTCGACTTTTGGAAGCTGCAAATTTTGAGTGACATTGCACTGCGCTGGTTAAGTGACATGAAATGATAGCCTGTCCAGTGTGTGTCTCTGTCTGTCTCTGTCTGTCTCTGTCTGTCTCTGTCTGTCTCTGTCTGTCTCTGTCTGTCTCTCTCTCTCTCTCTCACCCTCTCTCTCTCTCACCCTCTCTCTCTCTCACCCTCTCTCTCTCTCTCACCCTCTCTCTCTCACCCTCTCTCTCTCTCACCCTCTCTCTCTCTCACCCTCTCTCTCTCTCTCACCCTCTCTCTCTCTCACCCTCTCTCTCTCACCCTCTCTCTCACCCTCTCTCTCTCACCCTCTCTCTCTCTCACCCTCTCTCTCTCTCTCTCACCCTCTCTCTCTCTCTCTCACCCTCTCTCTCACCCTCTCTCCCCCCTCTCTCTCTGTTCAATCCCAACCAGGCCAGAGCATCCTCTGCTGGTTAAAAACATGTATGGCAACACCAGACACCAGATTAAGAAAACAACAACAAACAAAGAAAGGGCAACCAGAGATTGCTGACCCTCCCCTCATGAGGACTTGTTTTGTGTGGTGGTGGTGGGTTTGGGTTTGCGTTGTGTATAGACGATTCATTGACGGTGTAAGGTTATGCTAATGCGGCAGACAAACAGACTTTTTTGGTTTTATTGTACAGATTCACAATCAAATTGTGTGCATGCTGTAAAGGTATGTAAGCACGTATTTTGTAGATACATGTATTTTACTGATTGAGACTGTTTTTTTTATAGTACATACTTTAAGGTTGCACTCACATTCTTCATAGTACATCCGACATAGACATACTCCCATTGTTATCGTATGCACGTTTTAGCCATTCTCGCATTGTAAGACATATTTACATTCTAATTGTACATACTTTATAGAGGTACCCAGTTGAAAAAGGATAATGTGTAATACTGGCTACTTGCAGCCTACATTAGCACATTATGTGCAGACAGACAGACAGACAAATAAGAAGAAGACATCAGGCAGAGCACGATAATTGCAAAATTCATTACACAAATTTGACCTCAAAATAATTGGCTGGTTCAATTCAATGACCAAATATGCAACGCCTCTTCAAATGTCGTCAATCGGATGAAAATTGACAATTTTAGAAATACCACTTTAATTGTTGACCTTGGGCCGAGGATGACTTTTTGGTCCATGTTGATCTCAAAAATAATTGGCTGGTTGAATTAATTGACCTGAAATATAAATCCTCTTCAAATTTCAAGTCAATCCGATGAAAATTGAGGATTTTAGAAATCTCATCCTCGTTGTTGACCTTGGGCCTATGTTGACCTTTTGGTCTGCGTTGATCTCAAAATAATTGGCTGGTTGATGTCGGTGACCTGAAATATAAATCCTCTTCTAATTTGAAGTCAATCGGATGAAAATTGAGGATTTTAGAAAAACCACCTTAGTTGTTGACTTTGAGCCTATGTTGACCATTTGGTCCACGTTGACCTCAAGAATAATTGGCTTGTTGATTTCATTGACATTAAATATAAATCCTCTTCAAATTTCAAGTCAATCGGATGAAATTTGAGGATTTTGAAAATCTCACCGACGTTGTTGATCTTTAGCCTATGTTGACCTTTTGACCTTTTGACCTCAAAAACAATATGCTTCTTCCTTATGCCAAACTGTACCATGTGATAAAGCTTCGTGAAGATCGGTTTAAAACTGTCACCTGTAGGCGACAAACAGACAAACAGATAAACGCAGACAAACAGACAAAACAGACCGACAGACAAACAGAATAACAAAATCGACTCACAAATATATTTGAAAAATCTTCGATTTTGCAAGTAACAAACAGATCAAAAGCACCCCCCCACCCCCTTTCCCCATACATTGTAACAAAGCTGTATTTTTCAAGCATTCACCATACAACGAGGAAACTGGTGCATTGGGACACCCATTCAACAGCTATTCTTGGCAAGTGCTTTTGAATGGCAAACATTGGCACTAACAATGCCGTGATGTAAGTGCTCATGCATTGGCACTCAATAGTGTTGGCCAAGAAGAGCTGCCAAAAGGAATGTCCCAACGCACCTCAGATTCCCCCATGTAATATATAAAGAAGAAAGTTTGTTTGTGTATTTGTTTGTTCGTTATGCCTTTGGACCCTGCAGGAACCAGTGCAACCAAACTTTGCATGGCCTCCTCTTCCTTCCAGAGGAAGGTCGAGGGCAATGTTTGGATAAAAAGAATTGAAATTTTTTTTTTTTATTTCAAAAATCACATAATTAATTGTCCATCAGGCCTCGATCGGGTCTTGTGCCGACATACCGTCTTGGTTTTTTTTCTTCTTTTCCCCGGCAGTGATTGAGTGATATGTTTTGTGAAGATCGTATGTTGAGATTATAGTTATTTGTTGTCAATAACGCAAATTTAATTATTATACTGTTTCTATGTGAACCTGTTTTTTTTTTTAAGTTTGCTTTACACAGGTTTATTATAACACCTCCGTGTTCAGGCCTCGAGTGAGTATGTTCTTATACACTGCCTAGGATTTCCCCGGGAGTGAGAGTAGCATGTTTTGTAAAAATCGTATGTTGAGGTTGTAGTGATTTGTTGTTTAAAAAATAAATATCATTAATAAAATAAAGATAAAAGAAGGGAAAGCGGTCCAAGCCCATTTTGCAACACCCAATATTGGTAATTCATACAAAACCATCAGGCCAACAGTGTAAAATACATATTTCATTTAATTTCCCTGGGTAACGGAGAGGTACTTCAGCTCGGGTGTCATAAAAACAATCCCAACCACATGCAGCAAAGCATCAGCACCAGATCCCGGTACCTACACCGAGTGGACTGTCCAGAGGAGAATGGATGTGACCTCAAGAGGAGATGAAAGGACATGAAAGGTCCAAGTTATTCTGCGATCGAGCATGAGAAATGATGCATTCAACTAAGTGTAAAATTAGTGTAGTAGAGAGTAGAAAAATCGTGCAAATTATGATACAAGCATCAAATTTGGCATTTCTGTTCTTCAGGGCTTTCTGATCCAATCAGGCAGATTTGATTCGAATCCCCTGGAGAACAAATGTGCCAAATTTGAGGCTTGTATCATAATTTGCACGATTCCTCTCAAAAATTGCTGTTATCTGCCCCACTAAAGAGCATAGTGAACACGTTCTGTCATTCTACTGGTTATCATTGTATTGTGAGCAGTCTATTCACAGTCATGCCACACTTAACACTTGGTGTTTTTTTGTTGAGTCATGGTACTGTACAACTAGTTTTTGAAACAACTTTGAGTCCATGGAACGATATGATACTCTACTGCACACCATGTAATGATAGCTGGAATGTGGAAATAAGCTTCCCTTCCAATCTCCTCCAATCCTGTATGCACATGTGTGCACCAGTTTTAACCATACACCACCCCCTTGCCCCAGAACGTTTTACTTATGTAATAAATATACTGGCCCAAAAAGGAAGCTGTGTATGCAGATGATGTGAGAAATAAAGATGAGAAACTAACCCAAATAGCTGTTAGGTTCAGAGGTGGATTCTCTGATTGCTAGCTATTACTTTCGCAGTGGCAACCTCAGTCTGGAGTCATTGAAGGAGGTGTGTCACTCTGATCTACCTGCCTTGTGCAGACCTCTTGAACTTGGATGATCCCTGACGCCATGGTGCCGTTGGTGGTGTACCAGGGCACCGATATCATTCCTGATGCATACGAGACATCTGGCAACATCTTGTTGAGATATTCTGAGTATCTCAATCTTCATATCACAAGTACAGATTATGAAGGTGTGCCGGGAGCACATGTCACACTGCACGATGCATGTGCAATAGGGTCAGGTGTGTAATTACACGTCGATTGGTTGAGAATTGTATGGTGCAGCACTTTTATCAATCAAGTGTTCAATTGCTTGCTGGTATGCCAGCATAGATACGTGACATTGATAAATTTTACTCAATCATCTCAATATTCGCAGCTGATTGATAAAGAAAGGTTTTCTTTGGCTGATCTGTTAAGATATTTCCTTGAAAACCTATTATGAATGAGTTCGACAAACATCAGCATGGGAATGACAAGAATATGAGGATACACCGTTGGAATAAAGATTGGTGGGTGGGAAGATCAATTGAAAAAAACATAAGAAGAGGTTACGATATAGAAGAACAAAAAAGGGTTGGAGGAGGAGGAGGAGGAGCAGGCAGACAGGATAGAAAAGGCAAAGTTGCTTGGGAGGAGTTGCAAATAGTAAGACGAGGGGAGGGAATAACTGCATGGAAGAAGCAGGAGGGATGAAGGCAAAGGTGGGTGGAGTGCGGGTTAGGGGGAGAATTATGGGATTACATCCAGCCATTTTGCCAAAAGTAATACGCATGGTAGGCAATGCAACATGATGATCCTTAATGTAATTATAATAGTTACATGGTGTTATAATTCCCACCTTTTAGAAGGGCTGTTAATCTTTGATGATGGACAGCAAAATCGGTGCAGCACTTGGCCATCTCTGTAGGGTAGGAAAACAATTGAGACACCCGATGAGACAGAAAGTCAGGGTGGGGAAGGGCAAGGGGCTGGAGTGGGGGGTTGGGCTCAGGGAACAGACCCCATCATGATGACTTTGTGGTAGGAGTATAATATAACGCTGCAAATCACGGCAGGGATGTTCGCAAGAATTTTACGGACTCAGCACGATGATGCGACAGCGAGAATTGCTGGCAAGTCGTGAGAATTTATTACGATTGTTAGACACAGCAACTTCCAACAGCTTGATCGAATGTTCCCAGAACCTGTTTACAAGCATTTATAACCTGAAATATATTTATGTGCACTTCCACAAGGGTTTCACTTCGTAGGGAAATCTCGTAAAATGCATTGAAGTGGGGGTGGGGGGGGGAGGGGAGGGTGTTATTTGGTTTAATCAAACTATTGGCCAAACTATTCGGTTAGGGTTAGGTGTTAGGTGCTAGGTGTTAGGTGTTAGCTGTTAGGGTTAGCGTGAGGGTTAGCGTGAGGGTTAGCGTGAGGGTTAGGGTTAGGGTTAGAGTTAGGGTTAGGGTTAGGGTTAGGGTTAGCTGTTAGGGTTAGCGTTAGGGTTAGCTGTTAGGGTTAATCAAACTATTTTGACCCACTTTCCCCCCCAACCCCACCAACCTCCATACCACACAGCATTTCCCTTCCCTTTTATCCACGTTAGATTTTAGATAAATTGGCCTATTATGTATGAATCCCTCATTACCGTCCACCATTGACGGTTGATGTAGGTTATGTTTTCACCCCTTTGTCTGTCTGTTTGTTTCTTGCAAAATCGAAGTTTTTTTTCAAGTATATTGGTTAGTCGATTTTGTTATTCTGTCTGTCTGTCTGTCTGTCTGTTTGTCTGTTTGTCTGTTTGTCACCTACAGGTCACAATTTTAAACCAATCTTCACAAAACTTCACCACATCGTAGAGTTTGTCATAAGGAAGAAGTCCATTGTTTTTGAGGTCAAAATGTCAAAAGGTCAACGTAGGCCAAAGGTCAACATCTAAGGTGGTATTTCTAAAATCCTTAATTTTCATCTGATTGCCTTGAAATTTGAAGAGGATTTATATTTCAGGTCAATGGGTTCAAGCACCAATTATTATGGAGGTCCACATTGAACAAAAGGTCTACACAGGCCCAATGTAAACAACTACGGTGGTATTTCTAAAATTGTCAATTTTCATCCGAATGACTTAAAATTTTCAGAGGAGTGCATATTTGGCCATTGAATTCAATCACCAATTATTGTTGAGGTGAAATTTATTTTGTGCATTTTGCAAGCGTCATGCTCTGTACGATGTCTTCTTCTTCTTTGTCTGTTTGTCTGTGTGCAGGATATCTCGAAAAGTTGTGGACGGATTCAGATAAAATTTTGTGGTCAGGTTGGGTGTGTGACAAGGACAAACTGCTTAGATTTTGGTGAACATCCGGATCCGAATTCGGCTACTCGAATTTCTTAAGTGATTCTTCATCTTTGATAGGGCTAAAAATGATATATAGCACGATATCTCATGGAGTTGTAGACGGATCCGGCCGAAACTTGGTGAACATGTTGGGTGTGTGACAAAAAAGAATTTATTCAATTTTGGTGAAGATCCAGATCCGGATCTAGATCTGATAATAATTTTTAAGTGATTCTTTACCATTGAGAGATAGGGCTAAACCGATATGCAACACGATATCTCAAAACATAGTGGACGTATTCGGACGAAATTTGTTGGACCCATTGGGTGTGTGTCAAGGACGAATTGGTTAGATTTTGGTGAAGATCCGGATCTGGATACGATAATTATTTAATTCTCATGTGATTCTTCACCATTGAGAGATAGGGGCAAAAACGATATAGTACTGTATAGCATGATAGTTCAAAAATGTATTGGGCCTGATATGTTCTCATGGAACAGGCATTACGTGTCGGAGGCATGCACTCTCCTGAGTGCCCTTCTTGTTTTATGCGGTTTCATGTCCTCGATGCCAAACTGTGTGCCTCTTTTATTATGCCCAGGAATGTTCGTGAAGGTGGTTTTGTATCCACGGAGGCCATAAAAGACGAAAATATATTGTTGTGTATCTAAAACAGGGCTCTGTTTTTTAGTACCAGCTCAATTATAAACAATGATTTTCCAGCTGAGGCTTTTTTATTCCACGTCGGGAATCTGACTTCAAGGGTGTTCATCCAAAAAGCCGAGTGAGAGCTCATCCAAAATCTGGAGTGTGTGCTCAACCAAAAAGTGGAGCGAGTGTTCATCCAATAAGCGGATATAGTGCTCATCAAACAAGCAGATATAGCCCTCATCCAAAAAGCGGAACAAGCGTTCATCCAAAAAATGAGACTGAGCACTCATCAAACAAATAGATATAGCGCTCATCCAAAAAGCTGAGCAAGTGCTGATCCAAAAAGCGCAGCGAGCATTCATCCAAAAAGTGGAACAAGTGACATTGAAAAAGCCAATTTAGCACTCATCCAAAAACCCAGCTCGTGCTCATCAACAAAGTGAACAAGCGCTCATCTAAAAAGTGAAGCAAGTGCTCAAACAAAAAGTGGATTTTGGGCTCAACCAAAAAGTGAATTTAGCGCTATCCCCAAAGGCGTATTTTGTGTCATCCAAAAAGTGGAGCAAGCGTTCATCCAAAAAGTGGAACAAGTTACATCGAAAAAGTCAATTAAGCGCTCATCCAAAAACCAGATTTAGCACTCATCCAAAAACCGGATTGAGCGCTCATCCAAAATCTAGATTTAGCAATGATCAAAAAATCAGATTTAGCACTCATCACAAAACCAGATTTAGCGCTCATCCAAAAACCGGATTTAGTGCTCATCCAAAAAACAGATTTAGCGCTCATCAAAAAACCAGATTTAGCGCTTATTATAAAACCGGATTTAGCACTCATCCAAAAACCGGATTTAGTGCTCATCCAAAAACCAGATTTAGCGCTCATCACAAAACCAGATTTAGTACTTATTTAAAAACCGGATTTAGTGCTCATCCAAAATCCAGATTTAGCACTCATCAAAAAATCGGATTTGGCACTCATCACAAAACCAGATTTAGCGCTCATCCAAAAACCGGAGTTAGCGCTCTTCCAAAAACCGGATTTAGCGCTCATCCAAAAACCGGATTTAGCGCTCATCCAAAATCCAGATTTAGCATTCATCAAAAAATCGGATTTAGCACTCATCACAAAACCAGATTTAGCGCTCATCCAAAAACTGGATTTAGTGCTCATCCAAAAACCAGATTTAGCGCTCATCCAAAAACCAGATTTAGCACTCATCCAAAAACCGGATTGAGCGCTCATCCAAAATCTAGATTTAGCAATGATCAAAAAATCAGATTTAGCACTCATCACAAAACCAGATTTAGCGCTCATCCAAAAACCGGATTTAGTGCTCATCCAAAAAACAGATTTAGCGCTCATCAAAAAACCAGATTTAGCGCTTATTATAAAACCGGATTTAGCACTCATCCAAAAACCGGATTTAGTGCTCATCCAAAAACCAGATTTAGCGCTCATCACAAAACCAGATTTAGTACTTATTTAAAAACCGGATTTAGTGCTCATCCAAAATCCAGATTTAGCACTCATCAAAAAATCGGATTTGGCACTCATCACAAAACCAGATTTAGCGCTCATCCAAAAACCGGAGTTAGCGCTCTTCCAAAAACCGGATTTAGCGCTCATCCAAAAACCGGATTTAGCGCTCATCCAAAATCCAGATTTAGCATTCATCAAAAAATCGGATTTAGCACTCATCACAAAACCAGATTTAGCGCTCATCCAAAAACTGGATTTAGTGCTCATCCAAAAACCAGATTTAGCGCTCATCAAAAAACCAGATTTAGCGCTTATTAAAAAACCGGATTTAGTGCTCATCCAAAAAACAGATTTAGCGCTCATCACAAAACCAGATTTAGCACTTATTAAAAAACCGGATTTAGTGCTCATCCAAAAACCGGATTTAGTGCTCATCCAAAAACCAGATTTAGCACTCATCACAAAACCAGATTTAGCGCTTATTAAAAAAAACGGATTTAGCACTCATCCAAAAACCGGATTTAGTGCTCATCCAAAAACCAGATTTAGCGCTCATCACAAAACCAAATTTAGCGCTTATTAAAAAACCGGATTTAGCGCTCATCACAAAACCGGATTTAGCACTCATCACAAAAGCGGAGCAAGCATTCATCCAAAAATAACAGCGAGCATTGAGTTAATTATATTTTGTAAAATTAACCATGTCCCATAAGTGGTCGAAGAAAACTCGAATGAGCAAACAAAGATGGCATACTCTCACCTGGACTTGTTTGTGCGGTTTTATAGTCGGTATTTTATAGAAGTACTCGCATTATAATCGTACGTACTTTATAGACGGACTCACATTCCAATTGTACATACTTTATAGACACACTCGGTTGAAAAACAGGAGAATGGTTACGACTGATTATCATGAGGTGGTGCTTGTGGCCTACATTAATTAGCACATTCTGTGAGGACAAACGGGCAAACAAACAAACAAACAGACAGACAGACAGACCCAAATACAATGCCTTCTCCTTTGGAGAGGGTAATGATAAAATTGATACATAAAACGCTCCTTAAAAAGCTTTCCAATTGTTTTTTTTTATAACAGAAACTCCACAACCATTATTACCAATTAGGGTATTGAACGTGACATCTCATTGATGGAATGTACTATCATTTAGAAGGATGGAGCACATCACTTTGCCAGTGTATGTGTATTTGCCACTTTGCCAGTGTAGGCGTGTGTGTGTGTGTGTGTGTGTGTGTGTGTGTGTGTGTGTGTGTGTGTGTGTGTGTGTGTGTGTGTGTGTGTGTGTGTGTGTGTGTGTGTGTGAACGTGTGTCCGCGTGCTCTGAAGCAGGCAAATTGTAATTGTGAGTGCACTAACACAGGGGTACAGTGTGCGTGAGTGTGTCAATGCAGGCATACAGTGGGTGCAAGTGCACCAGCACAGGCAGACATAGAGTGCAGAAGGCAAACCCACCTCACAGTGGGGTGTAACCATGGAAGACTGCTTGCAGCATGGGGTGGTACTGGGCAGCAAAAATGGTGCAGACTGTTGTTTCTCCTGTTGAACCACACAGAGTGATGGAAGAGGCAGATGGAAATTGATAAATAGTAAGTTTTTCCTTCACTTCTTAAATATTGCTCACACCACTGATATTGACATACCACCGACATCACATCACATCACAATCCGTCCACAACTTCTTCAGATATCGTGCTATATATCATTTTAGACCGATCGCTCAATGGTGAAAAATCACGTAAAAAATTATCGGATTCAGATCTGGTTTTGAACCTTCACCAAAATCTAATCAATTCTTCCGTGTTACATACCCAACCTAAACACCGGGTCTCGTCCGAATTCGTCCACAACTTTTTGAGATATCCTGCTATATGTCGTTTTTGGACCTCTCAATGGTGAAAAAAACATCACTAAAAAATTTCATCCAAAATCTAAACATTTTGTCCTTGTCACAAACCCAAACACCACCAAATTTCGTCCGAATCTGTCCACAACTTTTTTGAGATATTTTGTGAACAAACAAACAAAAAAAGAAGAAGACGTCGTGCAGAGCACGATACTTGCAAAGTCCAGAAAACAAATTTGACGTCAAGAATAATTATTGGTGGGTGAAATCAATGATCAAATATCCTACTCCGACACAAGGAAAACAGACACAGGTGGAGGCAATTCAGCCCTTCATGCCTGCACGGACACCACACTAATTTATCAACACAAGATCCAAAGAAGAAAATGCAAATGTTTTTGAAACATTTTTTTATCCATATATATTTCAAGTTTTTGTATTTTTTTTTCTTCTCCCCTCCCCCCCCCCTCATGGGAAGGGGCATGGGCTTGGTTAAAAACACACATCAACACCCAACCCCCTTTGACGAGCCCCCTACCAACAGCACTCCGTACACATGCACACAATCACCCATCAATGCTCAAACTACCAATAAGTCTAATAAACATTCCTATACCCCTCCATCTCCATAACTTCCAGGTACCTATCTAATTCTAATTTAAACTTATCTACTGTTTCTGCTGCCAATACCTTTCAAGGGAGACCATTCCATGCATTAACTACTCTCTGAGTAAAAGTCCCCTGCCTTGTTACCATCTTAACTCTCCTCTTCTTCACTCTCAGGCTATGCCCCCTTGATATATCACTGTCTACTCTGTTGAGTAATTCATCTGCATTTATTTTATCTATTCCTTTCATTATCTTAAACATCTCCATCATATCTCCACGTAACCACCTCCTTTCTAGTGAATAAACACCTGTCTCCTTCAGCCACTTCTCATAGCTGAGTCAAGCTAGGCCCTGAATCAATCGAGTAGACTTGCGCTGAACCCTCTCTTTGACATCCATGTCCTTCCTGAATTCCGGTGACAAGAACTGCACACAGTATTGTAGATGTGGCCCTCACTAAATTCCTGTACAATGTTAACACCACCTCTTTTGATTTATAAATGATCCCCCTCCGAATACAACCCAAAACCCCATTTGCTTTACCTACAGCTGCCTTGCAATGTGCTGCCTGCTTACCTCCCGTACCTATTACCACCCCTAGATCCTTCTCCTGTGTGACACGCTCCAAAATCACCCCTTGCATCCTGTAATCTCTATTTTCATTGTTCTTTTACATACCAAACACCATACACTTGCTCAGGTTAATTTCCATCTGCCAATCTTTTGCCCCATCTATCTATCCATCCATTCATTGGGATCATACTCTGCGAAGAGCATTGGTGCTGCCTCAGCAGTCTGCTTGGTTATTGGACACAATCCTGGATGGGTCGCCACTCTGACACAGTATACCAGCATGCTGACACTCATTTTGCCGACCTCAGAAGGATGACAGGCAGAGTCAACCCCACCTGGTATTAATTTAACAGAGAAGTGAGATTTGAACTCAGGATCCTTGGATCCCAAGCCAACCGCCCGAAACAGGCATATTAAAAACAAAAATAAATCTACATTATACATGTATAAATGTATTCATATATATATATATATATATATATATATATATATATATATATATATATATATATATATATATATATATATATATATATATATATATATATACACATATACACATATATATATATATATATATACATTTTTCCACATACATATATACATGTATACGCGCGCGTGCGCACACGCGCACACACACACACATATACATATATATATATATATATATATATATATATATATATATATATATATATATATTTGTTTGTTTGTTTGCTTGTTTTTAATATCCCTCTTGCTGGCTTCATGGTGATGTATATACACACATACATGTTATGTATATACACACATATATATGTTATCCATCCATTAGGACCATACTCTGTGCAGAGCGTTGGTGCCGCCGAAGCAGTCTCCTTGGCTATTGGGAACAATCCTGGACGGGTCGCCACTCCGACACAGTATACCAGCATGCTGGCACTCATTTTGCCGACCTCGGAAGGATGACAGGCAGAGTCAACCCCACCTGGTGTAAATTCAACAGCTGAGCGGGATTTGAACTCAGGACCCTCGGATCCCAAGCCCACTACCTTAACCATTAAGCCAACACCAGGCATATATATGTTATGTATATACACACGTATATGTTATGTATATACACACGTATATGTTATGTATATACACACGTATATGTTATGTATATACACACGTATATGTTATGTATATACACACGTATATGTTATGTATACGTTTTTACAGCCATTTTCCCCTGCTGTGCAGGGGTTTGGCTTTTTCTTGAGGCAATGTTTTATGGCCGGATGCCCTTCCTGACGCCAACCCTGGTCGCCTCTTACGACACAAAGGGATATGGTACACCTATTCTAACCGGGGCATACACCGGGCCCAGTACACTGGTACTCATTTCGCCAACCTCGGAAGGATGACAGGCTGAGTCAACCCCCTGGTGTTAATTCAGCAGCCAACGGGGCTTGAACTCAGGAACCTTGGATCCCAAGCCACCACCCTCACCACTAAGCCAACACCAGGCTTGTATATGTGATGTAAAACACACATATACTGTATGTTATGTATCTATCTTCTCATCCAAACTCTCTCTTCCTCTTACGTGGTGACTTCAATTGTCATCACGCCAGTTGGCTAGGTGTGGGTACCTCTCTCACCTGCCATGGCACCTCAGCAAAAGCTTTCTGCGACTCATTAGGACTGACTCAATCAGTCAACTTCCCGACCCGAATCTCAACCAATGGTACTCCATCTCTTCTGGATCTGATTTTGACAAATTTCCTTGACAAATCTGCTGCTCTTCCTCCACTCCAATCGGTTCTTCTGACCACGTCCTTGTCAAAGTGGACATGTCTCTGGCTGTTATCAGAGAACCACCTCACCGCCGTCGAGTCTGGCATTTCACTCAAGCCGACTGGCAGGGTCTCCGAGCAGCCATCAAACTTATAGACCGGTCTCCTATCTCTACTTTCTCAAACATCAACTCAACCTGGGAATTTTTTTTTTTTGTACACCTTGGTCGAGGCTCGTATGAGAGCTAACACACAACTCACAGCAAGGAGGCATGAGACAAGAGGGGTGGGAGTGTAAGGGACAAAACAGTGGGGAACAGACACATGAGGTGAACTGTGGAAGGGAGAGGGATGGGATAGGACGGGGAACATGGCGAAGAGAAGATGGACATCACAGGGACTTTCAGGAAGGAAAGCAGGGGAATTGAAGGAAGTGGGCTTGGGTGGATTATCGGGGGTAGAAAAGATCGAGGATTTGGATGGGGGAAGATAAGAGGTGGTGGTGAACAGCTGTTTTGAAAGCCTGGAGGGAAGAATGGGAAAAAATAGAGTGAGGAAGTTTATTCCAAAGGCGGGAAAAAATTGGAATGAAAGAGTGAAGATGAGCAGTGATTCGTGATTTTGGTAGTTTTACCAGAAGGGGGTTGTTGGCGGACCTTGAGCGCCCTGTGGAAATGTGGTGGGGACAAATCGCAGATAGAGCAGGGGGGGCAAGGCTGGAGAGGAGTCGGTAGAAGACAGAAAGACCACCGATCAACCTGCGGTGATTGAGTGAGAGGCCCAAAGACTCAGCTTCATTGCGGGAGATGCCGATGATCTTAAATGCCCTGGTTTCGACAGCGTGAAGCCGAGAAAGGTGGGAGCAGGAGCACCAGCCCAGAGGGGAGAGCAGTACTCCATCAGGCTCCGGACAAAAGCTTTGTAAGTGGTCAGGAGCTCAAGAGGGTCGAGGAAGGACTTTGCACGACGGAGGATTCCCAGTCGGCGACTGGCTTTTGAGGCGAGGTTGGAAATGTAACTTTCCCAGGAAAGGTCATGGCAGATAGTGAGACCCAGAAGCTTGAAAGAAAAGACTTCTTCCAGAGGATTGTTGAGAAAGTGGATGGGGGGGTTTTCTAAACGGTCCTTTCGAAGAGACATAGTGAGTGTGTGAGATTTGTCTGGATTGAAAGACATGTTCCACGTGTTGGACCAGTTTGTGATTTTATCCAGATCTGCAGTGAGTGAAGAAGCTGCTGCTTGCCGGTCTGAGGGATGACAGATGGTACGGCAGAGGGTGGAGTCATCGGCAAAGAGAAATAGAGGATTTTCCAGAGAGTCGGAGAGATCATTGATGAAAACCAGAAAAAGAACAGGGCCCAGAACGCTACCTTGAGGAACTCCAGCCTGCACAGGAAGAGGGGATGAAAGAACTCCATTTAGGGCCACACGTTGACTGCGACAGGAGAGGAAGTCTGCGAGCCATGAGTGGAGATGGCATTGAATACCATGGGAAGAGAGTTTGGTGAGTAGGGCAGGGTGCCAGACTGTGTCAAAAGCACGTGATATGTCCAGGGATACGGCTCGGATTTCCTGTCTGGCATTGAGGACCTCGATCCATTGTTGGGAGAGCAGAAGCAGCATATCTAGGGTGGAGTGACCTTGTCTGAAACCAAATTGATGATAGGAAATCAAGCCATTGGAGAAGAGGAAGGATTTCATGTCTGAAGCGATGATGGATTCCATAACCTTGCTGATGATTGGGAGAAGGCTGATTGTTCTGGAGTTACAGGGATCTATTTTTGCACCTTTTTATGCAGGACAGTGATGTTAGCAGATTTCCAAGCAGATGGCAGTTGACCTTGGGCAAATGAGAGGGTGAATAGAACAGAGAGAGGGTGAGCAAGAGCAGAAGAGCAGGCTTTGAGGACACGTGGGCTGATGCCGTCTGGACCGGTTGCAGAATCTGACTCGAGGTTTGAAAGCAAGCTCTCCACCTTGTCAGGAGAAAAGGATACAGAGTCCAGGGACAGTTGGGTGCGACTGGGTAAAGTGGGTAGAGATAGTGATGGGTTTAGGACACAAGATTTAGCTGCAAACACCGAGTTTAGACATTCAGCTTTATCACGTGTGGAATCAGCAGTGCGGCCATTTGAGGTAAGGGAGGGGATGGAGGGGGAACATACACCAGAAACAGATTTGATTAAACGCCACCAGGATTTTGAGGAGGGAGAGAGGTTTGAGAGTTCAGACTTGAGATGAGAAAGATGTTGTTTTCTGGCTCTCCTGAGGGAAGATACACACTTGTTCCGAGCTTTGTGGAAAGAACTGAGATTGCCCTCAGTTGGGTTTGCTTTCCATGAGGCAAAGGCAAGTTGTTTCAGGACAACTGCCTCGCCACAAGCTTCAGTACACCAAGGGCGGGAGGAAGGGTAGGACAACTGAACACGAGAGGGGATAAATCTGTGCATGAGGGAGAGCAAGTTTCTTTGAAAGAATTCCCAGGATGAGTTGATGTGTGAGAAAGTAATGATAGGAGACCAGTCTGTAAGTTTGATGGCTGCTCGGAGACCCTGCCAGTCGGCTTGAGTGAAATGCCAGACTCGACGGCGGTGAGGTGGTTCTCTGATAATAGCCAGAAAGATGTCCACTTTAACAAGGACGTGGTCAGAAGAACCAATTGGAGTGGAGGAAGAGCAGCAGATTTGTCAGGGAAATTTGTCAAAATCAGATCCAGAAGAGATGGAGTACCATTGGTTGAGATTCGGGTCGGGAAGTTGACCGATTGAGTCAGTCCCAATGAGTCGCAGAAAGCTTTTGCTGAGGTGCCATGGCAGGTGAGGGAGGTACCCACACCTAGCCAACTGGCGTGATGACAATTGAAGTCACCACATAAGAGGAAGAGAGAGTTTGGATGAGAAGATAGAAGATGGTCCATGTTTTAGGATGGTGAGGTGTAGATGGAGTCATCACTGTTCGGTGGACGGTACAGTACACATATAAACATGAGGTGGGAGTGGAGGGGAAGCCGAAGCCAGAGGTATTCCTGGGGGTGTGGGGGAGTGAGGGCAGTGCATAGAGAGTGCGGAATAGAGTCTTTGATGAAGAGAGCAACACCTCCACCAGGACGAGGCTCAGGTCTGTCATACAGTAAGAGGGAGTAACCGGGGAGAGATACTTGGGAGTCAGACACATCTTGGGAGAGGAAAGTTTCTGTTAGGCAGATAATGTCTGGTTTGTCAGTGGCAACCTGTATGGAAAGATCTGAAAGGTTTGAGCGAAGGCCCCGGATATTTGAGGTCCACACTTTTAATGGAGATGTAGGGGATGAGGCTTTGGGTGCAGGAGGTGGAGGGGGAGGGGGAGGTAGGACAAGGGACGAGGGGGGGAGGTAAGGAGGGTTGTTGAAAGAGTGTGGGGTATTGCAGAATAGCGAGGGGAGGGGCGGAATGGGGAGGAGAAAAGGCTCTGTGGTGCTGGGGGAGAGGGGGGACAAGAGACAAGGAAGAAGGCAGTTGAGGATTTGAGGAGGTGGAGTGAAGAGATGGAGGTGAGAGGGCAGTGGAGCGAGGCAGGTTGGTGGATGAGAGGGGGGGGAAACTTTGAGAAGGATGAGTGAGGGGGATGAAAGGTGGGAGAATGGTGAGGGGGGAATTTTTGAGAGAGGTGAGAGGGAGGCTTGGAGGCAGAAGAGTGGGATGGTTGCTTTGAGAGTGAGAGTGAGGGGTGAGGGGGGTGAGTTGGCACTGAAGTTGGAAAAAAAGAATGGTTGATGGAAAGCGAACATCCATGGCAAACTGTGGTTTTTAAAAGTTTTAGGTCAGAGATGCGATTTAACACAATTCTTGATGGATGCAATGAAGGCGAATTCAGAGAATGGAGAGAAGAAGCGCTGTAATAGTTGGATTTTTTGGGCAAGGAATGAAGGAGAGCTCGAAATGAGAGCAGTCTGTTAAAATAGCAGAAGAGTAGTGCATTGTGAAATAGTAAAGAGTACCACATGTGTGAGAGAGGAAGATGAAGCATTACAAGATCGTTTTTGTTGTTAATATTAATGTTTGAGAGAGTTCAACAGATTAGGTCATGGAAGTGTAGAAAAAAAATCGAGGAAGAAGACGAGGAGGAAGTTAAGAGGAAGAAGACGAAGCAGAATCGGGAGAAGGTGAGTGTGTTGTTGTTGTTGTTGTTGGGTATATTTTTTTATTATTTTATTTTATTTTTTTGAGATAAGAAAGAGCTTAGTTGGGAGAATGGGGGATGTTTGGAACGTGGGGAGGATGAAAATTGAAGGTAATGGGGAGAAAAACAAACAAACAAAAAAAAAAACGATCGAACACAGAGTGGAACCAGTCAGCCTCAAGCCTAGGCCAATGCCTAGGCCTCAAACACCAGGTAAGAACGTCGACAAAAATACTCATAAAATAGCACGATTTTTGAAACAAAATCGAACTAGGAACACACAGTAACATGTAGGTGAGAAAATTAAACAGTTAAAACGGGACAAATAACAACCGGAAACTTAACTTTGAGAACGTCAGCAGGGAGCCCCGAAGGAGACCTCTCGTCGCTCCAAAACCAGAACCGGAAGTCGATCGAATTCTTTCAAAGAAACTTGCTCTCCCTCATGCACAGATTTATCCCCTCTCGTGTTCAGTTGTCCTTCCCTTCCTCCCGCCCTTGGTTTACTGAAGCATGTGGCGAGGCAGTTGTCCTGAAACAACTTGCCTTTGCCTCATGGAAAGCAAACCCCACTGAGGGCAATCTCAGTTCTTTCCACAAAGCTCGGAACAAGTGTGTGTGTATCTACCCACAGGAGAGCCAGAAAACAACATCTTTCTCATCTCAAGTCTGAACTCTCAAACCTCTCTCCCTACTCAAAATCCTGGTGGCGTTTAATCAAATCTGTTTCTGGTGTATGTTCCTCCTCCATCCCCTCCCTTACCTCAAATGGCTGCACTGCTGATACTACACGTGATAAAGCTGAATGTCTAAACTCGATATTTGCAGCTAAATCTTGTGTCCTAAACCCATCACTATCTCTACCCACTTTACCCAGTCGCACCCAACTGTCCCTGGACTCTGTGTCCTTTTCTCCTGACAAGGTGGAGAGCTTGCTTTCAAACCTCGAGTCAGATTCTGCAACCGGTCCAGATGGCATCAGCCCACGTGTCCTCAAAGCCTACTCTTCTGCTCTTGCTCACCCTCTCTCTGTTCTATTCACCCTCTCATTTGCCCAAGGTGATCTGCCATCTGCTTGGAAATCTGCTAACATCACTGCCCTGCATAAAAAAGCTGCAAAAACAGATCCCTGTAACTACAGACCAATCAGCCTTCTCCCAATCATCAGCAAGGTTATGGAATCCATCATCGCTTCAGACATGAAATCCTTCCTCTTCTCCAATGGCTTGATTTCCAATCATCAATTTGGCTTCAGACCAGGTCACTCTACCCTGGATATGCTGCTTCTGCTCTCCCATCAATGGATGGAGGTCCTCAATGCCAGACAGGAAATCTGAGCCGTATCCCTGGACATATCACATGTTTTTGACACAGTCTGGCACCCTGCACTACTCACCAAACTCTCTTCCCATGGTATTCAAGGCCATCTCCACTCATGGCTCGCAGACTTCTTCTCCTGTCGCAGTCAACGTGTGGCCCTAAATGGAGTTATTTCATCCCCTCTTCCTGTAAAGGCTGGAGTTCCTCAAGGTAGCGTTCTGGGCCCTGTTCTTTTTCTGGTTTTCATCAATGATCTCTCCGACTCTTTGGAAAATCCTCTATTTCTCTTTGCCGACGATTCCACCCTCTGCCGTACCATCTGTCATCCCTCAGACCGGCAAGCAGCAGCTTCT
The DNA here is from genome assembly GCF_056783735.1 of Eptatretus burgeri. Lineage (NCBI taxonomy): Eukaryota > Metazoa > Chordata > Myxini > Myxiniformes > Myxinidae > Eptatretus > Eptatretus burgeri. The sequence goes on along the minus strand of NC_140978.1, from coordinate 31,383,682 downwards.
TCACTCACTGCAGATCTGTATAAAATCACAAACTGGTCCAACACGTGGAACATGTCGTTCAATCCAGACAAATCTCACACTCTCACTATGTCTCTTCGAAAGGACCGTTTAGAAAACCCCCCCATCCACTTTCTCAACAATCCTCTGGAAGAAGTCTTTTCCTTCAAGCTTCTGGGTCTCACTATCTGCCATGACCTTTCATGGGAAAGTCACATTTCCAACCTCACCTCAAAAGCCAGTCGCCGACTGGGAATTCTCCATCGTGCAAAGTCCTTCCTCAGCCCTCTTGAGCTCCTGACCACTTACAAAGCTTTTGCCCATAGCCTGATGGAGTACTGCTCTCCCCTCTGGGCTGGTGCTCCTGCCTCCCACCTTTCTCGGCTTCACGCTGTCGAAACCAGGGCATTTAAGATCATCGGCATCTCCCGCAATGAAGCTGAGTCTTTGGGCCTCTCACTCAATCACCACAGGTTGGTCGGTGGTCTTTCTATCTTCTACCGACTCCGCTCCAGCCTTGCCCCCCCTGCTCTCTCTGCGATTTGTCCCCACCACATTTGTACAGGGCGCTCAAGGTCCGCCAACAACCCCCTTCTGGTATAACTACCAAAATCACGAATCACTGCTCATCTTCACTCTTTCATTCCTCTTTTTTCCCGCCTTTGGAATAAACTTCCTCACTCTATTCTTTCGCATTCTTCCCTCCAGGCTTTCAAAACAGTTGTTCACCACCACCTCTTATCTTCCCCCATCCAAATCCTTGATCTTTTCTACCCCTGAGAATCCACCCAACCCACTTCCTTCAATTCCCCTGCTTTCCTTCCTGAAAGTCCCTGTAATGTCCATCTTCTCTTCGCCATGTTCCCCGTCCCATCCCCATCCCTCTGCCTTCCACAGTTCACCTAATGTGTCTGTTCCCCACTGTTTTGTCTCTTCCACTCCCACCCCTCTTGTGTCATGGCCCCTTGCTGTGAGTTGTGTGTTAGCTCTCATACAAGCCTCGACAATGTATACAAAAAAAAAATGTATATGCACACATATATGTTATGTATATACACACGTATATGTTATGTATATACACACATATATAAATATATATATATATATATATATATATATATATATATATATATATGTATATATATATATATATATATATATATATATATATATATATATATATGTTATTATATACACACATATATATGTAATGTATACACACACACATATATATATATATATATATATGTATGTTATTATATACACACATATATGTTATTATATACACACATATATGTTATGTATATACACACATATGTTATGTATATACACACATATATGTTATGTATATACACACATATATGTTATGTATATACATACATATGTGTGTGTATATATATACATACATATGTGTGTATATTGTTGCGGATTCGCGCCCGCCGGCGTGCGGACGGCCACGTAACTCGAATCGCGGCACGTCGCCCACCGGACGGACAATCCCGTCGTGACCCTCTCGGACTAACGCCGGGAACTAGTCATGGGTGGGCCTTTCGGCCTCAACACGATCGTGCCAATCGGCCCCCCGCGTGGGATAGGGTTGCTCGCCAAATTCGACCTACCTAAGTACCCACACGGAGGGTAGACCGGGCGATCGCACCTCGCCGCAGGTCGACTTCGGACACGGGCCACTTTAAGTGACCCGTTCCGTACTATCAGGATAACCGAGCGGTGTTATCGTCAACCTGGATGGTTCGATTAATTATCGGGCGTTTTAGCCCACGACCAACCCTTTAAGTGAAGTAAGATGGAGATTCAATAAAGGAAAAGACGAAGCGAAACGGGAAAACAGTTCAACATAAAGCACATTTATTCCGCGGCAAACGGAAAGCACACATATACAATTATACACCAAAAGCAAATGTAAAAGAAGAAGAAACACACAATAATGCACAAAAAGCAAATGTAAAAGCAAAACACAATGCAGATCTACCACCGACTACCGAGCACACGGCAACTCTTATACAGTTTTACTTCACAGACGGCGCCGACAACACATATACTCAAAGCAAAAGAAAAAGGGACCACCCTCCACGATGAGGGGGACAGACGGGCCTGGGGCCGAGACCGCGTCGGGCCTACCCGTCTGATGATGAGCCGCAAAATGGCGGTGAAGCCCCGACTCCGCGGGCCTCGCGGACAGTGTCTGGAATGGGGTGGGAACGGGGTCCCCTTCTCGCACTATCTCAGCGCGGGGGGAAACAGGAGGGGGTTGTTGATGCTCGGGGGAAGGAGGATATCTCCCTGGCTCGGGTCCCGCGACGAGCGTCTCCACCACGACCTCGGTCGCGTTGCCGGCCTCTCCTCTCCGCAGCTCCCCGACTCTGACACGAGCACCCCCTCGACTGCCTTCGCCGCCGCCACCTCTCCAACTCTCCACAGCTCCGTCCAACTGCCTTCTCCGAATCCTCTCTTGACTGGCTCTTCCCAACTCAACTCCGAACTCCACTTGACTCCCAACTCAACTGCCCTTTTTGGCGAGCGAACGCGGCCCTTTATAGCCCCCGTGGCCTCGCTCCTTCACCTTCGACCCTTTACCTCCGACCCTTCACCTCTAACTGGCTCCCCATTGGACCGAGAAAAAGTGGGCGTGAATGCTTTTTGATCCATGAATTTGCATATAGCGATATTACTCCGACGCACCTGGAGGCGGGGCCAAATCGCCCCACGCTCACTGATAGGACGGAACAGAAGTGGGCGTGAGTCGTTTTTGATCCGATTGCTTTGGAAAGGCTGGTGTTTTCGCACCCCTGCTCGGTGCGCGCCCTGCACGAGTCCAGTATCGGTGCCCACAAGCGGCGCGGGAATGCGGTGATGCGATGGTTGCGAGGGCGAGTTGTGACGGTAAAGGTCGTGGCTGTTGTTGTGAAGCGGCGTTGCGGTTGGTGGTTGTTGTGTGATGGCTGTTGAGACGTGGTTGGTGGTGGTAGTAATGGTAGTAATGGCGGCTGGTCCAAAATAAAGATAGTAAAAGAAAAACGGCTATCTAGAGGGGTCGCAGCCCGAATCAGGTCAGGTCAGGTATGGGAGCATGTGCCAGAACAGCGCGTCGCTGCGTCCACTTTCCGCCGGTACTCCAGGGGCCTCCGTCTGGCCATCCCCCAGGCAGATGCCAGGCCCATCCCCATCTCCTTGAGATGATGGTCAACCTGCTGCAACCATGAGGCACGTGGTCGGCCCACTGGCCTCCTCCACTCGTGAGACTCCCTCGCTGAGAGAATCTGGTGAGCAGGATCAGCGTCAGGAAAACGAGCCACATGTCCATACAGCCGCAGCTGACGCTCACGGACTATGCAGGTAACAAATCTCATCCGAGTCTCTCTCAGCAACCGCTCGTTAGATACAAAATCCGACCAGCGATAGCCGAGGATTCTCCGAAGAGACCTGGTACCAAAGGAATTAAGTCTCCGTCTCAGATCCTTGGTCAAAGTCCAAGTCTCGCACCCATAGAGCAAGACTGGAAGTACCAAGGACCTGAAGACTCGGACTTTCGTCCTCCCGCACAGGTACCGGCAGCGCCACACCCCATGATCCAGTGAATCCATGACTCCCCAGGCCCGACCCAGACGTCTATTGACCTCCGGCTCACAACCTGCGGAGACATGAATATCACTGCCAAGGTAAGTGAATCTATCCACGACCTCAACATCCTCACCACAAACAGACACAGACAGGACAGCAGCATCCAAGATATCACCGAAAGCCTGGATCTTTGTTTTGACCCAAGAAATCCGTAATCCCAACGGCTCCGACTCCTCATTCAGCACCTCGAGGGCCCCCAAGAGGATGTCTAAAGTCTCCGCAAAGATGACGGCATCATCTGCAAAATCAAGGTCCGAGATATTGACATTGCCAAACGATGCACCGCAACTTGATCTCTCCGACATCCTCCCAAAAATCCAGTCCATACAAGTGCTGAAAAGTGTGGGGCAAGTACATCCCTGACGAACTCCAGTAACAACTGGAAATAAGTCAGAGGCGGTACCACCACACTTCACAGCACTCTCAGTACCAGAGTAGAGTTCAGACATCAGATCGATCAGTTTCGGTGGCACCCCACGAAGACCAAGAATCCTCCAGAGGACATCCCGATTCACTGAATCGAACGCTTTACAGAGATCAACATAGGCTGCAAGCAGCCCCTGCCGAAACTCTCGTCTGCGTTCGGTGAGGACACGAAGTGCAAGGATACGGTCAATCGTTGACCTCTTTGGTGTAAAGCCTGACTGCTCTGGACGCTGGTGCTCAAGCAGATGGTGGCGAACCCTATCAAGAATTATCCGAGCAAAGACCTTGCCCGGCACTGAGAGCAGCGTCACCCCTCGGTAGTTGTTGCAGTCTTGGCGATCACCCTTCCCTTTCCAGAGAGGGACAACAAGGCCCCTCTTCCAGTCAGTTGGGATGATGCCTGTGTTCCAGGCAGAGCACAAAACTGCATGCAACGACGCGAGTACAGCATTTCCACCAGCCTTGAGAAGTTCGGCATGGATGCCACAGATCCCTGGAGCTTTGCCCGCTTCAACTGGTTCACCGCAGCCCGTGTTTCCACAAGCGATGGTGGACCACAGTTGATTCGAGGGTCAGCAACAGGGATTGTAACACCCTTGACGTCCAACTCGACAGCTGGGGGATCAGCCTGGTACAACCGCTCAAAGTAACCGGCCCAGCGGGCCTTCACTTCAGACTCTCTGTCAAGAGCCTACTCACTCTCTGCTCGAACTGCAGTGCTCCGAGGATGGGCTTGATGAACGTAATGCGCGACCTCCCCTGTAAGCAGGACGACAATCACTTGACCACAGGTGGTGCTGTACCCACTCACAGATTCCTCACACATAGGCCTCCTTGTCCACCCTCAGCGCATGTCCAGTTTTACGCCTCAACTCTCTGAACAGTTCGGCTCTGCCCTTGAGTCTGGCCCTGCGACTCTGGTCAATGGTATGTAATGTCCCTTGAGAGATAAAATTCTTCTTTGCCCTGCGGTGAACTCCAAGGCATCCACCGGCAACATCAAGGACGGTGGTCTTGAAGGTGCTCCACAACTCTTCAGGACCCCCCAAAGCACCCAGACCCCCCAAGTGTCCACTCAGCCTGTTCGCAAACTCCTCAGCTACTCTCTCATCCCTGAGCTTGGCAACATCCAGCCTAGGCTGGGATGGTACCATTCTCCAGGATTTAAGGTGCAGCTTTAGAGTTGCTACAACAAGCCTGTGGTCAGTATTGAGGAACTGAGCACTCCGGTAGACCCTGCAGTTCTGGATCATCCTCCAACGACCGTCAATGAGGACATGGTCAATCTCCTTTGCCACACCGCCAGCGTTGGAATACCAAGTCCAGCGATGAGCTTGCGGGCGCTGAAACCATGAACCAGCCACCCTAAGTCCATGACTTCTTGCAAAGTCAAGGAACTTAGTGCTATTCTGGTTCATAGTTCCTGACCCATGGGGACCGACACACACCTCATAACCATCCCTATCAGTTCCAGTCGATGCATTGAAATCCCCCAAGACTAGAAGTGTATCTCGCCTGGGGCACTGATGAACCACAGTCTCGAGCGTGGCTTAGAATGCATCCTTCACGGTGAGGTCACTCGCCCCAGTCGGAGCATAAATAGAGACCAGGGAAATGACACCTAAGGAGTGACGAATCCTTAATCTCATAATACGCTCGTTGACCGGTGTTACCTCAATTATCATTGGGGTCAGCTTATTGGACACAGCTACAGCAACTCCTTGGGTATGGTAACCATCAGAGCGACCAGACCAATAGTAGGTGTAACCACCCACCATTATCTCGCCGCAATCCGGTCTCCGAACCTCAGAGAGAGCTGCAATCCCGATGTCCAAACGCTTGAGCTCAGATGATAACAGAGACAGGTGATCATCCTCTCTTAGGGATAGGACATTCCAGGCACCCACCCGAAGGGACCGCCTCAGGTTAACCCAAGGAGACCGCCGTCTGGTGGACGACACCTCAGCACCACTCCGACACACTCTCCCGCAATCTGACCCAGGGATGTTACCCCATGGTTTCCCTCCTATCAAAGATTGCGCGTCCCGAAGGCTTTGCCCCAATCCCATCATCCGGTGAGCTGCCCTGCGAAGGGAAGCTGCACAGGAGGTACTCCCACGGAGTGGGTTTTCAGATTTTTTTGCGTTTTTGCGTTTTGCGGAATGAAGCGTTTTACGGTGGCTGGAGTGCAAATCCTGCCACCAACCTCCTAATAAGAAGTGACCCAACTGCAGGAGGACGTCCGCAGACACAGTTGGGCACTAGATATGGATGGCCGTTGGCTCACAAGGAGCTCCTCCGCCCTTTGACAGGTTTTGTTTTTAATCCTGCTGGGTGTCCATATCCAAACACCCTCCTCACCAGAAAACCTGGTGGGGGAGACGGTTTAGTCGCCGACAACCCGACCATGGAACAGGTTAGTACAGGTTTACATGGTACCTGTAGCAGGTCACAGATCGAACCTGACCTGACTCAATGAATGACCCGAATGAATGACATTTATTCCCTCTAAACAACGGGTTTGGGCCTAACTACACATATACTTACAGAGATATCTCACCTAAGGGACCTGAATGGTGGTTTGCGAATTTCGTCAACCACAACAATATATATATACATACATATGTGTGTATATATATATATATATATATATATATATATATATATATATATATATATATATATATATATATGTGTGTGTTTATATATATTAGACGACCCGTGAACCCGTTGGGTTCCCGTTGTGACAGCGGTTGATAAAAAAAATAATTTTTCAGAAATAAATAAAAAAATTGCTCCAGCGAACTATACCGCTGAGGTTGTTACATTGATCAAATAATCCCGAAGAGTACTTGACTGAATCAGGAATTGATTTTTAAATAATTTTTTTCGTTGCCAGATTTGAACGAAACTTGATACTGCTCGTCAATGTGAAAAAACAAATGGAGAAAAGAAAGTCGAAGAAATTATTGCGCGTCATCTTCGAAACACAATTTTATTTATTCATGAACACGAAGTATTCGATCAAAATGGCAATGTTTATTTTATGCTTAAAAAGAAATCGTTCTTCTTTATCTATACTAAATGTTTGAGATTTTTAAAGAAATCATTTCAAATTTTTTTTTATAATAATTGCTCCAGCGAACTATACCGCTGAGGTTGTTGTTTTGATCAAATAATCCTGAAGAGTACCTGACTGAATCGGGAATTTATTTGTTAAATAATTTTTTTCTTTGCCCAATTTGAATGAAACTTGATACTGCACACTGCAGGAGCATGTTGAGTAAGGTGGGCTGAAAATTTTTGTGCTATCCTGTACCGTTTTGGCTGTATTTCGGGAACATACATACATATAGTTGCAGTTGAGGAAATTCGCAAACCACCATTCAGGTCCCGTAGGTGAGATATCTCTGTAAGTATATGTGTAGTTAGCCCCAAACCCGTTGTTTAGAGGGAATAAATGTGATTCATTCGGGCTGCGACGCTTTGAGATAGTCGTTTTTCTGTTCTATCTTTATTTTGAACCAACCACGTCTCAACCATCATCACACAACAACCACCAACCGCAACGCCGCTTCACAACAACAACAACGCCAACAGCCACGACCTTTACCTTCACAACTCACTCCCGCAAACATCGCATCACCACCTTTCCAAACGTCGCCATGGCCATAAACCACAATAAACCCTCCACCACCTTCACCTCTCCTTCTGCGGCCATTCCCGCACCACTTGTGAACGCTGAGCGTCAGGCTGTCCTGGCCTCGCATGGGACGCGCGCCGAACCGCGAGTGCAAAGTGCGGCCTTTCCGAGGAGAATTCGGATCAGGAATGATACATGCCCACTTCTGATCCGTCCAATCAGCAAGCGCGGGGCGGTTTGGCCCCGCCTCCAGGCGCGTCAGAGTAGAATCGGGATATGCAAATTCTTGGATCAGGGGAGACTCACGCCCCTTTTCCTCCGTCCAATGGGCGAGCGTGGCTCCACCCCCGAGCTCGTTATGATCCAGAAATTTGCATATGGGTTCTCCTGCCGGCCTATAAAGCGCGGAGTCGGGGCGAGTTCGAGGCAGTCAGTTGGAGAAGAGTCAAGGCAAGTTTTTGAGAAGAGTCAAGGCGAGGTCGAGGCAGTCAAGTCGGGTCTGGAGGAGAGGAGAAGTCTGTCGGAGCTCGCAGTCTGTCGGGGTTCGGAGTCTGTCGGGGAGCTGCAGAGAGAGGAAGCCTGGAGCGCGGTCGAGGTGATTTTCTGCAGTCGGCTGAGGAGAATTGGGGAGGAGACCGAAGGGTTTGGGTCCGAGGCAAGGAAGACGGTAGTAGATCTGCATTGTTGTGTTTCTTTTGTTACATCTGCTTTTGGTGCATAATTGTTGTAATTGTATATGTGTGCTCTCCGTGTGCCGCGGAATAAATGTGCATTATGTTGAACTGTTTTTCCCGTTTCGCTTCGTCTTTTCTTTAATTGAATCTCCATCTTGCTTCACATAAAGGGTTAGTAGTGGGCTTAATACGCCCGATAATTAATCGGAACCGTCGAGGCCGACGATAACACCGCTAGGTTATCCCGCTAGTACGGAACGGGTCGCTTAAGTGGCCCGTGTCCGGAGTCGACCTGTGGCGAGGTGCGATCGCCCGGTCTACCCTCCGCGTGGGTACTTAGGTAGGTCCAGTTTGGTGAACAACCCTATCCCACGCGGGGGCCGATTGGCACGATCGTGGTGAGGCCGAAAGGCCCACCCGTGACTAGCTCCCGGCATTAGTCCGAGAGGGTCACAGAATTGTCCGTCCGGTGGGCGACATGCCGCGATTCGAGTTACGTGGCCGCTCGCACGCCGGCGGGCGCGAATTCGCAACAATATATACATATATACAAGATGAGAGTTTTAGTAAAATATATATATATATATATATATATATATATATATATATATATATATATATATATATATATATATATATATATATATATATATATGTATGCAAGAATCGCCGGGCGTAGTGGCGTGCGCCTGTAATCCGGCTACTCGGAGGCTTGGGTTGGAGGATCGCTTGAGGACGGGGAATCTGCACTGGGCAGGGTGGAGAGCAGCCTGATATCATGGCGAAACCCAAATCCTGATCCCTGTGTCGTAAGAGGCGACCAGGGTTGTGTCAGGAAGGGCATCCGGCGTAAAACCTGTGCCAAATCAGTATGCGGATCATAACGGATGATCCGCTGTGGCGACCCCTAACGGGAGCAGCCGAAAGATGAACAACAACAACATATATATGCAAGAATCAATACTTTCCTGAATCTGAGCACCACCCCTTCTGCTATCCGCATTGACTCCAAGCTTTGTTTCCTCTTCAAATTTCAAGTGATTCGGATGAAAAGACAATTTTAGAAATCTGGCCTATGTTGACCTTTTGGCCAATGTTGACCTCAAAAATAATTGGTTGAATTCAGTGATCTGATATGCAAACCCTCTTCAAATTTCAAGTCAATGGGATGAAAATTGAGGATTTTAGAAATACCATGTTAGTTGTTGACCTCAGGCTTATGTTGACCTTTTGTTCCATGTTTACCTCAAAAATATTTCACTGGTTGAACCCAGTGACATGAAATATAAATCCTCTTCATAATACAAGTCAATCGGATGAAAATTGAGGATTTTAGAAATCTCACCGAAGTTTTCAAGGAATTTACAAGGAATTAAGGCACAGGAGGGTGCCGTTCAGACCATCATGCCTGCGCTGCACCAATTCCAGATTTAATCAATCTGTCAATATCTTTTCCCTTCGTGCGCAGCCTTTTTGGCTGCTACACTGGCACTCATTTTGCTGTCCTTGGAAGGATGACAGGCTGAGTCTACCCCCAAGTGTTGATTCAGTGGCCAACAGGGCTTGAACTCAGGATCCTAGGATCTCAAGCCACAACCCTAACCACTAAGCAAACACCAGGTTTTTAAAGTTGTTGACCTTTGGCCTGTGTTGACCTTTTGGTCGATAGTCGGGCGATGACACTTTATGTCTTCTTACTTATTTCATGATGCTTTCAAATCAAACTTAATATATGGAGTCTTCACAAACGACTCCGAAGTGATAAAGCTTTAAAAATGCAGATCAAATGTGAATAAGTCAGATGAGCAGAGAAAATCAGATGATTCTCAGCTGCATAAGTATTCAAACCCTTTGCCTAATTAACCCTAAATCACTTCAGGAGTATATTATTTGTTTGAAAGGTTACAAATTAATTGTAACAGGTTTCACCTGTATATAATCAGTGGTTTAACTTAAAAATTGAGTTCTCCCACTTATATAAGGTGCAACTCACTTGGTCAACCAACAAGGCAAACATGAAGACCGAGGAGCTTTCCAAAGGAGTCAGACATAAAGTGGTGGAGAAGCACCGTTCAGGAGAGGGTTATAAGAATATTTCAGTCATTCATTATCCCTTTGAGTCTGGTGAAATCCATCATTAAAAAGAGGAAGACATATCATACCACCTAGACTCTACCAAGATCAGGTGGGCCTTCCAAACTCAGCAGCTGAGCAAGCAGGAAACTGTTTTGGGATGTCACTGTAAATCCAACAATGACTTTGAAAGATCTGAAAGGCTCTATGTCTGAGCTGGGGGTTAGTGTTCATCAATCAACAATATCATATTCCATTCTCAAAGCTGACCTCAATGGACAGTTGCCAAGAAAGAAGCCATTACTGAAAAACAAACATCTAAAAGCTCATATGGAGTTTTTGAAAAACCATCTTAATGATACTAGTCATATGGAGAAACTTTTTGTGGTCAGGTGAGACAAAAATTGAACTTTTGGTCGAAACTCAAAGCGTTATTTCTGGTGCAAGCCTAAAACTGCACAACACTCAGTCAACAAGATTCCCACTGTCAAGCATGGTGGTGGTATAATCTTGTTATGGATCTGCTTTTCATCATCAGGGACTGGCAATCTTGTCAGGATAGAAGGAACAATGGACGGTGCAAAGTATGCAGGAGAATCCTTGATGAATACCTGCTTGTGTCAGCTGTGAATTTGAAACTGGGTCGGAGATTCACATTTCAGCAGGACAATGATTCAAAACACATAGCTAAAGCCACACTGGAGTGACTGAATAAGAATAAACAAATGTTCTTGAGTGGCCCAGTAAAAGTCCTGACATGATCTCAATTGAACATTTATGTCGCGACTTGAAGATTGTTTTCCAACTATGATCCCCAACAAACTTGGCAGAACTCGAGAAATTTTCACGCGAAGAATGGGAAAGATTTCACCTTATCACTGTGCGAATCTGGTAGAGACCGACCCAAAAAGACTCACAGCAGTCATTGCTGCAAAATGAAAAGTGCTTCCACCAAGTGCTGACCTAAGGGGTTGAATACTTTTACAACCAGTGAATTTTGATTTGTACATTTGCTGATATTCCTTACATCTAACCATCTTCAACTATAGCAGTGTTTAGTTTAATCCGTTCCGTTAAAAATAAAATAAAGTTCATTTGTTAAAATTGTTTCTACACAATTCGTAATTCATCTTAATGTGGCGCTAATGTGAAAAAGTGAATACTTTTGCAGAACGCTGTATTTCACAAGGTTTGACGTCATTTCATGTGTTTGGATCATTCCATTTGACAGACATGTCACTGAAACCAAAATCTCTCCGAAATACTACTGACCCAAACATCTCATTTTGCCATTCATACTTAAAAGGTAAATGAGGCCAAAGTTCACGTGGGATTTTTAGCTCGGCATGTTTGTTGTTCCAATTTGAGTTTGTTCAACCAGACTCAAATCCCATATAGTGTGTATATTTATCCAATCATCTAAATCATGATTTTGGAAATCGTATAAAAGTAGGCTACATTGACATCTCAGGCCAATGGCTTGTATGTAGGATGTTCTTGCAATCATAATCCTCCACGAGCCTTTGTAAAAAAAAAAAAATGGTAATAAAAATAAATTAATAAAAACATACTTCGGGATTATTTTTTAATGTTGTGAACACGATAATGATGAAATGTTTCTTTTGTAGATATGCAGTGTGGGTAATAACTATGGAAACACAATTGGGATACAAATACCAGTGTCACAATCGACGAGTAATTGCAACCATATGGTGAACGGTGCAAAACGATGATCACGGTTCTTGTTTAACGCACTTGTGTTTCGTATCTGGTCCATTTGCATTGCACAGTCCAATGTACCCTGGCATCTTGCTGCCCTACAGTTTATCAATGGCTGACAGGATGGTCTAGAGGTATGCATACTCGCCTCAAAGCTGTATAGCACAGGTTTGAATCCTGACCCAGCTATAAACTGTTATCCTGGTGTTTCACAGGCAGGGTGATTCATCAATGTGTGTGCCATCCCTTGAATGGACGTTAAACGGACGTCCTGTCTGCCAACATTCGTCGGTGGACGTCAAAGGTCGCACGGTGTCCTTCGTGAAGAGCCGGCGAGCTATCACTGGAACCTTGAACAAATTGCAATCTTCCTGCCCCAATCAGCACAGGTCACTGCATCAGTGGCACAGCCGTGCCCTCGACCAACGACGCTACCCCGCAACCTTGCGCAGAATACGAACGATGAAGAAGACGGTTGATCAAGTTAAAATTGTGCAATATTGTTTTCAAATGTAGCTCCAGACATGTATTGATCATCCACCATAGTTCACTGTCGATATTATAACATTTCACGATTATGTTGTTCTCCTCTCTGCCATCAAATAAACTACGGTAGCTTTTACTGTAGCCCCCAAAAAATTAGTGTTCATATTAATTTTGTAAAAGCCACACTACAACGTTGGTCACCACACTGTTTATGATCCAATACCTCCTCTTTTGTTCTTCGGTGCAGTGGAAGTCTCCTTTTGGATCGGGTGACATTGTGCAAACAGTGACGGCGTGAGGTGCACAATGATTGATTATAGGCAAAAAGGCAGTCAAAATGGATGCCAGTGACAGATGGCTTTTACTTGTACCCATCATGGTTCTCAAACCGCACATTAAACAAATTATTGCCATTTTCACCTCATGCACAACACTCACCGTCAATCAGGCACTAGACAGGCCGACAAAAGCCAATGAACACGGAACCCATGCAAATGTCAAGGAAACAATACACCTCGATCAATTCACTAAAAGCATAACTTAGTGAATAAACACAAAGATGTTTTCTCATAATATTCAACCAACATAATGTATAAAGTTGAAAATACAAACATGATTCCATCCATCCATTGGGACCATAATCTGTGCAGAGCATTGGTGCTGCCAATGCTGTCTTCTTAGCTATTGGGAACAATACTGGACGGGTCGCCACTCCGACACAGGATACCAGCATGCTGGCACTCATTTTGCCGACCTCGGAAGGATGACAAGCAGAGTCAACCCCACCTGGTATTAATTCAACAGCAGAGTGAGATTTGAACTCAGGATCCAAGCATCCCAAGCCCACCACCCTCACCGTTAAGCCAACACCAGGCATATACTAGCATTTTTTGAAGCACAATAACGAGGTAGATACCGAGTTGTCTCAATATTCATGAAACGGAATTTGTTTTTAAAATTTAGGCCTTTCTGGCTTGCCAACATACCACGCAGTCCGACTCCGAGCCATGGTTGCAGTGGTTGTTAACTTATCATGTGCCTGCATTTGAGTTGTACGGTTCTATATTTTGTCCAATAGAAGAGTCAAGATGTGAACTAAAAATGACGAATTTTTATTTAGCTGCTGTATTTCCAGAGCAATTGCAATTGAGTTAGGAATCAGGACCCACACCCTCGGAGTGGACGTTAAAGCGGGCTGTCCTGTCTGAACCCGCACGTGATATTGACATGAAGTTCACAGGGGTTTGCCAACAGTTCAGAAAAAAAAATTAATGCAATAACAACTCTCTACAGACATAACAAAATGGCATTTGGAGGTGAAGTAGTTGCTTGATAAATCAATGGGATGTGCAAGGGTAAGTGACAAAGTATCTGCAATTTGTCTGTCTCCCCCCCCTCCCTCCCCCAGATTTGTTTCCACTGCTGACCCTGGGCAGCCCTGCAATATTCGAGCGTGCAAATCGCTGCTTCGTGGGATTGATACCTTGATACTCAGTTGTAATAGGGCTTTAAACATGGCTGCACCACTTTCAACTTGCACAAAGGAAGAGCAGTGTGCTGTCGTTTGTTCGCTACTATCTGGTGAAGTTACGCTTGAGGTGTTCTGGGATTCCTAAGGTCGAATCCTTGAACATCATCAAGAAAGGAGAACCACAGTCACCAGTGCAAGGTATAGCGCATGCTGCGCAACAATCTGAAGCCAGCGATTCAGACAAAACACAGAGGTAGGCTGTCAGCAGGTGTTCGTTTGCTATTTGGCAATGCCTACTCTCATCCTGCTCGCTAAATTTTTGAAACCAGACAATGAGATGAGAGAGGAGGTACATGCTTGGCTTCGCGTGCAGCCAATAGCTTGCCTTTCTGATGCTATGCAAAACCTTGTGCACCGCTGGACCAAGTGTATTGAAAGCAGAGTGATTATGTGGGAAAAAAAAATGGAACCTTTTCAAATCTTATAACATGTACGTGTGAAATACAAATAAAACGTTGCGGATACTTTTTTTTTTTTAACGTACCATCGTAGATAGATTGAGTCATTGAAAGGCGAGGGTTTAATTCATCGGGCTGGGTGGATGAAGGATGCGGATGAAAAAAAGTGTGTGATGATTCGAGAAGTCTCTCCCTAATCTCCCGAGAAGTCTCCCGAGAAGTCCACCACCCTCTTTGAGGGTGGTGGTGTGTGTGGTTTGGGTTCAGTTGGTCTGTATTAAAATATAACCAAAGGTTGTCTGCTCTATAACCAAAAATATTGGCAAAAGTATGAGGTCGGGAAAGAAATATTTGGGTTTATTAATTCACAACTCTTCATTCAGTTTATGTATTTTTGGCATCATTTTCTCTCTGAACTAAAGGTTGGTGGACATGATACCGGGTGTAATAATGTACCATTTGTGTTTCAGAGCAAGTACAAGCTTTGTGATAGATTGTGCTGCTGACTTCAAGCCATCAGGGGGCGTTCCAAGACGACCCAAAGCGATTCCATTCGGTATCAATCGAAGTTCTATGCTAACCACTTTAGGAATTCAGAGTTGCTGTCTTCGAATCAATTCCTAATGGAACCAATAGCGAGGAATGGCAATGTGCGTTGTTACGAAGGAAGACGTACGGACCTTGACTAAGTATTTCATCGTACCCTCGAAAAGTCACAACAAACCCCAGTTAAGCAATGCTGCTTTGCATTGTGTGTAAATAATATGCATATGCAAGTTGCTGAGGCTCATTTATAGTTTCGGTGTGCTGTTCCTTTACTTTCGGTAACACTAGGTGTGCCTACCCGTCGCTTCGCTGACGAATTTAATCAAAGGACAGCATGTTGTATTTCAGAGACATGTTGCATGTCATCTGTGAGCATGTTGCATGTCAGAGACATCTGTGAGCGTCAATGAGGATGTAAAATGAAGTAAAATAGTGAAAAAGGATATTTTATAATACGTCACTGTTGTTCTAGTGACTGCGGTTGTTGGTGTTGCTGTTTGTGTGCAACTTCCGTTTACACATATATATGTATATATATATATATATATATATATATATATATATATATATATATATATATATATATATATATATATATATATATATATATATATATATATATATATATATATATATATATATATATATATATATATATATATATATATATATTGTTACGGCTGTGGAAATTCGCAATACACCATAGAGGGTCCATAGATCAGTTATGATGATAAGTATGTGTGTAGTTAGATTTCCCCACCGTTGTTTAGAAGGAATTTCCATGTTCACAGGGCTGCCATCCTTTGAGATAGCCGTTTTTCTTTTCTCTATCATTATTTTGGACCAATCATCCCCCAACAACCAAATCGCCACCACCAACAACACCCCCAAACAACTACAACTCAAACACCACCACCTTCGCCTCTTTACCTCCACAACTCCACCCCGCAAACATCGCTTCACCGCCATTCTCAAACGACACACGCCAGCAACCAAATCGCCACCACCAACACCCTTCCCAAACCACCGCAGCAAACTCCCACCACCTCAGCCTTTCTACCACACGTCGTACCAAGGGCTGTGAATGCGTTCCTTTCGCCTCGAAAAACGGATCAGGAATGCTTCACACCCCCTTTTCATCCGCCCAATGGCTGAGCATCGGGTGGTGCAGCCCCGCCTCCGAACCCGATGTGATCCACAAATTTGCATGTACGCTCCTCCCTCGGCCTATATAAACGCGAGCACAATGCAGCTCGCGGCAGAAAAAGTGGCAGTCTGGAGGGTCTTGAGAGCGTGGAAGAGTGGGAGCAGTGGAGTGGCAGCAGCAGTGTAGGCAGTCAAGTGGCAGTCAAGTCTGCAGTGTCGGCGGGGCAGTGCAGTGCCGGCGGGGCAGTGCAGTGTCGGTGGAGAAGTGGCAGTGCAGTGTCAGTGGAGAAGTGGCAGCAGCAGCAGTGTCGGCGGGCAGTCAAGCGGCAGTGCAGTGTTGGTGGAGAAGTGGCAGCAGCAGTGTCGGTGGGGCAGTCAAATCGGGAGACGGAGCTCGAAGCCGATGGGAAAGGCAAACAGGGAGCGCCGGAGAGAGCTCGCCGGCCACGAAGCCAGGCGCAGCTACGCTGACATCGCGGCTTAGGGCGCGCGTAAGACCCTTCGGTCTCGTGGACCTGGCCGCTCATCCAGGTTCCACACGCATTTGGTCCACGAACCTGTCTGCCATCCTTGCCTTTGAGGGTGGCTTTTTACTTTGCTTTTTGTGTGAATGCGTGTTGTGGTGCCGAGTCCCGTAAGTAAAACCGTATAAGTGACTGTACATAATTGCTTAGAGATGGTCGTAGCACCTTTTGCTTTGCTTTTGTTCTGTATACGTGCATGTTAGTGTTTTGCATTCCTGACTGCATATGTGCTTGGATAATAAATGTATGGCTATAAAATACGTGCTTGTCTGAGTGTGCAATAAATGTGCTTGTCGAACAGTTCCCCGCTTCGTTGTGTCCTTTCCCTTGTTTGAAAGTTCCATCTTGCATCACGGAAGTAATTGGTAGAAGGGTGTAAGCACCCGGTAAATAATCACGTCCGTCGGGGCCGGCGATAACACCGCTCGGTTATCACTGAAGCACGGAACGGACCGCTTCAGCGGTTCGTGTCCTAGGCCGGCCAGCGGCGAGGTACGATCGCCCGGTTAACTACCCGCGCAGGTACTTAGGTAGGTCGAGTTTGGCGAACAAACCTATCCTGGCGATAGTTCCAAGGAGGGTCACGACTGAATTGTCCGTTCCGCTGGGCGACGTGGTCGTGATTCGAGTTACGTGGCCGATCGCACGCCGGGCGGACCGAAATTCGTAACAATATATATATATATATATATATATATATATATATATATATATATATATATATATATATATATATATATATATATATATATATATATATATATATATATATATATATATATATATATATATATATATATATATATATATATATATATATACCTGGTGTTGGCGCAGTGGTTCGGGCAGCGGCTTGGGATCCAAAAGGTCCTGAGTTCAAGCCCCGTTGGGCTACTGAATTAATACACCAGGGGGTGGACTCAGCCTGTCATCCTTCCGAGGTCGGCGAAATGAGTACCAGTATACTGGGCCAGTGTATACCCCGGTTGAAATAGGTGTACCATATCCCTGTGTCGTAAGAGGCAACCAGGGTTGCGTCAGGAAGGGCATCCGGCGTAAAACATGTGCCAAATCACTATGCGGATCATACGGATGATCCGCTGTGGCGACCCCTATTAACGGGAGCAGCCGAAAGAAGAAGAAGAAGATATATATATATATATATATATATATATATATATATATATATATATATATATATATATATATATATATATATATATATATATATTTCTCTTACTTCGAGAAATATAATTTCATGTTTTCCTGTGTCCTGTGAAATGGCTTCTACTGTCGTAAAATGATAAATGTTGCTGTTTGAACCTGTTACTGCGATAGATAATGCATATTATATAGCACAACCCACATGAGTGCTCGCTAGTTTATAAACCTCCCACAAAAACAAACAAACTCTGAGCAACAAAGAAATGGTGTCAACGTACTTTATGTGGATTGAAGTGTCAGCAGAGAGTGTGTTACATATTATCCTTTGTAACATGCCAGCCCAGTTACACACAATACCATGGTGTTATGTCCTATGGGTGATGTTAGAATACTATTTCAACTTGGCATCGCTGGTCCTGGAGCCAGACCTCAATCTTAAGAAACATCCAGTTGTCTTCGGAGTCAAGATTTTCCTCTCTGCTCTGCGTCTCTCCCACACACTCTGCCTCTTTACAAATAATGTCAAAATACATTAAAGGATGTCCTCCAGTTGATCTAATCAGCCTCAACAAACCAGCAGAAATATTTTGCACCTGCAGAGCAAGTGTGTCTTACCGATGCTCGACAAAAAATAATCTCTACATGAGGCAAGCACAACACCCTGATAAAAGTGGATCGAAGCCCGTAATCAAGGAATGACCAGATGTCTTTAATGTCACATAATGCATCTATACATCACTCAACTCTTGCGAGATATCAATCTTTTAGGTCAAATTAAAATCAGTGCTGGTTCAATTAACTTCACATCTGTCACCGATCCTGCCGCTCGGTCATAATATTCACCTGTCTGCACACAACACACCTGCTTCGTGAAATAGGCTGGTGATTAATGACATGAGCGTGCATTTCTTAATTTTAAAAGCAGAGTGGCATTCCCACAACAATCCGTCTATGTGAGCGTTCTTGGTGAAAAACCATCTTTGCATTAAATACAATGGCTCAGAGACAATTGGAATATCAATTAAGTCGTGACAACATGAGCAAGGGCAGCACAATGTCTGAAAACCGGCAACTTAATGTCGTGGCTCTCAATTATTGACAATATAGAGTCGATTCCAAACTGGTTAAAATGACAGGACACAACACAGTGCAGGATCTGGAAGAGACACAAACCCTCCAGAAGATTGGCATGTTCAAATGGAGACAACATTTTACAAATGCTTTCAAATAGAGAAAAGGTTTTCAAAATGTAACGGGGTGAGAATTCATGTACATGTGGTTTAGAGGTGGCTTCACGTAAGGTCCACATCTGGGGAGTTGGGCTGTAAATCACAACAGGTGGACTATCAATTGACAGATAAAAAAACAGATTGCTTTGATTATAGTGACAGGTATGCCAGGACTTCCAGGAATTGGGGTCAATGTGGTGATTGTTATCTCCACCACCAAATGTGGACGGAGGTTATGTTTTCACGTCTGTCTGTCTATGAGCACGATATCTCACAATGTTATGGACGGATTCGGACGAAACTTGGTGGAAAGGTTGAGTGTGTGACACGAACAAATTGTTTCGATATTAGTGAAGATCTGGATCTGGATACAATAATGTTTAAATTGATTCTTTACAATTGAGAGATAGGCCAAAAAATGACATGCAGTACAGCACAATATCTCTCAAAAAGTTGTGGACAAGTTATGACAAAACTTGGTGGATGAGTTGGGGAGGTGACAAAAACAAGTGTATTAGATTTTGGTTCAGGTCCAGATGCAGATCAGTGGGATACAAATGTAAATGGTTCAGCCTGGCTGAGATATGCACTCTACCAAGTGCTGTTCTTGTTTCTTTCTGAATATGATATGTTATGGAGGAAGATTTGTCATGGTGTAGCTGGAATTGGCCTCCAGGGAACTCTGAACAATAACCCTTACAGCTTGGACCCCAATCTCATCCAGAATATAACCTTAACCGCTATAAACTATAAGATCTTAAGTATGAGGCCAAGATGAGATTTCTGTGCGATCCTGAGATATTTACCTGTTGAAGTCATATCAAACTTGATTTTGCTCAATTACAGTGCATGCCTGTGCTGAGCAAGATTCACTGTGCTCATCTTGAACAGGAAGCAATTGAGAATTATGGATTATTGAGTGGAGCTCTTGAACTGCACCATTCTGAACACATTCCAAAGAGGGTGATTGCAGCCCCTCATATGAAACACAGGACACAGCAGGAGCTCTGGTATGCCCTGACCTTAGAATGAACTCAGCTTCCTCAACAATCCATATGGTATCTAAAGAATGCTATCTACAGACATTGTAAAAGTGTCACTGTGTCACGTGGCAGACAAGTGCTATACGTGTGCTGATGTAATGTACAAGAACACAGGAAGTGACTTGTTATTGAGTTTGATCACGACTAAATTTGTTTGTCGGGTTAGTGACTGTCTACAGTCATCAAAGTATAATTAAAGGACTTTATTTGCCCACCTTGGTGGTATAATGGTTTGAGCTTCCTCTGAGTCTGGGAGGTCGGTGGTTCGAACCCTGGCCGAGTTGTACTAAAGATAAAAAATTGTACGTGCTGCTTCCTTGCTTGATGCTCAGCATTTAAAAAGGATGGAGCACGGCCAAATAACAATAAGTTGGTAATAATAGCACAGACTTTGATGGGCCTAATAGCGTCCTCCTGTGTTGAAGTTCCCTGTGACGTAACTCATATCGACGAACCTTCCATCTGTTATGGATCATTTTCCATGGGTTAAAATGCACAGTGTGGCCACAAAATGGGTGATCAGTTAATATATTACATCGTCTATCGTTTAATTTCTCTTTCTGATGAACAATCATGATGATGACGCAAACGGCATAGAGGAGAGAATGTTCGCTTCTGAGTGAAGACAAGAGTGAGTGAGAAACAACCAGGAAGACCCAGTCATATAACGCATTTGAGGAACGTTTTACAAAGCCAGCACCTGCGGTAAGGGAAAGTTTGTTTGCAAAAAAAGAATACAAAATAGGAAGTGTTCTCTGATGCATTGTGTTGCGGCTGACCCACAACAGATGTTGAGCATTTGCGGAGGAGTCAGTTTCATGATCTCCAAAAAAATCCACATGCAGGTGTTTATATTTTTTTTTTTCTTTTGAACTTGAGGTACTCAAAATCACCAAGAAAAAAAAGTGAGGAAAACTGAGATAAGTGAGCCCATACTCTCTGGCCACCCTGAGTGTCAACCCAATTGGTTAAATAACAAATAGCACAGGATGAAACTACATTGTTGGAGGACTTTATACCAGGCAAAATGTTAAGCAGTAGAAACATTGTGGTCTGAAACTTTGCATGCATAGTGAGGGACCTCCAAGATAGTGCATGAATGAAAATTGGGTGTTTGGGTTAATTTAAACACCCCTTTTGAAGATGATAATTAATGGCCATATTTAATTAACCTTTAGCATGGCATCATCCTTGGTCAGCGCTCTGTCAGCTTGCTGGGGTCTTAATTCACCATTTATTCAGCCTATTCAAACACGCCTTGATTTGGTATATATTCAAACTTGATATCATCAAAATATTACATCCGATTTGAGAATCAGATCTCACGGACGAAATAATTGTTGAAATCTGGAGTGAAATATGAAAATTTTAACAAATCAGCGATATTTATCACTAAGTGTATTCAAGCAAACCATTACGTTAAAATTTTTATACTGTTCAGCCGATTATATTTGGTGAAGAAAAGATTAAGGAATGTGCAGAAAGTGTAACTTCATTGAGCGCAACGCTATACTGTATAACCTGCTTTTGCAATCCATGACGATAGGGTCATGACCATGGGGATCATTTTTTTCGGTATATTACGTATGCAGTTTTCTTTTTACCACTTTGTGCGATCTGCTTTCATTCCAAAATATATTAATGTGAATACACTAATAGTTGCTGAAATATATTCATAGTCGACAATTGTTGAAAACGAAGAGGTACGTAGACAGCAGTCGCAGCACACATCGGTGTGGTACAAATCACTCTCCGTGGGGTGTGTGCGTGCCTCCATGCGAGGAGGTTGGAGTAACACATATGGGGGTGGGGAGGAGAGGCATGCAGGCAGACCTTTACCAGGTAGACAGCGTCGGTTTTAATATTTAAATGCTCCCACCAGGTTTTATATAAAACACGGTGGTTAAATATAAAAAGGTAATGCCCTGGTGCGCTGTGTGCCCTCCACTCATGCTTCCTTCCCCTCCCCTCACACTGCCCTCCCATTCCCTCCCCTCACACTGCCCCCGTTTCTCTCATGCTTCCTGCCCCCACCTCACACTGCCTTCGCCTCTGTGGAGGAAATAATTATATTAATGTATTCTAAATTGTAATTGTGCTGGTGTTTTATAAATTTAAGTTTTATGCTACAAGTCGAATTGGTTGTCAGTGCCCCCTTCCCTTTGGCCAAGAGTCTTTTGCCCTAAATGTTGATAAACATGTGTTGTTGTGGAGCGGTGTGACCTGGGCTGATAACAGTGCTTCTCACCTAGAAGACACGTATGCAGTTAGAGTTAACAACCCCCTCCACTCTCCCATGAAAGTATAAATGCCTTGAAATGTAATCTTGTTTCAGTGCAAGCACGCGTGATGTATGGCATCTCAGTGGCTTGTACTCCTTGGGACTGACCAAGTACCAAGTAATAATAAAACTCTCTGATGTAATGTACTTTCACGTTGTAGAAGTGAATTAAATCGGGTTGGTTTAACGGTTAACTAAAAAGTAAGAATAAATAAAATATAACCAAATAATATTGCAACAAATGCGGGTTCTCAAGTTCATTGTGTGTCGTGTACGAGGGTGAGAAGTGTACGGCGGATAGAATTAGAAATAAATTGTTCTCAAAGGAAAAGACTTGTCTGTGGACATTGGTTATCGGTGCCTGTGATTTTATACAGGATTTTAAAACCGAATCGGACAAACGTTTTAAACCCTAGAGAAGTTAAATAGGATTCCACAATCAACCAGGAAGAATCCTACAACGATCACTACGAGGTTGGGTGAAAAATCCACATCACCTCCCCTCATGATATCCTCCTCCCAAACCCCCTCAACCACCATAAAACTCTCCAGAGGTCGAAGAGAGGAAGGGGTGTCAAAGAATGTGTGAATTAAACAAATTAAAGTATTTTTTTATGTCTCTGTTGACAAAGTCACCGGTGGCAATATATTTTTGGGTTGTCCGTCCATCCATCCATCCATGCTAATTTTCTCTATTTTCTCTGCAACTGCTTATCCGATTGACACAAACTGTTCGCAATTGGTGTGACTACTCATGCAGAATCTTTTTATGACAATTATGATGTCATAGGTCACGTGGTGTGGCAGCCATCTTGGAAAAAAGGAAAAACTTTGGACCTCGACATCTCCAAACGGCTCCATGGAAAAAAGTTGAAACCTGGAACATGTGAAGTCCTCCCCATGGGAAACGAGTGTGATTTTTTTGATGATGTCATAGATTGCTTCATTATGTCATAATTGCATACGTCAAATAATTGCAGTTGGAACTGCTGCTCGGATCAATTCTGATTTCATTCAACACTGTACTAATGCCGGCATGAGGGGACCATCCCCCCTCCCCCGCCATCACTTTCCCTCAAGTCACCCTATCAAATGCATGTCCAGAGCATGCCCTTCCTCTCCCCACTACCCCATCTCTCCCCCATCCTTCTCACTCCCTACCACCCTCACGTCAATTATAATGACATGTGGTGAGGCCTCGCTCCCCCCGTCCTTGCTCTCCCACCCTCTTCCACACTCACCCCCCCCTTCCCCACTCCCCTTTCCTTGCTCCACTACCCCTGACTTTCACCCTGACCCCTCCTCTCCCACCACCCTCCCCCCAGTCCTAATATTACCATCGGCGAAGCAACGGTTTACATTTGCTGGGATATATACATTACACAGTGCCTTTAGAAAGTCTACACCCGCCTTTCAAAATTTACCAAGTGAGATTCATGAGAAGCTTCCATAAAAAAAGTTAACAAAGAAGGGGTCAGTGGACTGCTCTTCTGCTTCAGCCAGAGTGGAGGACAATGTGTAGAGGCTCATTGTGGAACCATTCAAACCTGAAATGTTGCCCGAACAGATCGAAAAAAAAAATTAATCTTGGCTCCTCAATAACATTTATTTGGTTACATTTTCTGTAACTACACTCGACGAACCTCAACATGAGAATGAACAGTGTCACTATGAATGGAAAGTGCAGCTGCTGCTGAGCTGAACAGATGGTTTGAGATAACATGACAATTGCTTCACACATTGTCAAAGATCTGCAGAACACACGAGGCAGCTTATAAGGTGCGACATTGATGTGAAACACTGTTGGATCATGTGAGAACTCCCAAAGTGCTCATCCACCCCTCTCCCGCCCCAACCACTTCTGTTAATCTGAGACACGATTGTACAATGTGAAACCTTTCCACCATCCCTTCCCATTGATGTGGGAAATGGTTGGACCATCTGAGTGAGACTCCCTACTCTGCATGCTCCATCTTTTTATAACTCTGACTATGACATAGTAGCCAAGTCATCCAAACATCTCATGCACAGAATGAATAATTCAATTGAGTGGGAAAGTGTGTGGGGTGGGGGGAGGAAGGGGGGCAATGGAGGGAGTTACATAATGAAACAAAGAATAAAAGTAGAAATATCATATTAACAATTCAGCTTCGTGCTGACTTTCCTGTACAGAACTTTTGTCATATAATCACTGAAACCACATCTCGACTGTAAGTTTCTCTCTTTGCAGCAGAGGGAGTTCTTTTCTCGGAAAACGAACGAGCGACTGCGTGTCAGTACTTAGTACCTGTATAAAAGGTAGCACCTGTGTAGTGGGGCTGTAGAACCCTCACAGGGAACCTTTACATATCCAACAAAACCAAGTATCAGCTTGCAATCATGGCTTCTCAAGAGGAAGACATTTAAGTATCATAAAATGATTCTCTCTCTCTCTCTCTCTCTCTCTCTCTCTCTCTCTCTCTCTCTCTCTCTCTCTCTCTCTCTCTCTCTCTCTCTCTCTCTCTCTCTCTCTCTCTCTCTCTCTCTCTCTCTCTCTCTCTCTCTGATAGTTAATGTTTTAACAGATATTAAGAACATAACGAAACACTGGAATACGAAAACCCTTCCGTTCGTTGGCGGCTGGAAGTCGTCAACTGTCAATTTCAACTTTTAGTTTTGAACAAAACTTTCTCTGAAAGATGATAAAACATCCCAGCTGTGCAGCAAAACACAAATACAAAGTGTAAAAGGCTTCGGGTTAAAGTGATGATTCCAAGAATATGATACCCAAGATAATTGTATTCATTGCCACTAGGACTTACTGGGTGAAGTAAATAAAAATCAATTAACCATCAAAACATGATAAACACCTGGCTTTGAACTGGTTTCAGGTGTAAACTCATTCTATGGAAGAACCTGTGTGTGATAAGACGTCATTATCTGTGGGTGACAAAAAAAAAGGATGTCATTAAGATATTTGAATAAGCCAGATTAAATAATTATTTGAATAATCCAATACTATCCAGGTGAGAACTTGGCCATAACTTTTTGGAATATTTGGAACATTATCTTTAATCGTGGAGAGAAACAAAAACCTTTGCTATCTGGTGGTTTCGGTGGTTTCGGTGGTGTCAGCATCCGTTGTCTTCAGGCAAAAAGGAATGGATGCAAATATTGTAATTCAGGTAAAGGGAAACTCATATCCATGGAAGAGGATCAAATCTAATTTCAGGGGAAGGAAGCAACTTTCTTCATCGTCAGCGTGCTTGCAACGCACTGCAGGGCGACGGTCTCCCTCAACTCCCGTTGGAGGGGGTGGGGGCTGGTGGTGTTGGCTGAGCACCCTTGCCAGGTGCTAGTTGGCAAGAGGGTTGGAGCAGGAATTTGTAATTTGTTCAGGATGCCTGCGATAACTCCCCTCTTCACAAAAGGATCTTCAATGTCCACCAATGCCCGTTGCTGGTCGACGGCTCCTCTGGCTTCACGTCCTTCTGTGATGGGCGTCGATGATTCGATGAATCGTCCCCAAGCTGCGAAACACCAGGGAGACAGGTTGTAGCTGGGTTGAGATTTGCACCATCCGAGTGTACATCCATCTACGCTCTCCTGTCAGACCGCTTTCCTTATAGCGGGAGTAAAAATTGTACAAACGAAGGGAAAAGGAGCGAATGAAATCAAATCAGAGAGGAAGGAACAGATGTAGAATGCATTGCAGGTAACACACGGTGACACACTGTGAATTATAACAGGGTAGGACAATGTTGTTTTTGACATTGAATAAGAATTATAAAATGAAAAGGGAATCAAAGAACAATAGTGAAGACCCCTGTGAGAGGTAAGTACATTATGAGTCAAAAAAAAAACAAGAGAACCCATACCGCCATATGTACACAATAATGAGTCTTCATTAATTGTCCAAAATCACACGTTCAAAATTGTCTACGAGGTCAAGATGGAGCGTCTCTGATAAACAGGCGTCGAGGCTCAGAGAAGTCGTTGCAGTGAAGAACGTTTTAGTCATCCCCGCCATTGTAAGACAGTCCCTATTGATAAGATACGGTTGGAGTGAAAGGTGCGCGGCAGGTGCGACCTGATGCTTGTCTTGTGCTTCGCTGATCAACTCAAGACAACGTGCAAGCAGGTGAAAGGAAGGGCCCGATTCGCATGCACTGAAAATTCTGATCATTATCTCAGGGGATGTATGAGGCTTTGGTGCCAATCCATGGAAAGGGCTTGTTCAGAATTCTAAGGGGGAAAGAACAAATGTCTTATCCTGGCATGTGCATGGAGTGCACGTTCTAATGATAACGATTCTGATTCTCTCTCTCTCTCTCTCTGTCTCTGTCTGTCTCTGTCACAGGGTTGGCATACAAGTACAACTTGCACTGACAACTAAAGCTCATCAAGAACTCGAGTTTCTGAGCTTCTTCAGACCTTGGGCCACCGATTAAAACGAACAGCAAATGTAACATACTCTGTTTAGCACATAGTACCGATCCCGTGGGATTGGAATCTACGTGCCTTTCACTCAGACGCAAAATTACTGAAGAGATGTGAGATAGCAGTGGAGCCAATGTTATTTCAACCCTGTGCCACAGCAGGGTCATGACAGATGAGCAGACAAAAATGGAAGGTGGAGAGCTCCAGAAGCCAGCACCATGTGTCACTATCCAAAAGTGGCAATTCAAATATTGATCACAAGATCATCCAAACGTTTTCCTCATCAGCAAAACAAACTGATATAACATTGAGGTATACGCAGCATTGCTGGGATCATGATGTGACACAGGTACGGTGAGTCAAAATCAATTTCCTGTATCTGATTTTCCGTGTGTCGTACTGTATTGTGTGTTATTGGTGCCATATGCGGCAGGACCAAGCTATAGGAAGCTGGGCAGTTAGTGAGTCGACCATTCTTGCAGAAGGTCAATGACAAGGACGTCATGAGACATTGCAAGAAATCCGTAAAAGGGATGAACGCAGATGAAGGTCGAGGCATGAAGCCACGCAACAGCAATCCATCAATTGAATTCAAAATGAAAATGAACTTAAGTACTCCTTGAGGTGTATGAAGAGTCCATTTGGACCACTACGCCTTTGTCAAGCTTCAAGATTAACAATTTGGAGGGTCTCGATGACACTCTTGAATGAAATTGCTGAAATGGAAAGATTTACTGGCTCTGTTTTCTTGAAGAGGATGACTACTGGTAATCAACAATTTAGCAGCATATTTACTGTGGCACAAAATCAAACTTTGGAATGGATTGAGGAGGTCTTGGAGGGGAAGGAATAGATGAGTGGAGGTGAGCAGTGATCCTGGATTTTGGGAGTTTCCCCAGGAAGGGGTTGATGGTAGACTTTGTGCACCCTGCCTGGGTAAGGGGGAGGGGGGGGACAACAAAGAACGATAAGAGCAGAGGGTGCAAGACAAGAAAGGAGGCAGTAGAAGACAGAGCTCACCAACCTGTGTGCGATCCCCAGGCAGATGCTCGGCCCATCCCCATCTCCTTGATATACTGAGTGTTGGGCTCATGTACTCAGTTTCTTTGCCACACATACTAATGAAGGCCTTGGTTTAAAGTCAAGCCAAACAAGATATGAGGCAGGGGAGCTAGCCCAGTGGGGAGAGCAGTACTCCATCAAGCTGCAGATGAAGGCCTTGTGTGTGGATAGGAGTTCAGGTGTGTCAAGGAAGGACTTTGTATGACGGAGGATACCCAGTCAGTGACTAGCTTTGGAGGCCAACCTTGAAATGTGATTTTTCCAAAGAAAGGTCATCCCTGAGAGTGAGACTCAGGAGTTTGAATCACTAAACTTCCTCAAGAATATTATTAGGAAGGTGGATGGGAGAGTTTGCCATACGATCCTGTGAGAGTGAGACAGGGAGAGAGAGAGGGAGAGAGAGAGGGGGAGAGAGGGGGAGAGAGGGGGAGAGAGGGAGAGAGACAGAGAGGGGGAGAGAGGGGGAGAGAGGGGGAGAGAGGGGGAGAGACAGAGAGACAGAGAGACAGAGAGACAAATAGACAGAGAGAGACAGAGAGACAGAGAGACAAATAGACAGAGAGAGAGACAGAGAGACAGAGAGACAGAGAGACAGTGAGAGAGAGTTGTCTGGATTGAAAGTCATTATTACAAGTGTTTGACCATCTATAAACTGTCACCCGAGTGTTTCACATTGGCTACTGGGTGATACATCAGTGTGAGTGCCGTCCCTCAAAAAGATATGTTAAGCTGGAGAACCCATCTGGCAGCGTGTGTTGGTGAATGTCACATATCCCACGTGTCTTTCATGAAGAGTCGGTGAGTTGTCACCAGAACCCTGAACAATTTATTCACAAAGCTTTAGCCAGCTGGATCGTTAATGACTAGGACTAAAAGTGCTCCCTGGCCGACCCCAACAATAATGTAGGACTACTTCTGGTTAAGGTAGTCATAGTAGTCGTCATAGTAGTTGTATATTCCATACATTGTATTAATTGTACTATTTTTTGTTTATCACTTCACTTGAGTAGATAGCTTTTTGAATCCTTCTGATGTTGACTTTAATTTCAGATCAATAATCAAGTGTGTTGATGAACTTGTCAGATCGAGTAGGATGTGCCATTTTTAGATGTTTATGCCAGGTAAAAAAAACAAAAAAATTTATGTTCATATTGGTAGGGAAATGAGTAAAAACAACTCACCAGTAAGTTAGCACAAGTGGCAAGTGCAGGACCATGTGTTTCTTATATCCGTGTGCTTTTAATATTAAATTTTATATTATACACCAGGAAATACAACCTGTCACCTTACTGACGGGACCATTAAGGGGGATGTGGGAGAGAAAGAGGAAGTGGAGGGAGAAAGGGGTGTGGGAGAGAGAGAGGGGGGGAAGAGTGAGCAGGTAGAGGGGGGAAGAGAGAGGAGGAAGGAGTAGCAAATAGGGGTGGGGGAGTGAGGAGGGAGGGAGAGTGAGGGATCGGAGAGTGAGAATGGATGGAGAGTGAGGGGGGTCAGGGAGTGAAGAGTGAGGAGGGTGAGGGAAGGGATGGCAGATGTGCGGTGGAGTGTTAAGTACCATTCATACCGTCTCATAAAAATGATTCTGCATAGAATAACAGTGAAGATGGAAATAATATACTGTCTGAAATCCATTTTGTACCGCTCATACTATAGATATCACCCAGCGACAAACACCACCCAGACATGTCTGGAGATAAACTCAGTCCGGAGACAAACACCGCCTGGACATGTCCAGAGAGAAACACCAGCCGGACGCGTCGAGAGCCAAGCCGTCCGGAAACAAACACCGCCCGGACACGTTCGGAGACAAACACCACCCGGATTCATCCGTAGCCAAGCTGTCCGGAAGATACAGCAGTAAGTCAGTGTATACAAGGTGGCCTGAAAGTCACTTTATCCCTGATAAATTTCTCGCACCTCGCTCCCTTCCCCTCCACCTTCCCCCGTTGTGGTGAGTGGCAACATGGACACACTGACGCGGAAGTCCATAGGAAGGTAGATGGCATGGCGGACAAAAGTTGTTACAGCAAAAAGGACGATTGAAGAATTGTGCGCTGCAGTCATGGCCTCCTTCGCACAGGTGAATCCACAAATGTTCCACAAGATGTCTAAGAGGACTTGGTGATGAATTCAGTGGTGCAAGGAGAATGATGGAGCGCATCCAGATACCATGACTGATTAATTATTGAAAGTACTGCACAATAACACCTGTATATTAAAATAATTTAAGAACGAATGAATGCTTGACTGAGGAGGGGTAAAGCGACTTTCAGGCTACCCTGTGGAATTATTTGATACAGTATAGGCAATCAAGGTGCAAACTGTTGTGCAAGATGGGAGATTCTTGCTAGGAGGTAATGAGGGAGAATATATTTTGTCAACTTAAAGAGATACCAATTGTACACACCTGCACCACCAGAAGGTGCTTTCCCATGTAGTTACCCACTCTAAACCAAACTCCTTTTTTGTCTTGAAGGAGAATCATGCATGTTTTTCAAAGAGTTGGACCTGTGTCATTGGAAAAAAACAATTCAACAATCAATGACCATCTGCTCGAATGGTCACTGCCGATCTGCGTCAGAGTGTGAACCAATGAATGGAGTTACGTGACTCAACAACAACATGTGAGTGTAAAACACCGAAACTTATCTTGTTCCATGCAAGATTCCATGAACTCACTTGTAACAGTTTGGGCTGTGTCTCCGTAACACATGTAAAAACCATTACCGCTGGAAGCAATCACAGAAAGGTTCATCAGTGTGTGTGTGTGTGTGTGTGTGTGTGCGTGCGTGCGTGTGCGTGTGCGCACACGCACACTTCTGGGATGACCAGACTCATTAAGTACCTTGATGGACATTGACGGGACCATCATAAACAGCTTTATGTCATGTTAGGAAGCTGCTGTTCTTTCGACACACTGAATGTGCCTCAGGAACCACCACTCAGGGATGAAAGGCATAAGTGCCAAAGTTGATTGTGGCTGCAATTTAGAATTGACCAAAGTTCCGGAAAACTATGGCTTACTCTTGTGAAAAACACCTTGCGATTTTTAATGTTTCTCGCAAACGCCAATGAACAGGTCCCCAGCTGAACGTCTATCAGAGACACCATGCTCAATGGCGCAATACCCCAAATCCAAAGCACCAGGGTGATAGTTTGAAGTCAGGAAGAATCAGGTGTATGCAGCTCAAAGGTGAGTGCGTAACCTCTGACTTATCCGGTCAGGCCTTGGGCAGTACCTTGAATGCAGGTGCCATAGATCAAGGAAACCCCAAATATTCCTGGATCACAAGTGATTACAATATCACTCAGATTAAGTATTCACAGCACAATGCGGATTATCATGCAAACTTAAAGAAGCCCTTGCCTTGAAAGCTTTTGTGTGACCTTCGTCACATTCATTTTTAAGATAATAATTTAAATGTGAAAATAAAACAGAGCCTTTGTATGCCTGAAGCTGATCTTAAAATATTTAGACAAAACACAATTATACAATTTTAAGTTCCAAAAAATAAAGTGTGCAAGTCTGCAATGGAAACCATGTGGCAGTTAAAATTAATCCTAGCTGTGATTAATGGTTGTTTTCATTTCAATAACAGAAATCTCACTCGAGAAGCTGTCCAATAAAAGGACAGGGAATGGTCCCGAAGGACAAATGAAAATCACTAAAAAAAATAAAATAAAGTGCTGCACAAGTAGAGGTACATCCAAAGTACACCGCCCCCATGACAAATAAATAAATAACAAATCCTCTAGCGCCTGCCATCGCCGCTTTGCGGCACATGGAGATGGAATTGGGAGGGAGCTGTGTACAATAATTAATTGATTATGTGGTTAATTGCGTAATAAAAATAAATAAATAACTGTTGTAAAATAATTAATTTCTTAATCAATTGGCTGATAGCATACCAAAACCAGTGTTTCACCCAAATCTGTATCTTTTTGAAAATTAAGTAATTAATCGAAAAATTAAAGAATTAATTTTTTTAAAAAATCAAAAATACCCTTCAGAGCCAAATTACTTGGTCAATGTTGTGTCCAAACTCAACTTCCTAACTCAAAAGGTGCCTAAGATATTGCCCAGATGGGAAACAAAATAAAGGACTTCATAAATTGACAAGAATTAAGTAATAAATCAATTAATTAATCAATAAAAAATAAAAAATACAGATTTTGCAAAAAAAGTACATCGTTGAAATCCAGTGCAATTTAAAAGTACAAAAAAAAAAAGGTCCTATCTCTCAATTGTGAAGAATCACTTTAAAAAAAATTCTCATATCTGGATGAGGATTCGACTCATCACCAAAATTGAATCAATTAGTCCTTTTCCCACACACCCAACAAGTCCACAACGTTTCTGCAGAATCCTTCCATAACCTTTTGAGATATTGTGCTCGATATCCTTTTTGGCCCGACTTCTCAATGGCGAAGAATCACTTGAAAAATTCTCAAATCTTCCCGAAAATCAAATCAATTAGTCCTTTTCACACACTCAACCTGCCCACAAAGTTTCTGCGGAATCCATCCATAAACCTTTTGAGATATTGTACTCTATCATTTCTGGCACAATTTCTCAATAATGAAGAATCATTTGTAAAATTCTTGAATCCGGATTCAGATCTTCACCAAAATCGAATCAATTAGTCCTTGTCACACACTCAAAAAGTCCACAAAGTTTCATCCAAATCCGTCTGTAACATTATGATATATCATGCAATGTCATTTCTGGCCCCATCTCTCAATGGGAAAGAATCACATAAATAATTCTCAGATCGGAATCTGGATTTGGATCTTCACCAAAATTAAGCATTGTTGTCTTTGGCCAGTCAACCCCACACACATATATTTATATATATATATATATATATATATATATATATATATATATATATATATATATATATATATATATATATATATATATATATATATATATTGTTGCGAATTCGCGCCCGCCGGCGTGCGAGCGGCCACGTAACTCGAATCGCGGCACGTCACCACCGGACGGACAATTCTGTCATGACCCTCTCGGACTAACGCCAGGAGCTAGTCACGGGTGGGCCTTTCGGCCTCACCACGATCGTGCCAATCGGCCCCCCGCGTGGGATAGGGTTGTTCGCCAAATTCGACCTACCTAAGATATGGTAGAAATATAAATTGAATCAGAAATGTATATTTATTTCACAAACGTCAACAACAAACATCAACAACACACACACACACACACACACACACACACACACACACACACACACACACACACACACACACACACACACAAACACACACACACACAAACACACACACACACACACACAAAATTTCAGAATGATTGCTCGAAAATTGTGGCCAAAAAATTGTGACAAATAAGTAGACACACCCACATACTTGGAAAAAAAAGTTTTTTGCCAAATAACAAACGAACCCAAATGCAACACCCCTTCCTTTGGCAAGGTTAAAAAATTTACCCTTTATAGCCAAATCACTTGTTCAAGGTCATGTCCAAATATCAGCTTCCTAGATCAAAAGGTGCCTGAGATATTGTCCAGGGGGGAAAAAAAAACAAGCAAGTAATTAATAAATCGACAATAATTAAATAATTAATCAATTAATTGATTTACCAAAGATTTTAAAAATACTGTTTTTGCCAAAGCACATCTTCACTTTTGTCCCCAAATTTCAGCTTCATAAGTCAAAGGATCGCTGAGATATCACCAGGACAAACAAGAAAACAAACACAGTAAAAACGGAGTACTCCCTTCCTTCGGGCGCCTGGCGATGACATCATGTATCTCCTGGATATGCAATAGGGAAGGAGCGGTGTGCAAGAAAGTAACAGTATCGGAGAATGGTGCATCACATGGAGAAGGGAATCCGAGAAGGGAATGAGTCAACCACAATGAGTGGATTAGCATCACACGTAGATCAGACCAAGTGATGCAAGCAGATTATCCCTACCCAAACCAAATGATGGGGCATTAATGAGCAGGATGGGTTTGAACCGACAATTCAATAAATGGTGACATGGCAGTCCGCCTGAACCTAATTAGACTTCATAAATACTGCTGCCTTCAGCTGCTAGTCTTGCATCCTCACCAATATGCCACACCAACAACATGTATTTTTTGCTTTTTGGAAGATTCAATTTTGGAAGACCGTAACGACAGAGAAGCCATAACTCAGCTCACGAAAAATGAAGGCCGAATATGCAACAAAATTAGAAAAATGTTCTTATTAAGGACGTGGCCATAAACGGATCGGACTTAACAAGCAGGATACAAAGCAAACAAAAGCATTTCCGAACAACAAAACCATTACGAGAAAACTCACGCATTTAAATCACTTTTATATTTTTGTATTTTTAAAGAAGCTCCGTCTTTATGCATATTACGACTGGCTCGCTAAGAAAAGCTTCATTGCCGAAAATCATTCACATGTCCTTCGAGACATTCATGGAATAAGCATGTTGTTATCTCTCCCAAACAGTATTGGAAACACTAAACACGTCTTATTGATGCAAGGCATTCACTTATGTATTACTGTTGCTCGCAAGAAAACAGTCGCTCTTTATAAACGAGTGGTCGAATAAACCTTTTTGTTCGTGAAAGTCAATGTATAAGTAATAAACAATTATGTACATATAGTACCTTTGCCGAAACACATTACAGGCTCCATAACGTAGAATGCCTTCAAGTAGGAAAACGCTGCATCAGTCTTAAATTTGAGCGAAGAGACCTTTGGAAATGGTCTTGTCAACAAATAAGTAATTTTGGTTTGGAACTTCAGCACTTGCTGGTGAACACCACATGACTGTGGTTTCTACACTGGAACTCGTGTATCCTGCAGAGCAACCTTTTGAAGGTCTGTCAATAACAGGTGGTCCAGGAAAGGTCAGTCACTTACAGGGACTTGTGAACCACAACATCATGCAATTTCTGAATAAAAAGAAAGTTCTCTGTTAAACAGGCAAACTATATTAGATACATCCAGTGCAATTAACTCTTGGAATGCAGCATCTAGCTTCCCGTTGCAATAATTCTGAGAATGTAGCTGTGCAGCTGAGGCAGTGCCCCCCCCCTGCATATTTGGGCAGGAATTTAGAACTTGGCCAGGGTGGTGGCGTACAACGGCCACTACTCTTATCAAAACGGACCATGAGATATTTTATGTCTGCGAAGTGAATGCTAGCAGAAATTATAAAACTGCTTAATATCCTCACAAATGAACAGCATACTCAATGATGCAGCACCTTGCTTTCAAAGCACTAAGAATCAGTTTATATTGCGATGGGAAACAAACCCAGAAAAGAGAGATAAAGGGAAAACATGCTTACCTCTGAGCTATCCCATCAACCATTTTCAAATCACAAATGAAATGGAAATCTTCATAAAAGAAGGGCAGGTACGTTGTGATCATCAGAAAAACGTGCAGCACAGGTGAATATATGACACTAATTATATAACATGAAGACGTGCAAACGGGTTGAACACGAGTTTATATTGTCGACTTATGAGTTATGAGAAGAGTTATGAGAAGAGTTATGAGAAGACTGCTGGAGACGTTAGAATGAGTGTGCTCAGAAAATTGAATAAGCAGAACTGTGTTTTAAAAGAAATATTTTTGAGCTGCAGTTGAACCCTCCATTGAGACTGTCACTTTAACGCAAATCCAAAAGTTTTCAAGCAAAAATTATTTGGGTTGCTGCATCTCGAGAATATTTCTTCAATTTCTCCTCACTGTGGATATCGAAAAAAAGTTTCTAAAATATGAAGCAATAACAAAAGGACTTAACCAGGTCTGTGTGCTTACATGGAGCGTATGTTGGTGCCATAGGTGATTTTTGTGCATATTTATTTGTGTTTCGTTATCGCGAGATTTGGTTGAACTGCGTCTTGTGTGTAATAAGTTATTCATTTAATTATTAAGCACAGAGTTCCTCATGTTGCCACTAGTTTGTCTCGCCGACAATTTGGTTGGTTTAGTATCCTTGGAGGGCTAAATTCAAAACACCCTGTTTTATATCTGGTGAGGTATTAGACCCCAAATGAACAGGGACCGACATTAACTGCTTGCCATCGGACCTTAAAAGGCAGTGATCGTTTGGCTAACATTGAAGTTCTAGCTTCAGCCTAGTTGGTAACTGCCTTGATAGTGGATATATGCTGTCATGAGGCTGTCATCCTCATGATGAAATTGATCGGTAAAAATACTTAATTCTTATCTTGTGGTCAATTTGATACTTACACATTAAAATAGATTATCCTGTGATGAAATTGATAATTACATATTCAAACAAATTTACTTTTTGATAAAATTGACCATTAAACACACTAAAAGCTTATAGTGTGATGGAATTGACAATTAATTGCACAAATTAACAGGTTATTAATGATAACTGGAAAGGCACACGGTAGATCGCATAATTCCATCGTTCTGAAGAAAAATACCATCGTTCACCTGAACACTCCACTATTATGGCCCCTAATCCATATCATCCATGCACACTATGATGCCACACACATTGTCATTATCCATTGATTAATTATTAGGATATTTGACGACCACGTTTGTGCACATTAAGGCGAAATTACATCAATGAAGATGAATATGAAAAACATTTTAACCTATATTCCCCCGGCTGGTCAGTCATATGTATGAAGTTCCGTATCGATCTGTGAGGCAGTTCTGGAGAAGAAGAATCTTCACATTTATATTTTCAATCCGTTATGATTTTTTGGAGATGGATTTCTATTCAACCGATTATGGCTGGAACACTACTTCACTGATGACATCATTGTTATCACCCTATACACCCCATGGGGAGTTGATGACATATGCAAAGTTTCAATTTTTTTTCATTGAGCAGTTTCGAAGATGTTCAAATTTTTTTCCTTTAATCCAATACGGCTGCCATACCATGCGACCGATGACATTGGAGTTACCAACATAAGAGGAACTCCAATGTTTAAGGTTGTGCATCGATCAACCAAGCAGTTGCAGAGAAAGAAAATTTTAAAGTGAAAATATGAAGACGTGGACACACACACACACACACACACACACACACACACACACACACACACACACACACACACACACACACACACACACCTCCACAAAATAAAAATAACAAAAGGACCAGAATACTGGTGAGGAGAACCAACACAGCATTCAGAAAAACCATGGTCAGCCGGATTGAAGCTAGTTGTCTGAAAGCAACCTGAAAAGATTCTACCACTAACTAAGGAAAGAAAAGCAAGATGTAACAAGTCCCCAGGAAGAATGGACTTGAAAACTTTGGGAAAGGAATCCATGAGGACCAAAAGAACACAATAAGGAGGCGGATTGGATCCAAAACTTGGAAAAGAAAAAGCAATACCCAGAGGAAATATCCCTGGGGATAATTCATGAAGGAAAAATAAAAAAAAACAATTTGCAAAAATGCCAAACTTTAAAAGCCCAGGCCCGGATGAAATTCTAAATTTCTGGCTAAAGCAACTCGATGCTCTCCACAATGCTCTCCACTATGCCCGAGCACTCAACAAACTTATCCAAAGGGAGGAGGTAATGGTTGAATGGCTCACAGAGGAAAACGCCTTCCTCATCCCAAAATTTGAAGAAACCTAACTACCTCACAAGTGTAGATCAATAACACATCCACAACAACATACAAACTTCTGAACAGAATCATCACATAAATAATGTACCACCACTGAACACAATAAGGAGGCCTATAAGCAGAAAGGGATGTAAAAGAGGATGCTCCAGAAAAATAGACATCTTCTCTACCAAACAAGGCCATACTCGAAAAGTGTAAAACGAGAAGAACAAAATTGTCCACAGCCTGGATAGACTTTAAAAAAAGCTTTTCATAGTTTGCCACATTCATGGATGTTAAAATGCATGTAATTGCATAAGATCAATCCCGAAATAATCAAACTTATTGAGAAAGCAATGGAGCTAAGGAACACCACAATGATACATACTGCAACACTCGGAAGGAAATATAACAAGAAGCGAAAACTTCGATATCGTGCGGCTGGAGGCAGTAAAAGTCTAGGTTAAGAATGATGAAACAATTTTGCAGTTATAAAATTTAAATGCAGACTCTGTGAATTAGCATGCATGATGGGAAGAGTTGTGACGTGGGACAAATTTCTATTTACAGCCCTCAGATAAAAGGGACGTACGCGGCCATAAGTGTGACAGAAGACGTGACAGAAGACACAGGACAGAATAGCCAATTATATAACAGCGCGATGTCGCCGTGCTGTAAAAATACCAGGAGTGAAGAACGTTGCAGGATCTTCCAGGGTGATAGCCTTTTACCCCTCCTCTTTTGCCTGACCCTTGACCCACTGAGCAACCTCATTAATATGAGCAAGGACATGGATACATCCATCGTCCAATAAAAGAACGTCCAAAGAGACAGGGAAGGTGACACATCTACTGTACATGGATGATCTAAAACTCTTTGCACCAAATGAGGAAAAATTGGTAGAACAACTGAAATTAGTGCAACGGCACTCTGATGACATTCAAATGGAATTTGGTCCAGATAAGGGTGCCAAGTGCACATTCATACAAGGGAAACCACCAAAAAGAACATATTAACTGACCTAAATCAAACACTAGAGAAACTTTACAACAAAGCATCATACAAATACCTTAGAGGAGAAGAGGGCCACCAAATATGTCACAGCCAAATGCGTAAAACAATTGCCAAATAATACCTATGTAGAACAAGGCTGATCCTGTAAACCAAAAACAAACCATCAACCAACTCGCAATCCAATACACAGCTGCGGAATAATAAACTGGCCACAAGCGGAAATCAACAAACTCAATATCAAAACAAGGAAACTCCTCACCACCCACAAAAAGTTTTGCAAAAATCAGTGCATCCCAAAAATGTACTTACCGAGACAGAAGGAGGCAGCAGCCTGATGGACCTCAACCAAGTACACAGAATGACAATAGTAAGATTGGTTGAACATGTAAAACGCTCAACAGACTACAGAATCCAATTTGTATGCAAACACAAAGACAGCAAACCAAGGAAGGTATCCCTAACCCAACTTGCAAAAAAAATTCAAAAGACAGGTGCAAATTAAAGACGTCGCGCATAAAACCGAAACAGCAATGACTACAGCCCCAATGATTGCAAAGAAGACGAAAGAAAAATTTAAATTGAAATAATTGACAGATATGCACCAACAATTGGGAAAATAACAAAAGTGCAGGAAGATATTAAAATAAAATAAAAGAGTTGGACAGATTGGGAATAGACAAAGAAGGCTCAATAGAATGGCTAAGAAGAGGTCAGCTCAACTGGGATGGAGAATGAATCATTATTAATTCCGAAGACCAAGGACACTATACAAATGGCTATAATAAAATGGTGAGACTTGGTCAATTGCACAGGTGTAGGATCTGCAAGGTGGAAACACAAAGTATGAGCTACCAACTTTTGGGATATAAAAAACTCATGGCAAAACAATGGGACACACAAAGGAACAACAGTATATGTTGAGTAATCCACCGGCACATCTGCGAAAACTTCAACATCTCAGTCCCACAAAACTCATGGAAACATGAACCAAAAGCTATAATTGAGAACAAAGAAGTAATGCTCAAATACAACTTCATGATCCCATTGAGCGTGAACATAGAAAACAAAGCATTGCAACCATATATAGTACTTTGGTACAAAAAAGGAAAGGAAGGCATTGCTAATTGACGTGTCGGTTCTCAGCGATTTTGGCCTAAACAATGCAGAAATCAAGAAAATGACCAAATACCAAGATCTCAAGAATGAAGTGAAAAGATCCTGGAAGCTGAAGTGCACTGGAATTACAACAGTGATCATTAATTGGAGCAATGGGAATGATGAAGAATAACCTTATGGAGATCTTAAAAAAACATCCCTGGGAATATTACCACAAACGAACTGTAAATGGAAGCTGTCCGTGGCTCAGTGACGATTCTCAAAAGAGCACTTGGACCAAAACTTTGAGAACAACAAAACTTCACAGCTTGGTCCATGAATTGTGACACCCCTCCCCACCCCCCAACCCTTTTACCGAAACGGAGGTGGATACTTTGAGACCTGGGAGGACACCGTTCCACCTTCTGAAACCTACATATGGAGATAATAACCAGCAACACACACACACACACACACACACACACACACACACACACACACACACACACACACACACACACACACACACACACACACACACACACACACACACACACACACACACACACACTCACTCACTACAGCTGCCATACCATGCGACCTGTGCAATTTCCCACATGTTGCAATAGTTTTGCAACCCCTTGGGGCGAGACTAATTGAACATTCTATCAGATTATCTTGTCATTAAATTGATAGTTAAACACAATAAAAGCTTATCTTGTGATGGAATTGATAAATACACATTCTAACAGATTATCTTTTGTTTAAATTAATAGATTAACACACTAAAAGCAGAAATCATGATTAAATTGATAATTACAAATGTTAAAAGTCAATGCGATTAATTTGATTGGTATTACGTGCTAAAAGGTTGAAATTGAACATAATAACAAACGGGTTGAAATGTAAATTATCAGTCAGAAACAATTACAACGAAGTTGGCGGGGGGGGGGGGGGGAATAAAAAAATAACCTTCATGAACATGCACACCTTGAAAACCATTGCAATTAAAGAGAATTATTTTACATTTAAGAAGTTGCTCTATTCAATGCAATGATAAACTGATGCAACCCTTTCCTTTTTGTTGCATTCATGTAAGTATCATATTTGTAGTTGGGGGGGGGGATGGGGTGGAGAGTTGGGCATAGAGTGTGGAGGGAGTAGACCAAGGGAAAGCCATGAGACTAAAAGATATCTTATGCAATAATTAAGTTCAACAAATAACAGTTTGAGCAACTTTCATATTTTTGGCAATTCCAATAACAAGTCATTTGGTTAATAGTCATTGTAATACGATTTATTAAAACAATTTAAAACCACAAAAGGATCTATAAAAAGAGTAAAAACTTCAAGAAAACAACAGCTACCGAGAACAGCGGTCTTTGACGCCGCGATGTCGACCGATATACTGTTGCGAATCTGGAAGCCATGATCACACTCAACATTCATTTCCTTTAGCTCAGATATTTCGGTAAGTATGTATTTAATAGATAGCTCCCGCCCCCTTGTGTAAAGGGTGAATCAATGTAAATGCGCTGTGATTTATTTTAATCGATAGGAGTTTTATCGGAACACCACAAGAGAAGAACAATGCTGCACAAACACACACACACACACACACACACACACACACACACACACACACACACACACACACACACACACACACACACACACACACACACACACACACACACACACAAGCATTTAAAGGCCATTTTCCCCACTAAAGCGGGGGTTAGCCTTGCGGGCCCCATGACAATCTTCTCCACTTTACCCTGTTTTCTGCATCTCCCCTTCTTAATCCCCTTGCCCACATTTCCTCTTCCACCACATTTAGCCAAGTTTTTCTCGGTCTTCCCCATCCTCTACTTCCGACTACACTCATTTCCAACACTCCTCTCACCCAGTCACTTTCATCCTTCCTCAACACATGACCCAACCATCTCAACCTGTTTCTCTTCACAACCTCCATCACAGACTCTATTCCCATCATCTTCTGCAAGTCATCATTTGTCTTCCTCTCTCTCAACGATACTCCACACATCCACCGAACCATTCGCATTTCCACCCTTTCCAGCCTTTGTTGCTGCTCCATGTTCAGTACCCATGTCTCACTCCCACAAATCATCGTACTCCTCACACATGTAGCATACACCTTTCCCTTCAGCTTCAACGACACTCCCCTCTTCGTCAGCACGCCACTCAGTTCCCGAAACTTCTTCCATGCACATCTCACTCTAGCAACCGTCGAAGAGTCTGATCCACCTTCTCCATTCAGCATGTCTCCGAGATAGCAAAATGTTTTCACCCCTTCCAGCTTCACACCATCTCCGAGATCCAACTCAACAATTCCTTCATCTGCTGCTCCCTCGATGCACACCTTACACTTGAATGTAGCTGCCACACTGGTTAATGACCCTCTCACCCCACTACATTTTCGATGAACCCATTCAGCACACATTGTACACTGAATGGAGTTCACTCCGACACCCTTCCTGCACACAGCACACGGCCACTTCCCAGTCCTTTCCACCTCACCACATGCTTTACCACTTGCCATCACCTTCGTCTTTCCGATATTCACCTTCAAACCTTTTGCCTCCATACATTCCTTCCACTTGTTCATCTTCTCCTTCAGTCCATCCATACTCTCTGCAATCAACACCAGTTCATCTGCATACAGCAGCTCCCACGGTAAACCCTCCTTTACCCTCCGAGCCAGCACCTCCATCACAACTACAAATAGAAGTGGACTTAGTACCGATTAGTGGATCTTAGTACTTAGTACCGAAATAGAAGTGGACTTAGTACCTGGTGCACTCCTACCCTCAGCTCAAACTCACCACTGTTCCCATCCTTCGTCCTTACAGCTGTGCGTGCTCTCTCGTACATTGCCATCACGACTCTGATCAACCATTCCTCCACTCCTAACTTCCTCAATGCCCATGCCATTACTTCGCGTGGGACCCTATCAAATGCTTTCTCCAGATCAACAAACCCAAAAAACAACTTCTTCCTCTTCTCCATGTACTTCTCCTGCAACTGCCTTACAATAAAAATTGCATCTGTCGTTCCTCTTCGTGGCATAAATCCAAACTGCATTTCGTCAATCTTTACCTTCTTCCTTATCCT
This sequence comes from Eptatretus burgeri, assembly GCF_056783735.1. Taxonomy (NCBI): domain Eukaryota; kingdom Metazoa; phylum Chordata; class Myxini; order Myxiniformes; family Myxinidae; genus Eptatretus; species Eptatretus burgeri. Next base: position 31,340,840 of record NC_140978.1, on the reverse strand, counting down.
CTTCTCAAACACCCTTTCCAATACCTTCATTCCATGCTCCAATAACTTTATTGCTCTATAGGAGCCACAGTCCAAAGGGTCACCTTTCCCCTTGTACAGAGGGACGAGGGTACTCAGTTCCCAATCCACTGGAATGCGGCCTTCTTTCACCGCCAGATTACAGATCTCTGTCATTCTCTTCACACCCCAACTTCCCGCTGCCTTCAACATATCTCCCACAACTCCCGACGGCCCTCCTGCTTTTATACTCTTCGTTGCTCTTATAGCTTCCTAAACTTCCTTCTCAGTTATCTTCTCTGCTGGTCCTAAAACTGGGTTACTCTCGATGTTTCTATCCCATTCATTTTCTACATTCAACAGCCTTTCCATATATCTCTTCCATCTTCCTTTAATTCCATCTGAATCCACAACAATTTGTCCCACTTCATCCTTCAAGCAACTCATTTTCAGCTGTTTTCTGAAGCAACTGAATGTTTTCAGCTCGTTCGTGTCAATTCTTTCATTGACTTAGCGTGTCGCATGCCAGGGAATTTGCAGGCCACTGCCATGGCCATTGTAACGGGACAATCGGGACCGACGGTTCTCGGCGAGTAAACCGCTCAGAATCGCACAAGGAACGAGCACGCTAAGCGGCTCGTTTTCGTACGAGTTCCGTCGAACATGATTTTCGCCGGTAGTTGGACCACGTGGGTATTTAGGTAAATTTAAATTGGCAATCGACCCTACCGCACGTGGTCTATCCATTGGCGAATTTCGGTCCGATAGAGGACCCGTATTCTCTGGAGTTTTCCGGAGAAGTACGATCTGAATTCCGGGCGATCGGTCGGGCTGACCTGCGGCTCCGTCCAGCGGTCGTGCACACGGCCGACGTCCTGGCCCCGCAACAATACCTCCACCTACATTTATACATCATTGTAATACTTGTACCAAGTTTGATTTAAATCCCTTCAGCTGTCCTCAAATATCACATTTCTAACTGACATGATCTCTGATGCCAAAATCCAATCAGTTCATCTTTACATCGTTACACATACTTGTATCAAGTTTGGTCAAAATCCAATCACTAGTTCATAAGTTAGCACAATAACAGAATTTTACCCAACATGACCTCTGACCTTTGACCTCCTGACCCCATAATCTAATCAGTTTATGCATACATCATTAAGTACTTGAACCAAGTTTGATTTGGATGCTTTCAACTGTTATTAAGTTATCGCTTCAATGAAAACCTATCACGGACAACAACGCACGGACGGATGGACAACACAAAAACAATTCTCGCAACTTTATCGGCAGAGATACAAAAAGAAAACAAAAATTAAGAAATATAAAATAGCCTTCTCCAATTCTCAAAATAAATGTTTGTTGAAAATTTGATGACAATATCTAAAAGGATTTAATTTTAAAAAAAAAGTTATGGCCAAGACAGACAAACTAGCACAGACGTGTATATATATATATATATATATATATATATATATATATATATATATATATATATATATATATATATATATATATATATATATATCGAAACATGTGGAGTGTGATGAGCACTCCCCCAATCTCCATTGGACATAGTCCTACACCAAAGTGTCACTTTCAACCTAGAGGCCTTGGCCCTGTGATTTTGTTAAACAGACAAAGATTACATGGTCAACATCAGTTAAACATCAAACGGAGCCGACTATCTGGACTTCGGGCTTGGCTGACATATTGTACCAGTCAAAGTCTTAGAACACCCCCATATTTCAGTTTTTACTGAAATTTAAGCAGTTCAAGTCCAGTGAATAACCTGAAATGGTACAAAGCGACGCGGTAAACTGCCAGAGGTTAAAAAAAAGGTTAGGTGACCAAAAACTGAAAAATAATGTAAATTTCAGACTTGTTAAAAATTTACATTATTTTTCAGTTTTCAGGGAACAATTAATGGGTTAGCAAATGCAGCTGTTCTGCAGCATTGGAAGTAAATTAAGCCTTGAAAGTTGATGCAAACAATTCCTACAGGTGTCCCAACTTTTGTTGATTAGTTACAAACCCTCTGTCTGTATAAAAACAGTATTGGAACAGACTGTTGCTACACCCTCTGAAGCATTATTTGGACAATATTGCACTGCAGGAAGTAGTATATTGCTATCATAATGGCGAGAAAAAGATAATCAACAAAGGAAGACAGACAGACCATTATAACCCTTAAAAGTGTCGGTCTTTCCCTTCAGAGAAATTGCAAAGGAGCCAAGGTGTCAGTGAGTACAGTTTCCTACACCATCAAAAGGCACTTGGTAACTGGAGGGAACTCTGACAGGAAGAGGTCTGGCAAACCTAAAGCCACAACACAATCAGAAAACAAGTTTCCGAGAGTCAACAGCTTGCGTGATAGGCGGCTCACAGGACAGCAGCTTCAAGCAGAGCGTAATACTGGTCAAAGTAAGGAAGTCACAGTTTCAACTGTGAAGAGAAGACTTCGAGCTGCAGGTTCGACAGGTCGAGTGGCAGGAAGAAAGCCATTGTTAAAATGGCAAAATAAGAAAGAGGCTTGCCTGGGCCATGAAGCACCACCAGTGGACTACTGAAAACTGGAAGGTCTTATGGGCAGATGAATCAAAATTTGAAATCTTCGGTTCATAACACAGGGTTTTTGTACACCGCTGACTCGGCGAAAGGATGGTTCTTCATTGTGTGACACCAACTGTCAAACATGGAGGAGGAATCGTGATAATCTGGGGCTCTTTTGCTGGATCCAGAGTCGGCGACTTGCACAGAGTGACTGGCACCCTGAACCAAAAGGGCTACCACAGCATTTTGCAGCACCATGCTATACCCTCTGGTCTACGCCTAGTTGGTCAGGGGTTCATCCTACAGCAAAGCAACCAACAAGTGCAACACATTTGTGAGAACTTCTGCAACAGTGTTGGGAAAAACTTTCCGAACAATATTTGATTTGCATTGTAGAAAGAATGCCACGAGTATGTTCGACTGTTATATCTGCAAAAGGTGGCCACTTTGGTGAGTCAAAAATTTAGATTAAATTTTGTTCAACGAAACAATTCCATGATTTCTTTTGTATCTGCAATTGTTTATTTGTTTTCTGTTTTCATTTCAGAGTACGTTGAAACATTAAACTGCTTAAATTTCAGTAAAAACTGGAAAAATGGGGGTGTTCTAAAACTTTAGAGCAGCAGAGTAATCCATGGTGATGCTACTCATAAGTCAGGAGGTGCATCTGATGTTTTAATGACGAATGTGGTCATCATTGGTTAGATATTTATCAGTATGCCGTCCTGATGAGGGCAAACAAGCACAAAGTCCAGAGAGGTGGCTCTGTTTGGTGTTTAACCAATGTTGACCATGTAATCTTTGTCTGTTTGACAGAGGCTCCAGGCCGAGGCCTCTGGGTTGGAGGTGACGCTTTGGTGTAGGACTATGTCAATTGGAGATCAGGGGTGTGCTCGTCACACTCCACATGTTTCGATTTACCCACCAATCACATCACATGCCTTCTGGTTGAATGGTTTGCATGAGCGGGAACAATCATCTGGGTGGCAGCCAGATGGTTGTTCTTTGCAGATTATGTTGTTTTAGTATGTGAGACATAATCCATGGCGATGCTCACCATAGCAATCAGGTGGTGTGGCTGATATATATATATATATATATATATATATATATATATATATATATATATATATATATATATATATATATATATATATATATATATATATATATACATACATATATATATATATATATATATATATATATATATATATATACATACACATACACATACACATACACATACATACATGTATGTATTGTTTTGTCTTCATTCCCTCTGCTCTGCGAGAATCCCGGCACAGCTCAATGCCGCAATGAGATCCCCCCACTCCTGCATTTGTATAAACTGTCATCACGACTGTCAGCTCTTGTTAGACAGATATCGAGCGGTTGAAGAGATGAAAAAGAAAAACAGAAAATGTAAAACACATGGGAAAAAAACAAACGAACAGTTAAAGACAAAAAGATGACCAATCAATGTTATAAAGGACAGGTAATAACAATACAAAATAGGAAAATAAATATCGCAATAGAGTGCTCAACATGAGGAATGGTAAAGGGGGTAAAAACATGTTTTCAAGTGCAAAGAAAAGGTCACGAGCCAAATTCGCAACATACTCCCGTTCTGCAATTCTTTACCTAACTACGCCTTCTGGGAGTGGAAGAAGGTGCCGCAAAAAGGCAGAGCCTTCTAAGAAGGCACCGGGACTGCGCAAAGCGGCAGCTTCATAAAAGGGCACTTTGAAAAACCCACCTCCCGAGGAAGGTTTTTATTTTTTGTTTTCGCTTGGCCCTTTAGTGCCAATATTGCATAGAATTCCTCCAGTGAGTGTGAAAGGTCCCTATAATTCGAATCCTTAATGCATTCATGCACATAAAGAATTGTATTTTAATACAAGTGTATGAATGTGGTTCTTGAGAAATAAAAGCATGAATGTGCTTTTTCTTCCATTTTGTAAAGGGCTTGGGATTTGGTTTTTTTTGACACCATTACATCCACACTGGCCATTGGCCTTTTCTTTGAAAGGTTCGGCTTCAAGGACGTATATATTCTCATTTTTACAGCATCTTTAGCTCATTGAGGAGCTGGTGCACAAATCACATGCAAAGAGGTTGGATTCATCATTGCATTTTTGCATGAATCGTTAGGATATTAGAAGGCAATGGACAAATACTTTAGCATGCGGGGCTTGAACCTGAGTTATCCTGCATCATGAGGCCGTGGTTTAGATGGCAACATGAACAGGCCAAACAATCAATCTTCTTTTTGAAACCCTAAATTTTATCATGACCATTTTGTCATGCTGATGAAGCCATTAAGGAAGAAACAGCTTTCGCCAAGACAAGGGTGAATGGGAAGTTCTGAAAATACACATGCCCATTGCACACTGCCCCTTTTGGGTGGAAGTCCAAAGTGATGCCTTGTGCATATCCCTTTCCTTCCCTCAACCTATCTGTCCCCTCCCTCCCTCTCTCACTCACTATCTCCCTTTCCCTCTCTTCTCTCCTTTGTATGCAATGAACCAATTTGATGAGTCACCAGAGTGAAACTAGAACATTAGCAATAACAGATATTTGTCAATGCATGGACAAACGGCTTCATTATTAACCAATCATCATGGAATTGAGCCATTTGGTGAAGTCACAGCAGGAGCCTGGTACATGACCAGAAGCTACTCCCATGCTCAATGGCACTCTTTCATATATTGGGGGTCAATCCCTCGCATCTCTCAAAACACTGAACATTGACTACAAGTCGGCCCTTCCACCTCCACCCAGAAATGAAACATTATTGTCTGGAGCAGACAGGCTTTTATGATTGAGCGAAACCCCAAAATGCAAAGCAGGTTCTTGTATTTGCTGAGTCGCCATGGCTTTCCATCGCAAACCCATCAGCAGATGCAAGAAGCGACCTTATCTGCTGAGCGTGCACTAGGGCTGCTACACATGGCAGTTTCTGCTGCAGCCCTCCGGGGAAGCAGCAACAAGGTAGTGGAATATTTGGCAGCTGGCATTCCACATGCCAAGCTTTTTGTCTGGCATAGCTTTTCAACTGCAAATGCAAATGCTGGGGAAAAGTCAGTGCATCATGATGGCGGAAGCAAATGCATATATGAGTACGCAGTTAATTATATTTCTATCCATCTGAGTAGATGAGGCCAATTATATTTCAACGTGCAATCAACATGCCATGAATGCAAAAATCTACAGTCCGACATTTAAAAAAAACCCAACAAAACAAGCTTCTTTTGTTCTCAAATATTGAAAGAACATTCATTTTTTGTTTGAGAAATCTGGTTGGAAGAAAAGGCTGCTCATGGTGAGATCTGTTGATTGCACTTTCACCAGGCAATTGCATATCACCGGTTTTCAAACTTGGATTCTTTTCAAATAATCACGACCCTTTCTCCTCTCCATCACAAAGCATGTCGCAGAAACGAGGCCGTGAGTTCCAGGGTAATCCAAGAAGCTCTGGAATTTTCCACAACCAAGAGGTTTTGGAATTTTGTACAAGCAAGAGGCTCCTGAATTTTGTATAACCAAGTAGGTCACAAATTTTCCACAAGTAGGACGCTCTGGAATTTTCCACAAGTAGGACGCTCTGGAATTTTCCACAAGTAGGATGCTCTGGAATTTTCCACAAGCAATCAGCTGTGGAATTTTCCACAACCAAGAAGCTCTGGAATTTTCCACAAGTAGGACGCTCTGGAATTTTCCACAAGGAGGACGCTCTGGAATTTTCCACAAGGAGGACGCTCTGGAATTTTCCACAACCAATAAGCTCAGGAATTTTCCACAAGCAGGAGGCTCTGGAATTTTATACAACCAAGAAGCTCAGGAATTTTTCACAATGCGCTAACCCTGACAAAAATTTTATCGTGGAATCCAATGGAATTTCAATCAAAGGCTCATGATAAAATAAACATCATTGCAAGGGAATGTTCATTGTAAGGGAACATCTGCACATGGCCATCTTAAAGACTCCATTATCCTATTATATACGGTAAAGGCATTCCGTGACCAAGGCCAGCAATGCCAGACTTGCCATTCCACATATTAACATGCTGTGCCTTAGTGAGTTGAGCATTATGAGGTCACTAACTCAAAAAAGACAATCTAATCTTTGTGTGGTGAACCACTGATACATGGACGATGAGCCATAAAATAATTGTCATGAGAATTTTGCAAATATAAAATGGGGAAGGTGTTTTACCTCCGCCACTGAAAGTGGACAGAGATTGTGGTTTCACCGCTGTCTGTTTGTGACTTGGTGAAAAAAAATTTATTCGCCAACTATGTTGGTCTGTAGTGTTTGTCTGTCTCTCTGCCTGTTTGTCTGTCACACGACTTTTGGCCACAGTTTTCAAGCAATCGTTCTGAATTTTTTTGTGTATGGAGGTGACCAGCCAGGAACAGCAATGCTAAATTTTGGTAAAGATCTGAATCCAGATCCGAATCTGAGAACATTTTCAAGAGATTTTCACCATTGAGAGATGGGGCCAAAAATGACATATAGCACAATATCTAAAAAGGTTATAGATGGATTCGGCCGAAATTTGGTGGAGAGTTTGGGTGTGGGACAAGGACGAATCGATTCAATTTTGGTGAAGATCCGAATCTGGATCCGATCTGAGAAATTTTTTTTAATGATTTTTCACCATTGAGAGATAGGGCCAAATATGATATGTAGCACAGTATCTCAAAAGATAATGGAGGGATTCAGATGAAATTTGGTGGCCAGGTTGGGTGCGAGATAAAGACTAATCAATATCTGCTGACAGGTGTATAAAATCAAGCACACAGCCATGCAATCTCCATCAACAAACATTGGCAGTAGAATGGCCATACTGAAGAGATCAGTGAATTTCAACGTGTCACCCTCATAGGATGCCACCTTTCCAACAAATCAGTTCATCAAATTTCCGCCCTGCTAGAGCTGCCCCGGTCAACTGTAAGTGCTGTTATTGTGAAGTGGAACGTCTAGGAGCAACAACAGCTAAGCCGTGAAGAGGTAGGCCACTCAAGCTGACAGAACAGGACCGCCGAGTGCTGAAGCATGTGGCATGGAAAAAGCATCTGTCGTCGGTTGCATCACTCACTACTGGGTTGCAAACTGACTCTGGAAGCAACGTCAGCACAAACACTGTTCGTCGAGAGACTCAGGAAATGGGTTTCCATGGCCGAGCAGCAGCATTCAAGCCTACGGTCATCATGCGCTAAGCCAAGCATCGGCTAAGCATCGGCTGGAGTGGTGTTAAGGTCACCGCCATGAGACTGGAGCAGTGGAAACGCGTTCTCTGAAGCAATGAATCACGTTTCACCATCTGGCAGTCCGATGGACGAATCTGGGTTTGGCGGATGCCAGGAAAACGCTACCTGTCCGAATGCATAGTGCCAACTGTAAAGTTTGGTGAAGGAGGAATAATGATCTAGGGCTGTTTTCATGGTTTGGCCGAGGCCCCTTCGTTCCAGTGAAGGAAAATCTTAACATGACAGCACACAATGACATTGCAGACGATTATGTGCTTCCAATTTTGTTGCAACCGTTTGGGAAGGCCCTTTCCTGTTTCAGCATGACAATGCCCCCGTGCACAAAGCGAGGTCCATGCAGAAATGGTTTGTCAAGCTCGGGGTGGAAGAACTTGATTGGCCTGCACAGAGCCCTGACCACAACCGCAAACACCTTTGGGATGAATTGGAACACTGCCTGCCAGCCAGACCTCATCACCCAACATCAGTGCCCGACCTCACCAATGCTCTTGTGGCTGAGTGGAAGCAAATCCCCACAGCAATGTTTCAACATCTCATGGAAAGCCTTCCCAGAAGAGTGGAGGCTGTAAAAGCACCAAAGGGGGGGGGGACCAACTCCATATCAATGCCCATGATTTTGGAATGAGATGTTGGACGAGCAGGTGTCCACATACTTTTTGCCATGTAGTGTATGCACATATAAGTGTATATATATATATATATATATATATATATATATATATATATATATATATATATATATATATATATATATATATATATATATATATATATATATATATATATATCCTCTATCTCCCAACCCCGACCCTCGCATCCCCTCCCTTCCGGAGTGTATTGCGACATGTGGTAAGACCTCGCTCTCCTCCCCCCTTCTTCACTTTCTCCTCCCCCCTGTCTCCCTCCTTTATTTTGTGGGAAGATGGCTCCTACCAAAAGAAGGAGATGTACAAGAAGTGAACTTGACAGAAAAAGACTTGCGAAAGCTGCATCCAGAGCAGCCTTAACTCCTCAACAGCAAGAAGCAAGATGAGAAGCAAACGCGGCAGCAATGCCTGCATCCAGAGCAGCTGAAACTCCTCAACAGTAAGAAAGAAGACGAGAGGAAAATGCTTCACCAAAAGGTGCATCCAGAGCAGCGGAAACTCCTCAAGAGCAAGAAATAAGTCGAGAGGAAAACACAAGAAGAATGACTGCATCCAGGAAACAGCCCTGGAGGGAAAAGAAAAGTCTGCACTCTCCTACAATCCAGCCTTGGATTATGCTTCTGATCCAGTAGTTGCTATTGGCTCAATATCAATTACTTGTAGGCGCTGTGATGGAATGAAATGGACACGAGAAGCTCCAGGGATATGCTGCAAGAATGGCAAGGTTTGGCTGCCCCAAATGGATGCTTCTCCTGAACCTCTTCGTACATTGTTGACAGTCAACACTCCAAATGCAAGTCATTGCCAAAGCAACATCAAAAGATACAACTCGTGCTTCAACATGACATCTTTCAGCACCACAAAAGAGATCAGAGGATCTGGGAAAGGTCCATATCTGGGACAGATCTGGGACAGGCCCATATCTGGGATCTGGGACAGGCCCATATCTGGGATCTGAGACAGGCTACATGCCCATATTTAAAGTGCAAGGACAGGTTTATCATCAGATTGGCAGTCTACAGCCACGACCAAATGAAGAGGAAAAATTCCTGCATATCTACTTCATTGGTGACAATACAAAGCAGGCTGAACAACGCTGCAGCAATGTCATTCAAACAAAGCTGGAAGTGGTGTTGCAGTTGCAACATATGCTCCACAAGGAAAACCACTATGTTCGTAGTTTCAAGTGTTCCATGGAGAAGATGACACCTGAGTACAAAATTGTCATTCATTCAGACAAAACTCGAGCTGGGGAGTATGAGCGGCGCTTCAATGCACCCTCCACATTAGAAGTGGCTGTCATCCGAGCTGGTGAACAACATGGCGATCGAGACATTGTGCTGCAACAGAAAACAACTTCCTCCAGAGAATTGCTGAGACACACCCATCATATGACGCACTTCAGTGTCCACTAATTTTCTGGCAGGGTGATGATTGATACGATATTAAACTTCACCAAACAGATCCAGCAACAGGACTGCCAAGGGAAAATAACATTTCTGCCATGAACTTTTATGCCTACAGGATTATGCTGAGAGCTGATAATTTCAATCACATCTTGCATTGCAAAGATCTCTTCTACCAATTTGTTGTGGACATGTATGCCAAAATTGAGGCAGAAAGGCTGAGATTCATTCGAAAGAACCAAAAGAAACTCTGAGTCAAAAACTTCAGGGATGTTCACCTTAGAGATGCCGTGAATAATGGAAATGCTGCCAATGTTGGCTAATTAGCCATCTTGCCTTCCAGTTTCACAGGTGGTCCCTGCTACATGTATGAGCGCACTCAGGTTGTCATGAACATATGTGTGAACCATGGCCGTCCTGATCTCTTCATCACCATCACCTGCAATCCAGTTTGGGAGGAAGTGGAGAATGAACTGATGTCAGGCCAAAAACCACAGCATCGCCATGATTTGCCTGCAAGAGTATTCTGACAAAAAATGAAGGCATTGATGAATGTCATCACCAAGGGAAAGACTTTTGGAGCCAATAAGTGCTACATGTACACAATTGAGTGGCAAATGCATGGTCTGCCACATGCCCACATTCTGACTTGGCTTCAAGATGAACTTCATGTGTGCAGAGTGATGACTTCATCAGTGCTGAACTTCCAGACCCAGAAATTGATCCACTTCTGTTCAGTACTGCCAAAATACAGATAGTGCATGGTCCCTGTGGAAGTATCAATACAAACCCACCATGCATGAAACATAACAAATGCACAAAAAGGTTCCCACAATACCTTCTGAAAGAGACACAGACTGGACAAGATGGATACCCACTGTATCGTCAGAGAAAACCAGAAGATGGTGGATTCACAAAAACCATCAGAGTTTGTGGTTGTGATGTTGAAGTTGACAACAGGTGGATTGTTCCATACTGACCACTCCTCACACAGCTATTCAATGCACACATCAATGTTGAGTACTGCCACTCCGTGAAATCCATCAAATTTGTTTGCAAGTATGTCAACAAAGGATCTGACATGGCTGTGCTTGGCTTGACAACAAAGGGACTGTGCATGATGAGGTTCGGCAATATGAAATGGGAAGATACATCAGCAGCAATGAAGCCATATGGAGGATCCTGAACTTCCCAATTCATGAGCGACATCCCACTTGGTTCATCTCAGTGTGCACCTTGAGAATGGCCAGAGAGTGTACTTCACTGAGGAGAATGGATGTGAGCGCTTCCAAGTCCCACAAGACAGAAGTGTCACTGCTTTCTTCAATCTCTGTCAGGGTGATGAATTTGCTAAGACATTGTTGTATCATCAGATACCCAAGAACTACACATGGAATGTTGACAGGAAGAAGTGGGCTCGCCGCAAAGCAGGACAAACTGTACCAGACCAGCCAGACATCAAAGCCAGTGATGCAATTGGCCGTGTGTACACTGTCCATCCAAACAATTTTGAATGCTTTCACCTGAGACTGCTTCTGCATGAGGTCAAAGGTCCAACATCATTTGAGGACTTGCGAACAGTGGATGCCACAATCTCTGAAACTTACAAACAGGCTTGCAAGCGCAGAGGATGCCTGGAAGATGATATACACTGGAATAGCACATTGGAGGAGGCAGCTGTAACCCAATCACCATGGATGCTGCGAAACCTGTTTGCCATCATGATGCAGACATGTGTCATGTCAAATCCTCAACAACAATGGGACAACCACAAGGAGCATCTGGCAGAGGACATTTTGCATCATACACAAGTGCAAAATCCTAACCTGGAACTGGACTACAGTGACGCCATCTTCAATCAAGCTCTCATTATCATTGAAGACAAGATCAATGCTTTGGGTGGCTCTGAACTCAAAACCTTTGGACTTCCTGACCCTCAACAACACAATGACAATGGGCTCACAAATGAAATTTTGAGAGAGACCAACTACATCATGGAACAGCTTGCTGAATACATCCAGGAGAATGAGCCATGTCTGGTTCCAGAACAAAGAGAAGCCTTCAATAAGATTACACAAGCAGTTTTCAATGATACGACATGGGAGTGGTGGCACTGGGAGTGGTGGCACTGGGAGTGGTGGCACTTTCTTTCTGGATGCTCCCGGTGGAACTGGCAAAACTTTTCTCATCGATCTTCTTTTGGCAAAAATCTGGCAGAGAAACATGAATGCCCTTGCAGTGGCATCATCAGGCATTGCTGCCACACTGTTGACAGGAGGAAGAACAGCTCACTCAGTCTTCAAGTTACCCTTAAATCTGGCAAGTATGGAGGTACCAACCTGCAACATTGGCAGGTGCACTGGCAAAGCAAAGCTCCTACAGAAGTGTTGGCTCATTGTCTGGGATGAGTGTACAATGTCTCACAAGCCTTTTTTGAGGCTCTTGATCGCACCATGCAAGATCTTCGACATAATGAAAGAAGAATTTGTGGAGGGACTCTGGTGTTGGCTGGGGATTTTTGACAGACACTGCCAGTCATTCCACATGGAACCAAAGCTGATGAACTGCAGGCCTGCCTCAAGGCTTCATATATTTGGAACAACATTCAGCGACTCAGCCTAATGACCAACATGCGAGTGCTTCTGACAGGTGATTCATCTGCTGTGGAGTTTGCTGCAAACCTGCTCAAACTGGGAAATGGAGCCATTGTGTCTGAAAATCAAGATGGAACTATCTCAATGAACAACATTGGGAACAGTTGCAACACTTTAACAACTACAAGATGCAGTATTTCCAAATATTGCACATAACTTCCATGACCACAAGTGGCTATGCCAGAGCCATCTTGGCACCACAAAATGATGCAGCCAATCCACAAACAGAGGTCTTCTTACACAGTTACCTGGCACTATGCAAATGTTCAAGTGGGTTGAAACTGTACCAGACAAAAATGAAGCAGTCCACTACCCCCCAGAATTTCTTAACTCTCTGGAACCACCGGGTGTGCCTCTTCACAATTTGAAGTTCAAGATTGGTGCACCGATTACACTGAACAACAAAAATTTTTTACTGGAGATGTGTAAAGTGATTTAGACTAATTTGGGTACGCTGATTTCAAAAATCATAACCGTTTTGCTGTATCACGTCAGGATTTTCAGTAACAGAAATATTCCTATTGCCTAGAAGTCAGGATTTCAATGAAATTTACAAAAATTCATTTATTCATTTATTTCATCATGAATGCTTCAAAATTATAGAAATTACAGAAAAACTCCACTAGAATGTAATTAAAAATGCTTTAGGCATTTGGCTTTGCGTTTGTGCTGCTCTGTGTCAGTTTCACGATGCAGGAACCAGCAGAAATCGCCCATCATGTTCGGGTTGTGCCGCCCTTGGTAACGCGTCTCCATGAGTGAAATCTCTTGGTGGAATCGCTCGCCGTGCTCGTCCGAGACTGCTCCCAAGTTGTCAGGGAAGAAGTTCAGGTGCTGGTGTAGGAAATGGATTTTCAGGGACATCCTGGAGTCAAGTTTCCTGAAGGACTCCAGCAGCTGCTGCACTATTTCTTCATAGTTGTCCGCGCGTTCGTTCCCCAAGAAGTTGTCCGTCACAGCTTTGAAGCTCCTCCACGCTGCCAGCTCTTTGGGGTTTAGAGTTGTCGGAAAAGTTTCGTCCTTCATAATCTGTCGGATTTGCGGTCCAACAAAGACACCAGCCTTGATCTTGGCCTCCGCCAAGGTGTTGCCAAACTTTTCCTTGAGGTATAAAAACCCACGCCCATTCAGATCCATTGCCCGTACAAAACTTTTCATCAAGCCGAGCTTTATGTGGAGTGGTGGAAGGAAAACCTTGGCTGGGTCGACAAGGGCGACATGCTTCACGTTGTGTCGACCAGGTACATGCTCTTTTCGCTCTTCCCAATCTTTCTTCGTCCAGTGATTCTTGTCATCTCTGCTATCCCAGAGACAAAGGAAGCACATGTATTTCGTGTAGCCTGACTGCAGCCCTAACAACAGCGCCACCACTTTCAAGTCTCCGCAGATGTGCCAGTTGAAGTCATTGTACTTGATGGAATCAAGCAGCTGCCACATAGTCTCATAGGTCTCTGTCATGCCGAACGCGTGAGCCAGTGGGACTGATGGTTTCTCGTTGCCATTATGGAGCAAAACAGCCTTCAAGCTGTTCTTCCCCGAGTCGATGAAGAGGCGCCAGTCTGCAGGATCGTGATCACACCCAAGTTCTTTCAACAGAACGTTGATGTCACTGCAGAATGTCATCGTGTCTTCCATCTCAAAGAACTCAGCCATGTCTCTGTGACGTGCTCTGAACAAGGATATCTTGGTGTTAGGTTCAAGTAGATTCCACTGCTGCAGCCTTTATCCAAGCAGCTCTGCCTTCGCCTTTGACAGCGAGAGATCTCTTACAAGATCATTTAAGTCTCCCTGGTTCAGAAGGTGTGATTCTTGAGTGTCGGGTTCAAAGGTTCATCATCACCATCCTCTTCACCACTGCTTACAGCTATGTTCTGATCAGCTGGAGGTGTTGGAACGGGGTTCTCGTCATCATGAGGCACAGGTTTACGAGCAGAGACGCAGTCAGCGTACTTGATGTGACCTTTATTCTTCTTGTTGAAGCCGGCGATGCTTGTGCAGCAGAAATAACAATCATCATGATGATTCTGCGGCTCACGCCATATCATGGGCACCGCAAATGGCATGCTCGCGCGCTTGCCCACCAACCACTGAGTCAAGGTTGTGTGACAGCTTGTGCAGCAGATGTGTGGTGCCCAGCTCTGTTCTTGGTCCCCCACCTTACACCCAAAGTAGTGAAAGTAGGCGGCCTTCATTTTCACTGCTGTAGATATACTTCGCTGTTGATCTTTTTTGGTATACCGACCACAGACATAACAGAAGTTGTCAGGATGATTGGTACAGGAACGCCTACTCATCTTTAT
>NC_140978.1:31311000-31318500 GCF_056783735.1 Eptatretus burgeri | reverse complement strand
ATGCAGTATGGCCCAAGGTCGCCAGTGATGGGGTGGCCGATGGGTGATGACATCCCCCTCCATGACGGAAGATGGTTCTGACATACTCCACCCACATATTGAAACACTCCCATCCTCACACCTTTAAAAGCCTGGGGGGTGGGAGGATGAGTGGAATCTGGGTCACAGCCCATCTGAGGAATCTCTCTTGTCTTCAGCAGCTATTATTCATTATCAGGGGACAGGCTCTACACCAAGAGGTGACCTCATCAGTTTGCATCCATCATGTGTGGCCCACACCACTCACATCGCTTCCTCCACTTATGGTGGAAGCATGTGAGACACCAATAAAAGCACCTTTTCGTTGCCTCTTACCTCTTGGGTGCTCTCATCCATCCAATGTGTATCTTGATCTGGAGCTTACTTCTTGTAATTCTGAATGCTTGTAGCATCCAGCAGATGCTCTGCCCACCTGTGACATTGGCATGCCTGCCTTGTTTTCACCATCGCCTGCAAGATATATCCTGTCCTGGATATTCTATCCTTTGGCCTGCTTTTCTGAGCGAATAGTTGACTGTGTTTGGCACCAAGAAGTCATAGTTTATTTGTTTTATGAAGATATTTGTCTAATAATTGTATCTTTTCCGTCCCAGATGCCGGGTGTTTTGTCACATACATTATTTCTTAAGGCTTTGTGCACATTGGCCTCTCGCCATTCTGACGCCCTGACGGTTTTTCGCCTGGAGGAACAAAATGGGTAATTACCTAATTATAATTGTCGGGGTTTTACACTGCGTTTGATGAAGGAGGTGATGTAATCTGCTCGGCCTCACGTCATGGAAATTTCCATCAAAGTTCAGATATTCGTTGGAGTTCATTAATTAACTCCAGTGTGTTACGGAGGTCATGATAATTGGGTGGTCGCCATCCATGCTTAAAGCAGTATCAGTTGCGACGCTACTACCCATAGTGCAAATCAGCCTTAATGTTTTAAAAACCTTTTTTTAATTTTTATTTTTATTTTTGCAAAGACACTCCACCTTTTCGAAAAAGGAATCAATCCACAGATGTGTTTCTGCCTCACTGGCCATCATCAACACGGAGTGGAATTGACATCAAGAGAGAGAGGATGGGAAAATACTTCCATATAATCTGAAATTACTCCTATTATTTCTCTTGCTGCTGTTTCTGCATTTTGTAGCTTATTAAT
The DNA here is from genome assembly GCF_056783735.1 of Eptatretus burgeri. Lineage (NCBI taxonomy): Eukaryota > Metazoa > Chordata > Myxini > Myxiniformes > Myxinidae > Eptatretus > Eptatretus burgeri. The sequence continues at coordinate 31,317,311 of NC_140978.1, read as the reverse complement.
TGCTCTAACTCTTTCGAATTGCTCTAATAATTGTATTATCTTCGGTTTAATTATTAAGCGTTAAATATTGTATAAATTCCCCTACCTCCTTACAACTACCTGAATAAACCAATGGTATTTAAAGAAACAGCTGGACATCTGTTCCCCTCAATCCTCATTCGAAGATGCAATTGTAATGTCGCAGAAGAGTAATTCCATCTCAAGCACAAAAAACTGCTAAAATTCCTTGCATTGTGGGGAAAAGAAATATTTCCTCCTTCCAAGTGTGCAGCACAATAATGTGTGACAACCATTCTGTTCCTGCAGCCAAAGTCTCAGAACTTTCACCCACACCCATCCCCTCCCCCCACCTCTCCTCCCCCCCACTTGAGCTGTTTTCCATTTTTTTGTTTGTTTCATCTCTCATACAGCTATGGAATCGTAGCAATCCTTGGTATTGTTTGGAAGAAACCCTAACACACCCAGTCACACCATGCAATGAAAATTAATGGTTCATTAGGTATTCAGTTGGATGCACCTTCCTGGATCAGCATACTTATAACGTGTTACCATAATGGCTTATTATTGAGTGTGGGATGTTGGAGTTGTAAAAACTGTCTTTATCAAGCCTTCCTTGGTGGACTGGTTTCATAGATCATTTTCTGATCCAGCCATTTGTTGCGGTTCATGGGTCTGTAATTACAACGTACAGTTTGCATACTACTCTACAATAACCATTCTTGGTTGGTCGGCATTTTCTGACACAAACTTTGCTACATTTCTCTAATTGTACCAAAAGTGAATGTGATCTTGCTAAACCTCAAAGGTTTGAATAAAATAGCCAAATTTAATATGTCGTTACAGAATACAAATGAGAGCACCAAGTCAGGTACTTTCACTTCAGCCAACCTTGGGTTTGCAGGGATTTCAGCCAAGCTGGATCCTCAGCCAATTTGTGAATCTGTTCATGAAAAAAGTTGTATCACGTTAGATAGTCATGGCCCATCAGAGTCGCCTGTCCAATTCACAATCCTGCGAGATATGCAGAAAAGATATGTAACCATGAGCAGATCATGGCCCATCACAGTCTCTTGTCCAACTCACAATCCCATGAGAGATGCGGGAAAGATATAATAACATGGGTTGAAGCCCCTGCTTGAGAGAATGCCACGTAGTTATTTGGGTGGTGTATAAGTCAACTGACTGCTGCCTCAGTTGCTGAGGCCTATCTGCACAAGGCCTGGAACCCTATCGGCATCCTTTTAACTGTTGCTTTGTTCATTTTGTAATGAAGGGAAAACTTATAGGGAGGGCAGAGTGATTGTGAATATGATAACTCTGAAGGTGTCTGCAACTTGGCAGAGCCATCAGACATTAAGGAGGGAATTATTGGAGAGGATTCTGCATGGGTCGAGATTAGAGATTGCCAAAACAGTAAGATGCTGGTAGGATGCTTTTATAAGGCTGTGGGTGTGAAGGAAGAGGAGGAAGGAGGAGTACATGAAGAATTCAAAAGGGCATGTGGTAAGGGAAGAGTATTGATTATGGGGGATTTTAACTTGCCAGGGATAGATTGGGTCCAGGAACAGGGAAATGGCAGAGCAGATGAGGATTTCCTAGTTTTAGTCCAGGATTGCTTTTTAACCCAGTTTGGAGATAAGCCCACGAGGGGGAGTGCAGTGTGAGACCTCCTTTTAAGTAACGATCCCAATATGGTGGAGTACGTGAAGTTCAGGGAGCATTTAGGAGCAAGTGACCATAACATTGTGTGTGCAAAGATTCTGTTGAGGATTAGAGTTCAGGATAGTAGAGTATGGCCATTAGATTTCAGGAAGGCAGACTTTGAGGTTATGAGGAGAGAATTGGGTGATGTAGATTGGGAGACTCAAACAACAGGACAATCAGCATCAGAGAAATGGGAAACCTTCAAGGACCAAATGTGTAGAGTGCAGAGAAAGTACATTCCAATGAGGTGTAAAACTAGAAGTAGAAAGAGTCCAGGATGGTTGAGCAGTGAAATAAGGAACGATATTAAGGAGAAGCAGAAGGCATTTATTAGATTTAATATAACAGGACTGGAGCTAGATTTGTATCACTATCGAAGTGAACAGAGGCAAGTGAAGAAAATAACTCAGCAAGCCAAAAGAGAGTATGAGAAGGACATGACTAAGAGTATTAAACATAATAGCAAGGCTTTCTTTAAGTATATCAGGGAAAAGAACAGGTTAGGACCAGTGTGGGCCCATTGAGGAATAGCACAGTGAGAGAGGTTTGTGATGAAGTGAGATGGCAGGCTTATTAAACAGGTATTTTCCTTCAACTTTTACACAAGAACAGTCAGGAGAATTGCCAATAGCTGAGAGTATCTGTCAAGGAGGTGAGGAAGGGCTTTTACAGAAGATTCAGGTTGAAATGGAGGAAGTAAAGGAAGAGCAAGGTAATCTAAGAGAAGATAAGGCTCCGGGTTCAGATAATATGCACTGGAGAGTATTGATGGAGGTGGCTGAGCAGGTAAGTGAGTTGTTAACGGATATTTTCAATAGTTCCCTGGAGTCAGGACAGGTACCGGAGGATTGGGGAGGAGCAAATGTAACACCATTATTTAAGAAAGGATCCAGAGAAGAATTGGGAAACTATAGACCTGTTTGTTTTACTTCAGTTGTGGGGAAGGTGTTGGAGATATTAATTAGGGACCAGATGAGGAACCATTTATATAAATACAAACAAATTAAAGGTAGCCAGCATGGGTTTACCAAAAGTAATTCCTGTCTAACAAATCTTTTTGAGTTCTATGAAGCAGTGTCTGATTGAGGGGATGATGGAAAGGCAGTGGAGATAGTATATCTAGACTTTAAGAAGGCATTTGATAAGGTACCACATCCTCGGTGTGCTCTGGCTTTTAAAATGAATTAGCCACTGTGGCTAATCCAGGTTTAGAATGATTAGCCACAGGAGAAAGGAAATAGCCACAGGAGAAAGGAAATAGCCACATATTTCATTCAATTTTTTTTTTTTTTTTTAGCAATATGAAATAATAAGTTAATTTTAAGGCGGATGTGTGAGTTTGATGGGTGAGGTTGGTTGGATGAGTGAGTTGGATTGTTCAGATTGGTTGGATGAGTGAGTTTGACGTGTGAGATTGGTTGAATGAACGACCATCAGCGGAGGTGGTGATTGTGTGTGTGTGTGTGTGTGTGTTGGGGGGGGGGGTATGGTCATTGTGCCTTTAGTAGGTGGTAGTGGGGGATGGGGGTGGTTGTGGACCAGGATTGGACCAACCTCATGCCAGTCAAACTCACTCATCCAACCAATCTCACACATCAAACTCACTCATCCAACCAATCTCACACATCAAACTCACTCATCCAAACAATCTCACACATCAGACTCACACCTCCAACCAATGTCACACATCAAACTCACTCATACAACCAATCTCACCCATCAACTTCACTCATCCAACCAACCAAAGTCACCCATCAAACTCACTCATCCAAACAAACTGTCTTATCCAAACAAACTCGTCCTACTACAGGTACTACTACTTATTGTGTCAAAACTCACCTGGCAACCACTGACCCAACGAAGCATGTCGCGCCGAGTAGCGCAGAATCATTCCGGAAAAAATAAAAATAAAAAATAAAAATAAAATTGAGACGAGAATCATGGGAATCAAGCGTAATTTCGGTCGATTTTTTTTTTACTAGAAACTAGTTTAAAACTACTAAAGTTAATATATATGTAAGCTTGTACGAAATCACGTGTGATTCCCGTAAACAAAACATACAAAATGGCGGCCTTCTCAACGAAGGTTGAATTCTGTGCTAAAATCACCCAAAATTCGTCTCAAACTGGAAAAAAAAAAACACAAAAACATGGATTAGCCACAGTGGCTAATGGGTGGTTTAAAATATTAGCCGCAGGTAAGGGCTCTGTCACACCTTGACGTTTTAGCCAGCAATGGCAACGTATAAAAATGTATGTAAAACGTTGGCGTACGCTGAAATTTTGAGGTTTTTTTTAAGTTTTGGGCGTATTCATAACGTGTTGGTCGTATGCATAACATATTAGTAACGGGCACAGACGTTTCCTTGTGTTATTGATAACTTTTACCAACGAATGCTTAGCCTGTTGTCGGCATTCACAACCTTTGCCCAACGATAGTTTAACTTACGCATAGCGCGCTGCACGTATCGCCAGCGAACTCGTGGCGTAGCCTGTTAAGAACCTGCCGGACACCAATTTAAATCATAACCGCCTGAGAATTTGAAGTGTCAACATCGCAGTCACACCTTCACGATTTTGCCAGCGTATGCCGGCCTACGAAAAATGTGTCTAAAAAGCTAGGCGCACGTCAAATACGGTATAGGTAAGTTGTGTATACGTTAAGAGTAGGCTGGAAAACAATGAAGTACGCTGTCATATTACGTGGTACGTGTAATACGTCGTGAAATTTCAAGCATGCTGAAAATTTTACGACGTACTCGGCGTATGGCCAACACGTTCTGCATGCGTTGTCATATGTTCCTGGCACGCTCCGCGATCGTTTACACACGACGGAGACACGTTACTTGTAGGTTACTCATAAGTCGAAACACGTCAAGGTAATATTTAACATACCCGCAACCTAATTTTCAACCAATGGGTAATGTCCTTTGAACCTATGAGTAGCGTGCTCTGAACCTATGTTTAACGTGCTTGAAACCTATGAGTAACGCGCATTGAACCTATTTGTAACTTGCCTTGAACCAATGACTAGCGTGCTATGAACCTATGAGTAACGTACGTTTTACCTATGTGTAGCATGCTTTGAACCTATTTGTAACGTATCTAAAACGCACATTGTCGTATGTAAACGAATTAGATTGACGTCTTCCGGACGACCACAGCACTTGCTGAACGTGTTTCTAACTTACATTTACCGTGTAATGGCGTATTGGCAGCGTTAAGGGGAATTGGTATATACAAATGGGCTTCACAAGAGGAACCCATCATTGTTTCAGACTCCAAGTTGAGTAGATGTCAATGCCAGTAGTATCAGTCGTAGTAGTCTAGTAGTAATACTATTAGTAGTAGTTGGTGTGCATGACAGTAGTAGTAGTAGTAGTAGTTGTTGTAGTAGTAGCATTGGTAGTAGTAGTATGTCTATGTTAGTAGTAGTATGTGAGCGTGATGGGGAGGGTGTGGGTGATGATGGATCCTCATCGTCCACGAATAGGAGACTACTTTGCACCATTGTTCGATGTTCTTTTCGGCTAATTTTTTTTCCTCATTCCCACGATGAAATATTTCTTTGTTTTACTTTTTAAAGAATGAAAAACGACTTTGACAAATGCAAAATGTACTCGTTAAGAAGACAGACTGCTTCGATAACTTATAGATAAGTTATACCAACGATTGTTTATCGTGTTTTAGTCATCCACAATCTATGCCCAATGATAGTCTCGCGGATGCATAGCGTAATAATTCCCAAGCACGTTATTCATACGTTATAAATAAGTCACGGGAACCCTAAACATTACTTTGATGCGTTTCGACGTATGAGGAACTTTCAAGTAGCGTGTTGCGAAGTGTGAACAACGTTCGTGTAGCGTGCTTACAAAACGTTACTCATAGATTAGAAATAAGTTTCGGGTACGCAAATGTTACCTCTACGTGTTTCTACTTATGAGTAACATACAATTCAGGTGTGTCAACGATCGCATAACGTGCCTACAACTTATGGCCAGCGTAGCGGAACGTGTGAGCCAAACGCCGAGTAAGTCGTAAAATTTCAAGCATGCAAAATTTTTTGGACAACCAAAAAGTACAACGTTTTAAACCAGTGCAATACGACCTATGGTAGTGTTTTTCAGCGTGCACCTAAGGTACACATAACGTACCCACAACGTATTCAACGTGTGCCAGCGTTTTAGACAAATTTTTCATAAATCGGCATACGCTGGCTAAATCGTCAAGGTGTGACAGCCCCTTAAGGGGGATTCGCCCTGTGGCGACGTGGCGAGCGGCAGCGCACACCCAGACATCGGAGGTTGTTAGCCAAAGTGAATGCTTGTGGAGTGGCTGGTTAGGTAGTTAATTGGATTGCAAACTGGCTTAGTGGAAGGAAGCAAAGAGTGTCTGTGAGGGCAAGGATGTCTTGCTGGGAGGATGTATGTTGTGGGGTACCTCAGGGATCAGTACTCGGACCATTACGATTCATTATTTACATCTTTGGACCATTACGATTCATTATTTACATCAATGATTTGGATAGTGGGGTGAAGAGTAAGCTTTTCAAATTTGCAGATGACACAAAGCTTGGAGGTCAAGTGGATAGCAGAGAGGGTGGT
>NC_140978.1:31253500-31306000 GCF_056783735.1 Eptatretus burgeri | reverse complement strand
AATAGCATGACGGACAGCCAGCCAGACAGAGCCGATTACATTTATCCCCCCACATTTTTTTTTCAAAAAGTGTGGGGATAATTAACAACCAGGATTCATCATTCTTGAACACGAAAAGCGGATTTGTTTGATCTGTACTTTTCCTTCTCTTCTTCCTGATTCTGTTAACATTCCAGCTGCCATAATAAGTTTCACTATTATGTGGATAATATGTATTAATAATGGATATGATTGTATCCTTCTGTATGACTTGAAGGCAAGCCTTTTTACTTATTTTATTCTGACAAGCTTGTTAGGTATGCCTGATTGACAGCTCGTGGCAGAAGTATTATTATGATCCTCGGTTTGAGCCGAAGTTGGAGGCTTTATTTTTGGGAAACATTTTTTTTATGATGGTGAGCATATTACACGCACTGTTATTACAATTTGACTGGAATATTATTTTCTTTTCTTTCTTTTTGTTTTAAAGCTCATTGACAGGAAAGCAAAGGTTTGAAAAAATGGAGGTGTAATATAATCATCCATATTTTTCATATTGCACGGTGTGCTGATATTTTATCGTTAACCTTTCCGCTCGATCATCGTAACGTGCAGGAAGCTGAGATCCCGCTTCATGGACGTACTGGCATTGCTATTCCCTGCACACGGCTCTGGAGCTTAATTTGAATTGAATAACGTTGGAGCGTTCGCAAGTTGTGAATCAGTCATCAATCATCAAATGCCCTTTGTCTGTGCAGCTTTACCTCCCATGGCAACACTCACATTGTTAATGCAGTACAAGGAGAATAAATGAGTACTAGGTATGACCTTTTCGGTGTTGGGTATGAGGCTGTAATACTTGCCCCGAAAATATCTTCTGAAACTTTCCCGATGTGAGTGACGACCTCACTCTTCCAATTATCTTGAAAGTACTTCTGTAATAGGTCATTAAGGACCTGCTTGAAGGTTTAGATATTTGTTTGGAACCTGCGTTAAAGGCAGAACGGTTGTACTCAAAACTTAGTCGGCTGGATTCGCCCCCTAACCCCATAAAAGTAAAGGTGTTGAGTGCAGAAGCAGACTGATCCTATGAGTTGCATCATGTATCAATATACATTTGTTTGAACCTTGAATATAATGCAAATGAAGTCTTGCTGGTGGCAGCAGTGACGGTGCAGAAAGTTCTGCGGTGAAAGCAAGTTGTGGAGGCAGTCTTTTTTCTTTGGTATGCAAAATCAAGGCACATGAACAATGGAGAACACACAACCAAAAAAGCAGTGGGAATGGGGAAACACACCAACAGCAGGATAGAGAGACACACTTGGAGGATGAATGGGCAATGTGAAGAATCAGAGCAATGGGACAAGAATAAGGACACAGGGAGAACAAGCTGTATGCAAGCACAAACACAGCTCAATAAAGGGGCTGGTAGAACAGGAAGGGATAACCATGAATGAAACAGCAATGGAACAAAAAAAGGAGAAAGTGATTGGAGGTAAAGGGGATACAACATAATAACCTGGAAAGGAAAGGGTGGGCTTGGGGAAGGTTCATGAGGTTATAAAGAATCACGAGTATTGATGGAGGATGACCCCAGGAGGAGATGAGCAGCCATCTTTTCGCCCTGGAAGGAAGAGTTGCATTCGAGACGACAGCCACCTTTTATTTCAAGTTCCATTCGTCATCTCTGAATACATTGTCTTAAAACTTTTAAGTACCGTCATGGTTTGACAAGATATTTGCAGGACTGATTGATGAGCTTGCGGCATTGGCTGCAGAGAAATTAAATATTTTCAAAAAATTTCATCTCTCTTCTGCAAGACAATTGTCCATTATATAACCTCGGTAACCTTCGCTATATTTTTGTGCTTTCCTGTTTCTCCAATCCATGTCACACCATGATCACCGCAGCACCGAGGAAGTTTGGGTCACACTGTAATTAGTGATTTCAAACCTGTGCCGTGTCCTTTTGTGGATAGGATTAAAGATGTGAACACTGGAGTGGTGTTCTAATTATGTCTCCTATCAATTACGAAACACACAAGTACACAAACGCCATACAAAATACACAACAAAAAACTACACAACCACCACACAACACAAAACACTTGGCGAGGGTCTGCAATCTCTGATTGCTCTTTTGTTTGTTCATATTGTCTTTTATACAGACTAGCAGAATAGCCAAGAGGTATGCATACTCGCCTCTGAGCTTTCTAGCCATTGTTTGAATCCTGACCCAGATATATATTGTCACCATGGTGTTTCAAATGCAGGGCGTTTCATCAATGAATGCACCATCTCCCAGAGGGACGTCAAGCCTCAGGAAACATGTCAGTCTCAGTAATTTGTGGACATTAAAGATCTCACAGCTTCTTTTGTGAAGAGGACTCAAGTTATCGCCGGCACTCTGAACAAATTACAAATTACTGCTCAGACTCACTGCTGGGAAGGCAACAACAAACCACCCAGTATAACCCTTGCCCAGGAACTGCTTCAGTAGTAACAATACTCTGTAAAGAATGTGGTACATTTGATTAACTGAGCATCCTTTGTTAGTTAACACTTGTGGGCAAACAAATACAGGCCATACATACCAACTCTGTCTGAACCCCACTGTAATAAGCTCAGATAATGCTGGAATCAAAAATCTGAATTTAACAATGGAACTTACATTGACTCAGAGGTTCGAATATCAGCCCAGCTACAAACTGTAATCCTGGTGTCTCACAGGCAGGGCAAGGCATCAATGCGTGCCGGCCCTCGGGTGTACATTGAACCATCTGCAAGCATTAGTTAGTGGTCGTTAAAGATGCTTTGGTGTCCTTCGGGAAGAGTAGGCAAGCTTTCACCGGCATCCTGAACAAATCCCAGCTCTAACCTGCACGTGGCACTGGATAGGGGGCAAAGCCGTACCCTCAGCCAATGATGCACTACTGGCGGCCATGTGCTGCCAAAGAAAGAAAAACAAGGTTGTCCCTCTCCAATTAAAATAAACGGTTATTTCCCTCTGTGCATCAACAGAGACATTCTTTCTAGTGGAAAGCAAATACAGCTTAGCTTTGACACAGCCAGAGGTATCTAGGCCTCCGATATACCCATATTGCATTCATCTTACTCCAGTTACTCCACACCAATTTAACCATGGCACAACATTATGAAGTCAGGTATAAAATAAATACTGTGGGATATTATTTATCTTCAGCAGTGCATGCAGAAAGGAACTGTGTGCTTTAATATCAAATCCACAAGACAGCATTTTCGACAATGCGATGTCTGGCCTGTTCAGCACCAATGGATACATATCGAGGTAGCACCTGACACCAAATAACACTCAACTTGACACAATGGCAATAACAATTGACAAAATCCAATGACCTATGACAATTTTCCACAATGACACCTCACGTCATACCATATTATCATCAATGAATATCCATCACCTGGCCAACAGCACCTGTTCAACACTAGGATGTTTATGGTCTCATCCAACCTGCTCGAGATTAAACTCAGAACTCGAAAGCATTGGCAAATGCCCAAACAATCAAGCTATTCCAGTGCTTAAATCTCTCACAATCAGCTGGAAACCAGGATGTCAATCCTTGACTTCTGACCTCGCAGAGTAACTGCTGCACCTCCTTTTAGGGCCACACTGGCCCATTTGTACCTTATGAAATCAGAGTGTACCAAAGAGATTGAAGGGGTCTCTGTACAGTGCAAGTCATGTGCTGTTTATACAGGAGAGAGTATAGCGGCAACAGCAAGCATTTAATGAAATGTCCCATGCATGGTCTCAAGCCAATTCACCGTGGCAATGTCATTTCTGAATTTCTTTTGACGTGAGGCATGTTTACACTAAAAAGTCATGATTACAACTAGATATCTGCGATCACAAAATGATGCCAAAGGTAAGGCTTCCCCAGTACTTGCAATCCAATGATGGCCATATTTTTTTTTGGACCGCCATATGACCTTGACCTTCAACCTGTAGGGATAGAGTGTAAATTAAGGAAATGTGCCCCCCATCTGCAGTCTATCCAAAAAAAACTCAACATCATGAAAATTGGAGGAAAATTACACAAGTTATGAACAAAAAGGTGTTTTTAGTTAAATTAGGTCACAATCCGAAAAGTCGGTCAAGGACACGAATCAAATATCAGGTGGACAACTTCAGTGCAGGTACACTATTGGGATGCAAGAACATATTGGAAGGAAGGCTAAGCAGTTTTGGGGATTCCACATTGGCAAATTGGGCAATGACAACAAACGTGTTATTTTTTTTTTCAGACTGCCATTTGACCTTGACCTTTAACCCAGAAAGGTATGATGTAAAATTAGTGTAAATGTGCCTTGCTCTAGGCTTTGTTGAGAGGGTAATTTCATTTTGATCAGACAAACCTCAGTCGAGTTGTGGTGAAACATGTTAAAATGTTGCAGTCCTTCCTTTTCTCCAACAACCTCATCTTAGATCACCAATTTGGTTTCAGACCAGGTCACTCCACCTTGGACATGCTGCTTCTACTCACCCAACAATGGATGGAGGCCCTCAATATTAGACATGATAACATGGCAGTCGCTCTGGACATATCTTGAGCTTTTGATCATATGGCATCTGGCCTTCCTCTCCAAAGTCTCTGCCTATGGCAACCAAGGCCAACTCTACACATGGCTCACCCACTTCCTCTACTCTCATAGCCAGTGTGTGGCTCTCAACAGAATCCTTTAATCTCCTCTCCCTGTCAAGGCGAGGGTGTCTATTTGCTGATGACTCCACCTTCTGCCATGAGATCCCTCATCCTTCAGATAGGCTGCAGCCTCTTCCTCTCTTCAGACCTTGACAAAGTCACAAGCTGAACAAACACTTGGAACATGTCTTTCAATTATCATGACAAATCTCATACTCTCACTTTCTCTCTCTGAAAGGACCGTATGGCAAACTCTCCTATCTACTTTCTCAACAATCCTCTTGAGGAAGTTCAATTATTCAAAGTCCTGACTATCACTATCAGCCAGGATCTTTCTTGGGAAAACTACATTTCAAAATTGCCCTCCAAAGACAGTCGCTGACTCGTCATCCTCCGTCGTACAAAGTACTTCCTTTGCAAACCTGAATGCCTATCTCCCTTCAAGGCCTTCATCCAAAGCTTGATGGTGTACTGCTCTCCCCTCTGGGCTGGCTCCTCTGCCTCACATCTTGTTCAGCTTAATGCCGTAGAAACCAAGGCCTTTAAGATCATTGGACTCTCCATTGCTGAAGCTGAGTCTATGGGCCATCACCTCACCATCGCAGATAAGTTGGTGGTCTCTCTGTATTTAACCACCTTCTTTCTGGTTTTGCACCCTTTGCTCTTTCTGTGATTTGGCCACCATCTGCCCACCCCCTACCCCCACCCAGTTTCTGCAGGGCACACAAGGTCCACCAGCAACCCCATTCTGGTGAAACTATATAAATCCAGGCTCGCGGTGCTCACCTCCACTCATTTGTTCCTATTTTTTCCCTCCTGTGGAACAAACTTCCACATTCCATTCAATCTCATCCTTCCCTCCAGGTCTTCAAGTCAGCTGTTCACCACCATCTCAGATCATCCCCAATCCAAAACAATGATCTTTTCTACCCTTTTTAACCCCACCCTAATCCCTCCTCCTTCCAGTTTCCTTCTGTGTCTATCTTGTCCACTCCATGCATGTTTTGCGTCTTGTTTTTGTCTGTTACGTCTTGATCCATTCACTTTACGAGCTATTCCACGAGCCTCGACTATGTAGACAAAAAAGTCGATTTAGGTCAAGGTCAAAAAAAAGTCAACCCCCACACATGTTGTATTCCCATTATTGATGCAAAATTTAATTCTGAAAGTCCCAACCAGCTCAATATGCAGGTCTGAGATTGGCAATAAAAAGGGAGAAAACCTAAATGGTGGTTTAGTACTCCTTGGGGTTTAAGAAACACTGAGGTATCATTTAAAATTTGGGGGCACGAATTGTGGAAATAAACCCCACAATAATAAAATAAGCCTTCCCTCTCCTATGGGTCCATGAAGGGGAGACTCACCTATGCTGTCGGGGGAGGTTTAATAAAACGGATTGCAGAATACAAAATAATATCCATCTTGTTGTGCTTTTATTTTTACAACCAGACTTGATGGACTGGTGTAATGGTTGGGGCATCTGTTCTGAGTCGAGGAGGTTGGTGGGTTCGAACTTCGAATCCCGGCTGAGTCAAACCAAACACTTTAGAAATGGTACGTGCTGCTTACTTGTTTGAACATGGAACCATAGGTTGGTAATCATATTGTGAACTTGATGGGCCTATAATGGCCCCGTCATACGTAGAAGTTCCTTTTTGGGGAACTCATAATATATGGATCAGATAAAGCTGTTTTGTCCATTTTCGTTGTTTCTTAAATTTCGTTCAGAGAATACCAATTTTTATCCAGCTTGTGGTGGACCCTTGCTGTATGTATGGTGAGCATCGACGTCTCTTCCAAATCATAGTTTAACAATGATTTGGTCTGAGACATGCAAGAGACTTATCTACAAAGAGGTTACACACTCTGGTGGAGTGTGTCAGAGGTGTCACAATGGCAAATCACTTGCTGGTAAGAGAGACCACCACACCACACTCGAAAACAGTCAGGCAGCTTTTCGATGAACTGTTAAATCCATCATCACCTGATGGATAAACAAGGGTAAAACTTTTCCTGTGTTAGAATTATCAATTCAACAACGAAAGCTAATGACTTACTCAGCAGTGTGGTGTGGGAAATTGAGTTCAAATGACATTTAAAAAGAATTTCAATTACCAGGAAACCAAAGAAAATTAACCACGAATTTGCATATATTTCATACTTGATTGAGGAATTACTAAAGTGAGATGAAATCGAAGGATGAAAATTAACATTCACAAATAATGATCCAATGCAGAACAGTTTGGTCATTCACACTCTATCCTCCAGGACTTCATGTATTTTTTACAGGCAGCAACAACAAATTACAAAGTCTTGCCCTGGCTGACTGCTGGGAAGGTAACGGCAAACCACCCGACATAACTTTTGCCCATATACTGCGTCGGCATCACCGACGCTCTGCAAAGGGAACGGTACATCGATGATGAGGATCATGATGATGAAAGCAATATAATGAACACCTCAAATGAATTATAAATTCCCACCACACTCAGTCGTTTATCCTGTATAAGGTGGTTACCAATTCAGATTCGTTCTATCCCACAACTGTTTCGAGATGAGTCGTGAAATGCCCTGGAGCTCGGTGGAGTCTTGGTCTCTAATAACACCCCACACACGCTCAAAACAAAAAGAGGGATGAAGCAATTGGTTCACTTGTCTGTCTACAAACATTAAAACGACTGATTTTCAATTGGATGATGCATTTTGGACATGAATGGGAACACGAACCTGCCGTTTAGCAGTACTTTGGCTCTGAATTTGGCAAATTGTATGGAATCCCGTTCTGATCGTGCATGTGCAGAGGAGTGAGGTAGTTGTTTTAATCTGTCTGCCTGTCTGGGAGTCAAACAAAATTGAAAATAAAAAACAATGTCACCCGCAGGGTGACCCGTATCTTGCCAAAAGGTGACCACGTGTGACTTCTTTAAGGTCACACTGAGGTGAACAGAGCTGCTATCCACCAGGAGCGACTCCTTGAGGAATATCTGCCGACGAGAGATTCCGATGAGAATCGTTCTACAGAGTAACGATGAAAAATATGCTTTTGCCTCATAACGTCACCAAATGATGTCATAATGTCTCAAACTTGACATATCTAGAAAGCACTCATCGAGGTGTTCAATTTGAGGTACTACACGATATGGTTCCTAAAACTTGAAAATTTGACCTTGGGGTCAAATATGTTTGACCTGAGGCGCTAACCATGAAGGTCAAGGCCAATCGCCACCAAAAATTAATCAGCTGAGCGCCAGACCATGAACTATATTCCCATGAAGTTTGAAGACGATCCAATCAAAATTACTCAAAAAATAAGGGTTTCGTCGACTCCCCTGATTTGCGACAAAGTGACCTTGACCTTCAAAATTTTCTGCACTGAAAGGGACCTCTATAGGCCTCTGATAAGCGAAGTTACAAAAATTTCCGATGATAACTGTGCTCTGCAGAATTTTTTATACGTGATTACAGACAAACAAACAAACAAACAAAAAAACAAAAAAAACATACAAGCTGAGTAACATATCTTGCAAAAACTTTGTTTTGGCAAGATAATGATTCCAAACAGGAAACGTGTTTCTCAGGACGTTACAAAGGACACAAACTACAGGCATGAAGAACGAATGAAAAGGGTCTCAACAATCCTCTGGAAGAAATCCTTTCTTTCAAACTTCTGGCTCTCACCATCTGCCATGATCTTTCCTGGGAAAGGCATTTCCAAGCTCGCCTCCAAAGCCAGTCACCGACTGGGAATCCCCCATTGTGCAAAGTCCTTCCTCGGCCCACCTGAGCTCCTGACCACATACAAAGCTTTCGTCTGCAGCCTAATGGAGCATTGCTCTCCCCTCTGGGCTGGTGCTCCTGCCTCCCACCTTTCTCGGCTTCACGCTGTTGAAACCAAGGAATTTTGGATCAATGGTATTTCCCACGATGAGGCCGAGTCTCTGGGCCTCACACTCTCTCACCGCAGGCAGGTTGGTGGTCTTTCTGTTTTCTACCATCTCCTCTCCGGTCTAACCACCCCCCCCCCCGGCTCTGTCTGTGATTTGTAACCACCATATTCCCACAGGGCGCTCAAGGTCCGCCAACAACCCCCTTCTGGTAAAACTACCAAAATCACGAATCACTGCTCTCCTTCACCCTTTCATTCCTCTTTTTCCTGGTCTTTGGAATAAACTCCCTCACTCTGTTCAATCCCATTCTTCCCTTCAGGCCTACAAAGCAGCTGTTCACCACCACCTCTTATCATCCCCCATCCAAATCCTCGATCTTTTCTACCCCCGTTAATCCACCCCAAACACATCTTCAAATTCCCTGCTTTCCTTCCTGAAAGTCCCTGTCATGTCCATCTTGTATACGCCATGTTCCCTGCCACATCCTTCTCCCTTCCACAGATCTTGTAACGTCTCTGTTCCCCACTGTTTTGTCCTTCCCACTCCTGCCCCTCTTGTCTCATGATCCCCTTGCTGTGCATTGTGTTAGCTCTCATTCGAGCCTCGACAACGTATACAAGAATAAAAGAGGAAAAAAGGTTGTGCAAAAGATGCTATTGTCAGGTCAGCCCGGATCAGATCTGTGACTTGCTGCAGGTACCACGTAAACCTGTAATAACCTGTTTCATAGTTGGTTTGGCGGCGACTAAACCATCTCCCCCACCAGGTTTACTGGTGAGGAGGGTGTGTGGATCTGGACACCCAGCAGGACTAAAAACAAAACCTGTCAAAGGGCTGAGGAGTTCCATGTGAGCCAATGGCCATCCATCCCTGGTACCCAACTGCATCTGCAGATGTCCTGCAGTGGGTATCCTTTCTTTGGAGGATGGTGGCAGGATTTACACTTCAGCCACCATAAAACACTTCACTCTAAAAACCTGCTGCAATTACACATTAAACACACTAAAAACACGAAGAAAACTGAAACCCCACTTTGTGGGAGTACCTCCTGTGAAGCTACGAAGGGCAGCTGCACCGGAAGTACTCCTGACGGGATTGTGGCAAAGCGTTTGGGACCCCAACACTTTGATGATAGGAGGAAAACCTCGGGGTAACCTTCCAGGGTTGGATTGCGGTAGCTTGTGTCTGGGTAGTGCTGAGGTGTCATCTCCCAGATGGCGATATCCTCGGATTAATCTGAGGCGGTCCCTTTGGATGGGTGCCTGGAATGTCCTATCCCTAAGAGATGATCACCTGTCTCTGCTATCATCTGAGCTCAAGCGCTTGAACATCGGTATTGCAGCACTCTCTGAGGTTCAGAGACCAGATAGTGGTGAGATCATGGCGAGTGGTTGCACTTACTACTCGTCTGGTCACTCTGATGATTACAATGTCCAGTGAGTTGCTGTAGCTGTTTGCAATAAGTTGACTCCCATGAACATTGACGTAATACAGGTCAACGAGCATAGTATGAGATTGAGGATTCGTCAACAGAGGGTGGTGGACTATTGACAGGGTGTCATTTCCCTGGTCTTTATCTACGCTCTGACAGGTAAGTGATCTCACTGCAAAGGAGGTATTCTGTGCCGCACTTGAGTACATGGTTGATCGGTGCCCCAGACGAGATACTCTTCTCATCTTGTGGAGATTTCATTGTCTTGACTGGCACTGTTAGGGATAGCGATGAGACATGTGTTGGTCCCCATTGGACTGGAACTGTGAACCAGAATAGCACTAAATTCCTTGACCTTGCAAGAAGTTGTGGACTAGCGTAGGGTGGCTGGTTCATAGTTTCAGCACCCACAGCCTCATTGG
Source organism: Eptatretus burgeri (assembly GCF_056783735.1). NCBI lineage: Eukaryota > Metazoa > Chordata > Myxini > Myxiniformes > Myxinidae > Eptatretus > Eptatretus burgeri. Next base: position 31,295,598 of record NC_140978.1, on the reverse strand, counting down.
TGGACTTGGCAAAGGAGATTGACCATATGTTTGTTGGAGGATGACTCAGAACTGCAGAGTCAACTGGAGTGCCCAGTTCCTCAATACTGACCACAGACTTGTGGCATCACTGAAATTTCAGCTTAAATCCAGGAAAATAGCACCAGTCCAGCATCCGCTGCATGTTGACAAGCTTCGAGATAAGAGGGTAACTGAGGAGTTTGATAACTGGCTGAGTGGGGATTTGGGGGGTCTGGGTGCTGTGGAGAATCCTAAAGAGTTGTGGAATACCTTCAAGACTGCTATCCTTGATGTTTCCGGCAGATGTCATGGAACCCATCGTCAGGCAGAGAGGAACTTTGTCTCCCAAGGGACACTGAACACAAGAGACACTGAACACCAAAAGACCAGAGTCTCATGGCCAGGCTTAATGTCAGAGCTGAGCAGTTCAGGGAGCTGAGGCACAAAACTGTCCATGCGCTGAGAGCAGACAAGGAGGCCTATGAATGAGGAATCTGTGAAGTGGTAGGGCATCAACCTGTGGATGAGCGATTCTCGTCCTGCTTACAGAGGAATTCATGCATTGCATTCCTCCAAGCCCATCCCTCGGTGTGCTGCTATTAGACCAGAGGGTGGTGGACTATTGACAAGAATCGGAAGTGAAGGCCCACTAGGATAGTTACTTTGAGCGGCTGTACCAGGCTGACCCACCGGCTGTTTAGTTTGATGTCAGCAGAAAACTATCCCAATTGCTGATCCTCTAATCAACTGTGAACTACCTTCATTTGTGGAAACACAGGCTGTGGTGATCCAGTTGAAAGAGGGTAAAGCCCCAGGGATCTGTGGCATCCATGGTGAACCCCTCAAGGCTGGTGGAAATGCTGTAATGGTTTCATTTCATGCAATTCTGTGCTCTGTTTGGAGCACAGGCATCATCCCAGCTGATTGGAAAAGGGGCCTCATTGTCTATCTGGAGAGGGAAGGGTGATCGCCACGACGGCAACAACTACCGAGGGGTGAGCCTGATCTCAGTGCCAGGCAAGGTCTTTGCTGGGACAATGCTTCATAGGGTTCACCACCATCTCCTTCAGCACCAGTGCCCGGAGCAGTTGGGCTTTACACCAAATAAGTCAACGATTGACTGGATCCTTGCTCTCTGGGTCCTCACTGAACGCAGATGAGAGTTTCGGCAGGGGCTGCTTGGAGCCTACGTTGATCTCTGCAATGTGTTGGATTCAGAGAATCAGGATGCCTTCTGGTAGGATTCACTGTCTTTGTAGGATGCCACCAAAGTTGATCGATCTGATTTCTGAACTATACTCTGATACAGAGAATGCTGTGAGGTCTGGTGGTTCCATCTCAGACTTATTTGCAGTTGTTGCTGGATTTCATCAGTGGTGTGTATTGGCCCCCACGCTCTTCATCACTTAGATGGACTTTATTTTGGGGAAGATGTCGGAGAGATCATGCTGCAGTGCATCGCTTAAGAATGTCAAGATTTCTGACCTTGATTTTGCAGATGATGCAGTCAATGTTGCGGAAACACTGGACGTCCTTGCAGGGGCCCTCGAGACACTGAATGAAGAACCGGAAATGCTAGGACTATGGGTTGCCTGGGTCAAAACAAAGATCTTTCAGACTTTCAATGACACCTTGGATGCTGCTATCTTGGCTGTATCTGTTTATGGTGAGGATGTTGAGGTCATGGAGAGATTCACTTCCCTTGGCAGTGATATTCATGTCTCTGTAGGTTATAATCCGGAGGTTAATAGACGTCTGGGTCAGGCCTGGGGAGTCATGGATTAACTGGATCATGGGGTGTGGTCCTGTCGGTACCGATGCAGGATGACGAAGTCCAAGTCTTAAGGTCCTTGGTGCTTCCAGTCTTGCTTTACGTATGTGAGACTTGGACTCTGACAAAGGATCTGAGATGAAGACTTAACTTCTTCGGTACCAGCTCTCTTCAGAGAATCCTTGGCTCTTGCTGGTCAGACTTTGTGTCCAAGGAGGGGTTGCTGAGAGAGACTCAAATGAGATTTTTTTTTACCTGTATATTCCATGAGCGTCAGCTGTGGCAGTTATGGCCATCTGGCTCTATTTTCTGATGCTGATGCTGCTCACCAGATTCTCTCAGCGAGGGAGTCTTGTGAGTGGAGAAGGCCAACGGGCTGACCACGTGCCTCGTGGTTGCAGTAGGTTGATCAGCATCTCAAGGCGATGGGGATGGGTCAGGCATCTGCCTGGGGGATGGCCAGACGGAGACCCTGGAGTCTGGAAAGTGGACGCAGAGATGCGCTGCTCCACTGCATGTTCCCATACCAAACCTAACCTAACCTAAAAGACGCTGCGTCAATGGCGGTAAACTTCCGAAAAACTATTTTCTACAAATTTTAAATCTATATTATATTTAGATTGAATTGTATCCTTAAACAATGTGGAACACAAATTGCCATTTTGGCACTTTCAAGATTAGTAATACTTGGACAAAATATTTTACCATTTTGTGCCATCTTGACCAATCAAATTTGTCTCTCGCAGACCCCCTCCATGTCCTTTTTGTATAGTTCGTATTTTTTTATGATGCCCACATCTCATCTGCATTACCCCACTGTTGGGGCATTACCTTATAACCCTCTGAGTCACCTCGCTCTTCCATGAGCCTCGACCTTCTGGACAAAAATAAAATCCTGGCAAAAGATAAGAAGACAATGCTATTTGGGACAAAAACAGTTTTGTAACCTCAAAAAATATGACAGTTTCCTGAACATCTCAAATAAATGAAGGGTTAATGAAAGCAAATATTACATTCCAGAGGTATTGTCACAATTGCCCGTCATATTTAATGAGTAAATTTTCAAGCAAAACGTGTCAGGTGATCTCATATACAAATTGCAGCAGGTTGATCAGCATCTCAAGGAGAGAGGGATGGTAGGCAGTGGTAGTACCAAAGATGAGAATCAAGTGCATGACTTGGTATCACACCAAACTAAAGCAGAGCATGTAAAGGGACGAAGATTCCGTGAAACCAGAACCAATGCAGATGCTAAGACATTTCCATGATGGTGAATGCCACTACATCCAAACATCACACTTTCCTTTGAGCCGTCTCATCTGGGTCTGATTGCAGGACCGACCAACTACGCATTGTCGAATTGGTGCTTCGCAGGTGGGGTGTTTCACATAGAGTCAGTGAGTTATCGCTGGCACCCGAAACAAATTACAAATTCCTACTGTGGCTTCTGCTGGGAAGGCAATGTCAAACCACCCATTGTAATCCTTGCCAATAGATGGCGGAATCTGTCTTCGGGCAAAGCAGCACGCGAGAGATCGAGAAATAAAAATGGGTCTGAGATGGAATAAAATAATCGTCTTCATTGCTCGGAGCCATTTGTTTGGAAATGAAAATTCAAATAAGCCTCCAAGGGTTGCTTTGCCTTGCAACTCATCTTTCAGGCTCGTTTGAGTGTTGCACAAAGTAAATTGACCTTGGAAGAGAAATAAACCTTCAGTATAAAGCCAGAACTTCCAAAATGAGACAGAACCATTGTTGAAGCAAGCGGAGGTGTTCTGGTAACAGCGAGACGCCGAATGCCATCTCCTGAGAGTTGCTGATAGGACAACTTTCAAAGCTCTGTGGGGCACCGGCTCTACTCCCGTGTTTAGAATTTTAAACTTAATTTAGTTTTTGACTTGGATCAGATAACTGACAATTACCAAACCAACTGGTACAGAACACCGTGAATCCAATGAAAACATTTCTTCTTATTCTTTTTTTTCTTCTTCGTCTCATTTACGCAACACATGGCTGTGGGTATAGTAGCATCATTTGCTCATGGGTGTGGCAGTGCAGCTGATGCAGTGCTCCCTGTAGGTTAGAACAGGAATTTGGAATTTGGACAGGGTGCCAGCGATAAGAGAAAACGCGTAACAGTTTATTAATGGCAGCCTGTACTCCAAACTTTGCAAAAGGTGTTGTGTCGTTTGTGTAGGCCCTACACCGTGTAGTCCCGTATGTTGCATTTTTCAAAATTGAATGTTTAATTTGGAAAGTTGGAGTGAGGATGCAAGCGAGCAACAGAGAGATTTGTGTAACAATGAGCCTGTTCTCAATAGTTGTGAGATTTTAGCTTGTATCTAAGATGGTGTGTTTAGGCCTAACAAGACACATGGCACGCACCTCTTCTTCAGCACTTGCGCACTTCAAAAATTATAAAACATGCGACTCATGTCCCATTGCTGTCAGCAAAGAAGAAACCTAATGTGGAGAAGAGTAAACAACGATAATGCTGATCCCAACGCAGTTACGCTCCAAACTCTCTTTGTGGTGGCAAAACAGTCAAGCCAGATGTACTGCAGCAAGGGTTCAGGCCTTGGGCAGAGTGAAAGACGAACTGACATGAAGGATGTTATTGGCAATGTTGTTAGGGCCATTGTACCCATCAGTCGTGGCCGTGTTCATGCCAAGGCCCCTGTTAACAGCGCTCAGCACCCTCTCCTCGTGCCATGGGCCTTGCTCACTCTGCCACCGTGAGCGCTCACGCTGTCTATCTTGTCGTGATGTCGAAAGAGGATGGCTAGTTGGCCGTGCGACGGTGCTGGCAATGGCGAATGATCCTCCTGCATCTGTTTTGCCATCACGAAGCTTCTCCCTCACAGGCATGATCTTTGGAATAAGAAATCCCAGGTCAAAAAACCAGTAAAGACCAGTAGCTTACTGGTCAACTGGTACCAGTTGAAAACCAGTAGCCAACTGGTACCAGTAAAGCCAGTTGGTTTCTTACTGGTTTTAATATGGAAATTGGAATAGAGTGATATATTACCAGTTGAAATACAATTGTATTTAACTAACTGGTATCAACTGGGAGACCAGTACATTGCAACTGGTATCAACTGGGACCAGTACATTGCAACTGGTATCAACTGGAACCAGTAAGACTTTAACTGGTACAAATATGAGCTACTGGTTTTTTCAACTGGGAAATTGGAATTCTGACTGAATTTAACTGGTACCAGTTGAAACCAATAGAGACCAGTTAAAGACCAATTAGAACCAATAGAGACCAGTTGAAAATGTGTACTGGTTTTAACTGGTTTTTCGACCTGGGATGTCAGGGCCAAGAAAGTCATCACTTATAAAACACAACACACACAGATATTTGCAAGAGCGGAAATACCTCCGAATGAAGTGTGCAGCCTTTCATGTAAGCGCAGACATTCTCATTACACCGTCATTCAAGTGATGAAATGTTTTACAAGCAACAATGCAAGTGCTTCAAAAGGAAACCGAGTCTTCCTCTTCCTTCTCCTCTCACCACGGATTATTCTCTTGCCCTTCTCCTTCCTCTGTGTTCCAGATTTGGGGGACCCAATGGTCCGTGCACACCGTGTGTAGCATGCAAGCCACGAGCAGGCCTCGAGAGATTACAGAATAATGCTAGCGCACAAGTGTAGCCGGTAATTTCAGGTCGTTTGTCATTCAACATGATTGGAAAACAACATGCGAGAAGACAAGCGTGTGTGTGCACGTCACGGGAGGATGGCGAAGCCCTATCGGTCAAAGCTCGCAGCATCCCATAGCCTTGCGAAAGTATCTGATAAATAAAACGCAAGCCCTGTCATGTCATTATTCATTAAAAACACATTAACCGCAGCCAAAATCAATTACACGCTTATGCCACAACATACGTAGGACAGGCTTGTGTGCATTGGATAAGCACGTGGGTGAGGAACGCGTGCCGTCGTGCCAAGCCACTTACCAAAGGGCTGTACATGAGGAAACGATTCAGGAACCGAGCTGGTCCATCATACATTTGGCGACACTGCACCACCCTGGTATTACAAAGCCAAAGGGAACAAACCAGCAAGCCATTGTGATGTATAACTGAACAACGTAAATATGAGCAAAACTGGAACGACGCTCGGTAGAGCGCGTACCTCCGTCAGGCTGAATAGTTTATGTTTTGTATCCTACCGATAGGCTAGATCTGGATCAGGACCTGAAACAAAATCTAATCGGCTTGTTGTTGTCAACTAACCAAATCATCCACCGAGTATTGTCATAATCTATCCACATCTTTTTGAAATATTGTGCTACATATCATTTTTGGCCACAACTCTCAATGGTGAAGAATCACTTTAAAAATTCTAGTATCTGGATCTGGATCTTCACCAAAATCTAATCAATTCGTCCTTGTAACACACCCAACCTGTCCCCCAAATGTTGTCCGAATCCATACATAACTTTTGGAGATATCTTGCTCACAGACAGATAGACAGACAGATGTGTGAAAACACAATTTCGATCCACTTTTGGCGACGCAGGTAATGAAGGACCATCAAACCTGAAAAAGACAAACAGCCGAATCACAAGACCTTGTGGTACATCCACATGCTTCTACCGAGTACAGACATGGGCCATCATGTGATTCCTCACTTAACATTGACAGAGAGGATGTTAACTCCATTAACAGTATAGAAAGAAAGACACAACTAAATCAAACGGAAAATCAAGAAGGAACCCGAATAAGTAAAGAGCAAAGATGGAGTCATCAGGAGGAACCTGGATAGGATTCGGGTTTCAGCCGCTACTCCACTACCCTCAAACCCATTCAAGCACGGCCAAGTGACCCTTACAGAAAATTTTCTGGAAGAATTCACTTCTCCTTCGACAGATAGATAAAAAGAGAGAGAAATAGATAGTGAAAGAGATGAAAAAAGAAGGAAAAAGTAGATGCAGGAAACTGCAAATGGACAGATCCAAGATGCACTGCAACCCCATGGAACGCAAAGACTGAGGATTCCTAATCCTACATATCATTAAGACATAATATGTGCAGCAAAAGGACATGGGGAGATATTAGTTCATTTTCTAAATGAATACAGGGAATTTAGGAGTCACTGGACAAATCAACACAGTACACAGGAATAAAATCTGAGTACCCTGCGTTATTGGGTGGGGGCTCAGATGGGGAAACCAAGCTGACCGAGGAGTCTTTCTTGGTAGGTCAGGTCAGGTATGGGAGCATGCGCCAGAGCAGTGCGTCGCTGCATCCACTTTCCGCCAGTACTCCAGGGGCCTCCGTATGGCCATCCCCCAGGCAGATACCTGGTCCATCCCCATCTCCTTGAGATGTGGATCAATCTGCTGCAACCACGAGGCACGTGGTCGGCATATTGACCTCCTCCACTTATAAGACTCCCTCGCTGAGAGAATCTGATGAAAATCTTGAGAGACTATCCCCAAAAGGATATCTAGATTCTCCGCAAAGATGACTGCATCATCTGAGAAATCAAGGTCAGAGATCTTAACATTCCTAAACCATGCACCGCAGCTTGATCTCTCCGACATCATCCCCCAAATCCAGTCCATCCAAGTGCTGAAAAGTGTCTGGACCAGTACACACCTCTGACGAACTCCAGTAACAACTGGAAGTAAGTCAGAGATGGTACCACCACATCTCACAGCACTCTCAGTACCAGAGTACAGTTCAGACATCAGATTGATCAGTTTTGGTGGCACCCCACGAAGACCAAGAATCCTCCAGAGAGCATCCAGATTCACTGAATCAAACGCTTTATGGAGATCAACATAGGCTGCAAGCAGCCCCTGCCGAAACTCTGGACTGCGTTTGGTGAGCACCCAAAGAGCAAGGATACGGTCAAACGTTGACGTCTATGGTATAAAGCCTGACTGCTCTGGACGTTGGTGCTCAAGCAGATGGTGGTGAACCCGATCAAGAATTATTCAAGCAAAGACCTTGCCCGCCAATGAGAGCAGTGTCACCCCTCGGTAGTTCTTGCAGTCTTGGCTATCACCCTTCCCTTTCCAGAAAAGGACAACAAGGCCCCTCTTCCAGTCAATTGGGATTATGCCTCTGTTCCAGGCAGAGCACAGAACTGCATGCAACGACACGAGTGCAGCATGTCCACCAGCCTTGAGAAGTTCAGCATGGATGCCACAGAACCCTGGAGTTTTACCCCATTTCAACCGGTTCACCGCAGCATGTTTCCACAAATGATGGTGGACCATAGTTGATTGGAGGGTCAGCAACAGGGATAGTGACACCCCTGACGTCCAAGTCGCAAACTGGTGGATCAGCCCAGTACAACAGCTCAAAGTTTCTGGCCCAGCAGGCCTTCACTTCGGACTCCTCTGTCATGAGCCTACCACTCTCTGCTCTCACTGCAGTACACTGACAGATGGGCTTGGACGAACGTAACGCGCGAATTCCCCTGTAAGCAGGACGAGAATCACTTGACCACAGGTGATACTCTACCCCTCACAGATTCCTCGCACAGAAGCCTCCTTGTCAACCCTTAATACACGTACAGCTTTACGGCTCAGCTCCCCGAACAGCTCAGCTCTGCCATTCAGCCTGGCCCTGCGACTCTGGGCAATGGTATCCAGTTTCCCTTGAGAGACAAAATTCTTCTTTGCCCTCCGTTGAGTTCCAAGACATCCACCGGCAACATCAAAGACGGTGGTCTTGAAGGCACTCAACAACTCTTCAGGATCCCCCAAAGCACCCAGACCCCCCAAATCTCCACTCAGCATGTTCGCAAAATCCTCAGCAAACCTCTCATCCTTGAGCTTGCCCACATCCAGCCGAGGCTGGTTTCGTACAATTCTCTTGGATTTAAAGTGCAACTTAAGAGTTGCTACAACAAGCCGGTGGTCAATATTGAGGAACTAAGTACTCCGGTAGACCCTGCAGTTCTGGATCATCCTCCAGCGACCATCAACGAACACATGGTCAATCTCCTTTGCCACACCACCAGCATTGGAATACCAAGTCCAGCGATGAGCTTGTGGGCGCTGAAACCATGAACCAGCCACCCTAAGTCCATGACTTCTTGCAAAGTCAAGGAACTTAGTGCTATTCTGGTTCACAGTTACAGAACCATGGGGACCAACACGTCTCATAACCATCCCTATCGGTTCCAGTCAATGCATTGAAATCCCCCAAGACTAGAAGTGTATCTCGTCTCGGGCACTGATCAACCACAGACTTGAGCGTAGCATAGAATGCGTCCTTCACGGTGAGATCACTCGCCTCAGTCGGAGACTATACAGAGACCAGGGAAATGACAACTAAGGCCTAAGTCACATTTGCTCTTCGGCGAGGATACGGCGGCCGTACGCCCTCTGAATTGACAGAAATGTGCAGTGGCCGTAGTGTTTCTGAGGTGGCTTCAGGGTGGCCCTACGTCATATGGCTATATTTTACAGGCCGTAGAGGCGCCGTGGAATAATAGTGCGGAGTTATAACTTTTTTCATTTCTACGTTTGCCGTAGCAATTCGACAAGCCGAAACAAAAGAACTGGTAAAAAAAAAAAAAGAACCCACTCGTTACCGTCCATCTGGCCGCACGTTCGCCTTAGGGCCCCCCTGCGGTCCCCTTGTGGTCGCCTTGTGCTCGCCTTGCGGGCACCTTGCGTCTGCCTTGAAAATTATATGGCCGCCACAGGAATGCCCTGTGCGACATCAAAGGTCACCGTGCGACATCAAATCAAAGATCGTAGGCACCCCCACATTTTCGGTCTCCACAATTTATAAAAACGCCGTGCAGCTCCCCGAAAAATAAAAACATATGTGACGCTACATTGTGTGACCGTGGAAATACTGCGGCCTCCGTATAATTGCTAGTGGCCATAGATTTTGGAGACCCCACGGCTGCCGTGGCAAATGTGACCTAGGCCTAAGGAGTGACGGAATCCTGAGTCTCATAATACGCTCATTAACCGATGTTACCTCAATTATCATTGGAGTCAGCTTATTGTACACAGCTACAGCAACTCCTTGGCAATGGTAACCATCAGAGTGACCAGAACAATAGTAGGTGTAACCACCCGCCATGATCTCACCGCAATCCGGTCTCCGAACCTCAGAGATGCTGCAATACTGATGTCGAAACGCTTGAGTTCAGATGATAACAGAGACAGGTGATCATCCTCTCTTAGGGATGGAACATTCCAGGCATCCACCTGACGGGTCCGCCTCAGGTTAACTCAAGGAGCCCGTCGTCTGGTGGATGACAACTCAACACCACCCCGACACACTCTCCCGCAATCTGACGTGGGAATGATATCCCGTGGTTTCCCTCCTATCATAAAAGATTGGGGGTCCCAAAGGCTTTGACCCAATCCCATCATCCGGTGAGCCACCCTGCGAAGGGAAGCTGCACAGGAGGTACTCCCACGGAGTGGGTTTTCAGATTTCTTTATGCTTCTGGAACGTTTTGCGGAATGAAGTGTTTTATGGTGGCCAGAGTGCAAATCCTGCCACCAACCTCCTAATAAGAAGTAACGCAACTGCAGGAGGACGTCCGCAGACACAGTTGGGCACTTGATATGGATGGCTGTTGGCTCACAAGGAGCTCCTCTGCCCTTTGACAGGATTTGTTCATCATTCTGCTGGGTGTTCATATCATACACCCTCCTCACCAGAAAACCTGGTGGGGGAGACGGTTTAGTCACCGACAACCCGACCATGGAACAGGTTAGTGAAGGTTTGCATCATACCTGTGGCAAGTCATAGATCTGATGTGGCCTGACCTGACAGTTTCTTGGTACCAAACCATTTCGTGCAGGGTTGATGGGCCAAATGGCATCTTCCTGCATCCAAATTTCCTTGTGTATCTCTGTGAATTTTACTCTTAAAATGCGTTCACGACGTGGTCGGCCTTCTACGACCTTTCTTTTGCAAGCTGCGCTCCAAGTGATAACTAATATCTCGGTTTAAACTGTTCTTCACTATCCTTGGCTCGATTTCTGCTGCTGCAAACTCGAGTTTACCAGACTCGGTGGGGTAATGTTTCGAGCATCCACGCCCAGTTTAGGAGGTTGGTGGATGAAATTCTAGCCGAGTCATACCAAATCCTTTAAAAAAGGTATGCACTACTTTCTTGCTTGATGTTCAGCAGTTAAAAGGATAGAGCACAGACAATCCCCATATGTTGTCATCCATTGGTAGGAAGAAATTCCTCCTAAGGAAATGTCCTGCTGAGTGTGGTGAGAAAGGCAGCAACATTGTTGCGATGTCTCTGGAACGCAGAGTGCCCAAAAAAAGTGACGGCACTTCCTCCATGCTTAGTGCCTGTATCTGTCTCACCTAGTATAGTCCTGTGTTAATTATAATCTATCCCGGTTCCTCCTGATGACTCCATCTTTGCTCTTTACTTCTTCGGGTTCCTTCTTGATCTTCCGTTTCATTACGTCTCGTGTATTCGTCTGCAAGTTCATATTGTCTGAGACTGGCACGTGGCAGCTCCAATATGAACCAGAGATACTATTAAAAAAGAAAACCTCAAATAGCTGTTCATAAATGTGTCTGCCGTCCGTCCTTCCGAGGGGTAGTCAAAGCGGCTTTCCCATCTGCTCACATTTACCGGTGGATGTTAACGATCTCAAGTAGACCATTTATTGCATCTTGGAAGCATAGCCTTACTTTAAATTTCCTGTCCTGACTGACAGTACCAGTACTTGCATCAGTGGTGCAGTTATGCCTCAGAAATAAAGGAACCATCAGGCTGAATTAATACTTGAATACCAGTCGAATATGCATTTGATAGATATAGACAGAACAATTACCGGGCGTAGTGGCGTGCGCCTGTAATCCGGCTACTCGGAGGCTTGGGTTGGAGGATCGCTTGAGGACGGGGGCTCTGCACTGGGCAGGGTGTAGAGCAGCCCGGAATCATGGCGAAACCCAAATCCTGATCCCTGTGTCGTAAGAGGCGACCAGGGTTGCGTCAGGAAGGGCATCCGGCGTAAAACCTGTGCCAAATCAGTATGCGGATCATAACGGATGATCCGCTGTGGCGACCCCTAACGGGAGCAGCTGAAAGATGAACAACAGATATAGACAGAACAATTCAAGTGGTAGGTGTCTGTTCACCTTCACCAATAAAGTAGTGAAAATAAGCACAGATGGATATGAGACAAGCAACCATATAGGTCGACAAAGAGTTATAAGTAGATGAGGTCCTGGGACAATTCACTGAAGAGTGCGACATTGTGTGAAGATTTATGGAAATGGTTAAAAAGTGGTCAAAGTCACCTTGATATAATATAGAGCACATGGTGCAAGGCCTGAATGTGGTACCAAAATTATGGCTTGCACAGATACCCGTTGTCTCGCCGATGCTCATGGCGGTACTACAATTTTTAGGAAATTTAAATGTGAGCACCTTGTAGTGAGCAGCACACTGTACCTTTGTTCTCAGTAATTTTGCATGTCGTTTTTACTCCAGCCAATGTCAAGCAAGCGTTTCTCCCAAGGCAGGCTTAGCTTCACGGTCACCAGAGCTTGAAGGTTCACACTCATAGAATTAACGCGGCACATCACAAATGAATGAGCGACATTTTATAGCTTGTCCAGAAAGATCACGTTACAATTGAAAAAGTGATGTCTATGTTGTGGTCTTCAGAGGTTAGGGAAGATGGCTGCCATATTTTTCCACACACACCTGCCTTAATTTTTTTTTTGAAAGCACAGTCACAATATAGGCTGCAATCATGCTAGCAACCTGCACTGATGATCAGCCCCCAGATTATCAGCTGAATGCCATCAGTATTACAGAAATGCAGAGACAAATACATGATGAGCTGTAAATAAAAATCAATCTGTCATTTTGGCCTTGCCTGGCTTCATTACAAATGGAAAGAGTGCGCTTGAGGCCGTGCAGACAGCATTCCTCCAATGTGTGCTAATATGTACTCGGCGCAATAAATGCTGCATGTAAATGAACCTGCTAACCCACAAAGGTATTAGCGATCCACATCTGGCAAGGCCTAACATCCTTGCAGGCCTTTTTGGCTTTCTGGATATGTGCCAAATACCATTCCGTGGTGCACCAAAGGCATCTTGGAAATTAGCAGCACAGTATCTTCGCTTCTCGCGGCCGAGTTTGAAAATGACGACTCGTCCCAGTTGCAAACATCGAGCGAATTCAAAAGCTCTCATCAATCAAATCTCACCAATGTGGCTGGGAAATTCAACAATTACATTCCCTTACCACATAGAATGTAAAAAGGTATCCAGAATAATATATGCTGCAGTCAGTCATGAAAGGATAGCGGTGAGGAGTTCGACAGATTGTCGTCAGAGGAGTCGCTGCAGGCCTAGCCACTTGTCTGTCCCTATGTTTGTGTCATCGAGTTTTTGCCATGAAAATAATGAAATGACTGTAGTTACAATTATCCACATAATTGTTGGATCAGTTTGCAAACTTATAACATATCAGATTATTAGTTTGGGAAATGCTCGTATTCGGGAGTGGGGTTAGCGAAACTGGCCTGCTTCGAGACGATCTCATTAACAGCCTACTTTGTGGGCAGGAAGGGCATTATATGGTCAGGAAAGAGAAATTACACAAACAGCACACCTTGAGCAGCAAACGTAGAGGTTTGTTTTCATGTTATGCGATTGTGATTGAGGTGAAACAGAATAATAGAAACCAACTGACGTACTGTATTATAAAGTACAGGGTGTTTAAAAAAAGTGGACGATTTGAGCAGTCTGATATTCTGTTGCTTCTTATGCTATACCCTTCCATCTTGCAGGTTATGGTGTTGGTGGTATATCATTTCTAATGAGTAGTCAGTAGGACCCTACCTCAAGTATGGTGTTCACAGTGGAACAACAAGTGAAAATCGTGACTTTGTGGTTTGAGACGAAATCCGATGTGCATGTGTGCCGACGATATTGTCAGTATTACAATGTTTACACCCATAATGGACCTTGCAATGGGAGCAGTCAGTGGTTGTGAAGCACTTCCAAGCACATGTAAGAGTGAAAAATCAAAATAAAGGCAACAGTGGCCACCCACAAAGTGTTACCAAGGACCAAAGGAACAATGATCTTGTGAGAGATTCTACGATTGAAAGTACGAAGAAATTCCATCGTCAGTGTTCCCGAGAACTAACGATCTCAGCCTCATCTATGTGGTGCATTCTCACTTCTGATCTCAAGCTTTACCTCGACATCATTTCTGTCCTGAAGCAGGAGATGGAGGACTGCCGTCAGGCTACCACTCCAGCGACTTGCAGATGAGTTGTGGAGAATTTTGGAGTCATGATCAAAGCTTGCTTGAACAGAGGTGGAGCGCACATTGAAAATGTCAATTATAAGCAGGGTTGGGGTCAATTGCGTAATTAATTACATAATTGATAATTAATTACAATTACGGGTGTAATTGTAATTGAAAATTTTGTATTACAGCGTAATTGTAATTGAATCGTAATTGAAAGCTGGTAATTATGCGTGTAATTGTAATTGAAAGCTGGTAATTATGCGTGTAATTGTAATTGAAGTAATAAATCAATTAAATAATCAATTACATTTCAATTATTTTTCAATTACACAGTGTTTTCAATTTCAATGTGGTTTTACAAATACTACATACATGTATAAAGACTAACAATATTATTGATGATATTGTTGCGGATCCGGGGTGGCGGGATTCTCAGCCGACTCTTGGCGCCACCCTCACCATCGCCATCTCTGGGGTTTATAATGCCGGCCGGTTCGGTACAGGCCTCGGGTCACGCGTCTTCAATCGCGATACCAACGTAATCCTTGTACCTTACCAGTTGGGGGAATAGAACCCTGGTTACAGACTGGTTGTGTCAGATGCCGAGCGTTTTCTGCCAGTCTGTAACCATTTTGGTTTTATATGCCAATCAAATGGATCGTTCCTCGACACGACACAAATTAATCCATAGCGCAACTTCATATGAACCAACCAGATTTATTGCAGAACATCGGGGAACACAACACAAGCAAAATATTCACGACAATGTTTTTATTAACAATCTTTAACCTGTTCTTAACTAGGGAACCACGGACTACAGGTTTCGAGGGGGTCGCTACCGAGATATGCCTTAAACAACGTGCAAACAAGACAGACAGACAGCATGCATGCAAGACAGAGTACTTGGTGATGTCTCATGGATGAGAGGACAGTGTCAAAAGCACGAATGTCGCTCGCAACAAGCAGATGTCCACGGATCCAAGCCGCCAGCTCGAACGCGCCGTGTGGCAAGATGGCGGGCGCCGTACTCTTTCTTTTCCCCACCGCACGCGGTCTCCGCGAGCAAGGTCGGGGTGAAAATGTTTTTGTTTTGTGGGAGGAAATAAATGTGTGCTAATTGCAACGGTAATTGACAATTGATAATTACCTTCGCATTCTGCGAAAGGTTATGTTTTGGTCGGCGTGTATGTATTTATTTATTTATTTGTAATCTTGTGATTCGTATAACTCAAAAAGTATTAAACCGAATTGCATGAAATTTGGTGGGATGATTGGTTATTAGCCAGGAAGCATTCGATTAGATTTTGGGATCGTTCGGGTCAAAGGTCAAGGTCAAGGTCACGAAAAGGTCAAAATCGTCTTTTTACGATAACACGGTCAATTTTTATTCAATTTGCATGCAACTAATGCCAAAATGTTCAGAATTCAACGCCTCATCTTGTGATATGCAATATGACACAATGACGCCCATACTCTTGTTACCGGTTAGGGGTCAAAGGTCACGGGGGTCACGACCTTGAAAAATATGTAGTTTTTGTCATAACGCTGTCAATTCTTGTCCGCTTTACATGAACCCAGCACCAAAATAACAGAATTTAATGCCCAATCTTGTGACACAATGACGTCATAACACATGTCACCGATTGGGGTAAAATGTCGGGGGGGGGGGTCACGCCCTTGAAAAATATGCGGTTTTCGGCATAACTCAGTCAATTCTTATTCGATTTGCATGAAACCAGCATCAAACGAGATTACCTTCTCTTGTTGAAACGTTGTATTCACCGAGCTTGCGAGTGAAGACTCACCAAAACGACGTGAGTTGATTGTTGTTTAGTCCGTAGCCCCCGAAAGTCGGGGGGGGTCATGACATTATAGATATGTGGTTTGTGTCATAAGACCATTCATATGAAACCAGTTCCCCACACTCATACCAAGAACAAAAAAAGTAGTGGCGGCAAAGGTATGCGCTCTATGAGTAACCGTTCTAGTTGTAATTGAAATGTAATTGAAATTTTTTGCGAGCATAATTGTATTTAATTGTAATTGAAAATTTATAATTGTAATGTAATTGTAATTGAAATTTTCAAAATTTTGTAATTGTAATTTAATTGTAATTGATACCTCGTAATTGAGGATGTAATTGTAAATGAAAATTTTAATTGACCCCAACCCTGATTTATAAGCAGTAAAATGAGTGATTTGAAAATGGCAGGGTGTATGCTTTCCATCAATGTATCACTGAACTTGCTACCTTTTGTAATTTTCTTCAATAAAACGTTCAAATAGTCCACTATTTTTGAACCACCCCGTACTTGCCTTTAACCATCAGACTGTTTGATGAACTTGGGTAATTGGAGATGGTTTAATTATAGTAAATTTTAACAGACTTGTGAAACATTTGCACAAAGATACCTTAAAACCGACTGCATACTGTCATCAGCTGAATGCGGCCTTGTCATGAAGTTTCAGTCCATTAAGTTCCGAATCTCTCATCATGGGGTGCACAAAAGTAATGTCAAGCAATGACTGAAGTGCATTTTGCACATAACGTGTGTGTGTGTGTGTGTGTGTGTGTGTGTGTGTGTGTGTGTGTGTGTGTGTGTGTGTGTGTGTGTGTGTGTGTGTGTGTGTGTGTGTGTGTGTGTGGTGATTATTCACTTTCCATGGTACAGTTTTTATTTTCAACTAGCAGAAGCCATGTTAAAAATACCACTATATTAAAAAAAAGAAGAAAAAAAAAAGGAAACCTTTCATTCTTCTGTGAGTTGAAAGAACTGAAAAATGGAAAGTTATATATTTTTTAACAATAAAGAAAAAACAAATGTCAGTAGCTATCGAGGCAGCAGTCTTTTGCACATACACCGCCTGATTTCAATTTTTTGGGTCTGATTGAAATTGTTATAATTTTCACGAAGGTTTGGATTAATTTGAAGAAGCTTTTACTTAATTTTTTTTTTCTCCCCAAAGAGTGTTTCCGTGTTTTTCAGCGGGACAGACAGACAGCATCAGCCTCTTATATATACAATATGGAGAAGACAGCAGGAACCCTTTAGAATCATAATATAATGGGAGTAAGCCTGGAACTTCTAACACGCTTTTCTCCAAACATATTCTGTTCATACTTCCGAAATCTTCACATTATGTGTTCCATGTATCTACGCAGGTGATAGCGGATTCAAAAAATCGAAAACATTATGGAATTTTCAAAGAGGGTATCGATGACGTCACAATCAGCTGCATTCGACGGCAAACAGACGGCAGGGTCCCAGACGACGTACTTTACTGAACGAAGTCCATGAGTTCAGGAAGTTTGTTCAACTCAGCATTTACGATTTTTATCATGCCATGTTGTTATTCTGTTGATGGAGGTAATATAGAAATGATGAATATGTCAAATCGTTCGTGTTACTCATCTGGCACGATGTGTCAAGGCCAACAATCTAAAGCGACCGGTCTCAAACGGTACCATAGGCACCCAGACACGCCACCAATATGAACTGAGCTGTTGAATGCGGTGCAAAACATCCAAAGAAACTACAGTAACCAAGTATTGTGATCCGTCCTGTCCCCCATACACGTCGTAGACGGGTATCTGCTAGTAAAGCATCAGTGGCACACACACACACACACACACACACACCTCCTAGGGAGTGGCAACACACTCACATACACTGTGGTTAAGGTGATTTAAGAAAGAGTCCAAATTTTATTTTACTAATGCGATAGCAAATGCACTTAAAGAGAAAAAAAAATAAGTGCCTTGATATTAAGGTAGGCTTAATTGAGAGATGCTTGTATACCAACGTCTGTGCAAAATTAATATTTTGTTACAGAAAATTTATGACCAGCCCTCATAAATTGAGTAATTTAATGATTCTCCTTCCTCTGAAAAGCATGATTAGTGTGTAGCTGAATGAGATGAAACACATCATGTACAGGGTACATGGTAAGGCTCTTTAGTTCATGTATCTCCAACCATTTATCAGCTCTACTGGTTACTTCAAACTCATGTAGGTGTTCACCTGATGGGTTTTCGACTCACACGGTGACTCCCCCCTTCCAACACAGTCAGATCCGAAAGCCACAGAAGCAACCGACCAAAGCACATACATATGTGATCACAGAGACCATAGCATGCGTCACGGAGAACTGTAAACACATTTTATTCCCCATTCCTCCGGTATCGATTCCGGTTGAAATATTTATGAACCACTTTGTTCATATCTATTTGTCACATCTCTTAGTTATCTTTGTCATCTGCTTACATCAATTCCCTCATTTCAATTGAGTTCACGAGTTGGAATTGGGATTCAGGCCTCCGGTTTCATGGCGGTGTCAACGCCGATTAACTTCCTTGTTAAACAATATTGATATCTCTCGCTATTTAAGATGCGGCACTTGGAGGTTATTTTCCAATTTTTGTTTCATATCTGCTGTAGAGTCATATTGATTTCCCTTTCATATTATAGTGGATGCGTCTCTCACTTTCCTGGAAATGAACATTTGGTTTTTATGAGATTGCTTAACTTGGTGCTTGACAGCCTCCTCTCTCCATATTATTATTTACCTAATTTCATTCTTCATCATAGGGACATACACATTTATCGCGTGCACCAACTAAAGGCGCTCAATTCTATTCCTCCGCGGAGAACAGTTTCCTTCGCATCACAAAAAGTGATGTCAAAGATGCTGCTCAGGAAGATTTTATCGTCAAGAAGGCAGTTGCTCATCGTCTCCACGCACGTCCATCTCTGATTAACACGGGTTCCAGCGCACAACATCATCTGCATAAGCACTTGATTATCGACAATGTTCTTCATCTGGCCAAGGGTACAAACATTTTTTATCTCATCCGACATGATCTATCCTTGAAAGCTTTTTTTGTCGCTGTGATCCAGGCTCGTAGAAGCACTGGAGAAGAATGGAAAGGAACATAATGTAAAAGGGGGAAGAAAATCAACAGCAGAGTAGATGTGAGAGTGACATGAAGGGAAGGGGGAGAAAGAAACATGGGAGGGGGGGGGGAGTGAACAAGCTGCACACAAGCTAACTGAAACACAGCAAAAAGAGGAAGGGGAAAGTAAAGTGGGGATGAACCAGAAAAAGCATAAACCAACTGACAATAACAAACGAAAAGAGGTGAGGTGAAGTCAATAAACTGAGCATGACTAAAATGAATACACAGGAGTAGGCACTCAATACAAAGAACAATCAACACAGACAGAAAACTTTCCCAATAATGGTACCTCATGGAGCTGCTGCAGTGGTGACAATGGATGAAATCAAAAGGTGGTTAATCGAGGTATGCCAACAGTCATGGGAAGCCAAGACATCCTGATGTTTTTAGTGTTAACCCTCTTTTGCTCCGACAATGGGTTAATGCTAGAAACGTCAGTTTCTCCCGACTTCCATGGCGGTTAGCATACCTCGATTGACATCCTGTTGATTTCATCCATCGTTCAACCCGTCTACCAACACAGATTGTCACGAGCCTTCACTAGCAAGACTATACCTAATTATGGGAGATCATCTAATGCAGGGGGGGTCTCCAACCTTTATGGGCGGAGGGCCACAAAACCAAAGTGGTGAGGGGCGGAGGGCCGCACCCAAAAAAAGACGCTAAATTCCGGAAAAAAAAAAATATATATATATATATATATATATATATATATATATATATATATATATATATATATATAATTAATAAGCGGAAATTTAAACAAAAATTAGTGCTGAATATATTTTTCTTACCAACGAATATGATAAATGAATAATCGTGTTAAAAACACATGTCTAATATGAATCAAAATCATCATAAAAATTACAGAACGCTTTGATAATTGACCCTGACAAATTGGCAGTATCGTGGGCCGCATTGTAATGTAAACTTAATATGGCACCGCGGGCCGCATAAATCCGTCTAAGGGGCCGCAGGTTGGAGACCCCTGATCTAATGTATTCTCTAAACATTCAGGGAACGTAGAATCCGACTCAAATCATGCTCCAAAGCGTCTACTCTTTCTATCTAACCTGTTCAGCACATCTGATTAACCAGGTATCAATAAAACTATCAATAGTCTCGCTGGTTATAAAGCAGTGAATGGCTGTGTTAATATTTGCCAATACAATAGGATGTCATTTACATGATCGCATATGGAACAGTTGGCTTAACATCTCCTTTAAAGCGCATGTTGCTCGCATTACATCAGGTGGCCGTGATGTTCAACCAGGTGGCAATTGTGGCAACTAAAAATAAGTAAGACAAAGACAAAATTAATGTTCAATGGCTCTGCAAAAATGGAAGAGATGCAAAGGAATCATGGGAATATTGAAGAAAGCAGTAATTACATTTACTGTCATGGGAACAGCGGTGCCTTCTGGTTAAAACCATTGGCATCCCAAAAGTTGTGAATATAAATACAGCCAAAGGTAGCAGTAATTGGGATGTCGATTCTATTGCACCATAGATTCCAAATGTCTCTTGTGCGCGCAAAACACACACACACACACACACACACACACACACACACACACACACACACACACACACACACACACACACACACACACACACACACACACACACACACACACACACACACACACACACACACACGTCGATGTAGTCGTAAACCAAGTATCATGTGGAGGGATGAAGTTGGAAAACTTACAAGAGTCCAATGACCTCAAATCGCATCGAACATTACAGAATGGAAAACTCTTACGTAGACCTTTGTCGTGCAGTGCACTGGTGTGGTCAAGTCAAGTGTCAGGTGGCAGTTTTAGTCAAATCCGATAAACCAAAGATTTGGCTGAGTGCTCCGAGCCCAAACGGAACTGCCCAAATACTTATTCATTATAAATGAACAAATTACATTGTATTCCTTGACACATCAAAGCAGACTCATTCTGTTTGAGCCCCCTTTTGTTCGATCCACTGAAGCTGTGTTTGTAGCACATCGATGGCCTTATCAATTTGCTCACTTTCACCGCTCACATCAATCAGTGAATTGTTTTCGGGATGATAATACCCTCTCCTACACATTTTCCCTCCCTGCAATAAATAATAATATCACTTCCCTCCCGAGGGACTTCAACGCAGTTGTCTTCCATTGGACACATCAAGCCTGTGCAATGAGTGCCAACCTTTAGCTGTTTGTCCATGCTCTATCCTATTTAAATGCTAAGCATCAAGCAAGGGAGCGACACTTACAATTTTTTAAAGGCTTTGGTATGATTCGGCCGGGGTTCTAACCTCCGACCGCTCAGATTCAGAGCAGATGCTCCAAACATCACCGAAGCTGTTCATAGGATAACAAGGGAAAATGTTGATGAAATGGAGATAAAAATTCAAGAGGCATTCAATGAGCATTAGGAAAATGATTATACGCTCTTCTTCTTATTCAAACCTTCATTGTGTTAATTAATGTCGTATCGCACAATGCTTTCTGCAGAATTTTTTTTCCAATAGAGCGATTGTCTGTTGTCATCAAAAGAGAAAAGAGCATCGGTAAGCAACAGACAAATTAACGTGAGACACAGGCCATCAAAACAATGCTTGAAGTTTACCTATCAAATCGTGGATGGATGAGCAGTTATCTCCGAGGAAAGGGCACTGGAGCTTGGCACACAGGCAGGTGGCACTCCCACCGAGCTGCTATACTGGCCTCACCTGCGCCATCAAACTCAGCTCCAAGGGCAAATGCACAGATCATTAGGCTAAAAAGACTGCCCGTTTTTCTTCTCCGCATGTGGTTTCCCATTCTGAATGCTCAACCAGAAAAGTTTAGCAGCAATTTTCTACAAATGTGTAAAACCACTCCATTAGTGGTTTAATTCAATGGATGGAAGATAGTAAAGTTTGACAATGTCCAGCAGCCAAGGATGCTTTCAATAAAGGACAGGACAGGATTGTGGAAGTTCAGTCCAAAAAAGGAAAGTTCAAGTTCGATTTTAAAATTAAAGAGAGTCACAAAAGCTGTGCATGAACATTGAATGGTGCTTTCAGAGACATTGATATCAACATTATGTTTTCCCTGGAATCTGCAAATGAGTTGTTAATGATACAAAATGCTTCGGAAGCTTGCTAACGCGTCCTCAAACCATTACAGCGTTTCTTTAAAGTGGTTCATTGGTGAAGTAATCAACCAATCCATTACCTGTCCATCCTCAACAAAAGACTGCCACCAACACCATTCCAAAGTCTGCTTCATTTGGCTCATCGGTGGAGGATATCACATTCAAAGCTTATACAGCCATGTTCACTTGACTGCGAATTTAAGCTGGAGGAAGCACAAAGCATTTTTCTGCTCAAAAAGTTCAGTATCATACAATCTCATTACTCGTAGAAGCCAAGTGGTAAATGGCTTAATTGTGAACCTTTACCATGGTTGATGGGCTGGCAGGATGGCTAAGAGATATGCACTACTAGCCTCTAAGCTGGCTAGCCTGGGTTCAAATCCTGACCGAGCTATAAACTGTCATCCCAGTGTTTCACAGGCAGGGTGAGGCATCGATGTGTATGCAATTACTCGTATGGATGTTAAATTGGGCATCCCGTCTCCTGATGTTATTGGTGAACGTGTTTCAGATTTCCTTCACGAAGAGTCGGCGAGTTATCAACGACACTGAACAAATTCCTGCCGTAACTATAATGCTGGGAAGGCAATGGCAAAGCACTCAGTTTAACCCTTGCAATGACACTGCTTCAGCAGCACTGATGCTCTGAAACAGATTATGGTACATACCATACCATGGTTGACTATGGGTTACTTCCTGATTCATGTGACAATCTCAGCAGATGCATACCTTATCAAAACTATTCAGAGTTAGTCATTAGGTACACACACTGTCAAGGATCCCACAAAGTATGCAGTAATGTGATCTCTGATTGGTAGATCACTGCATTAAGCCTGATGGTCCTGCTGTATGTAATTAAGGTCACATAAAGAGCACATTACAAGTGTAAAAATAATATATTTTTGACCCTTTTCACCTATCCCCACTAAAAGCACCGATGCCCCCCTTTACTCCTATCTTTAAACCAACTCCTTTCCCTTTCCTCCCCTACCTTCATTCTCTTCCATTTCTGAATTTGTCATTTCAAGTACACACCAGAGAATTTGGCCTTTACCCAAAGTGCTGGCTCCAAGGCCTCGAGTGAACCATAACATTTACATTGAAGATAAACATTCATCCCTTATGAAGGACAGTGTGTTGCTCAAAACATCAACTCACACTGGCAGCAGATTGTAGTTATAGTCAGATCAGATTCCACCAGGAACCATAACCAGAGAAGGAAACCCGGTGTTGCATCACAAAACGCCGACATATCGAGCTGGGCATTCGAAAAATAAAATCAGGAAATATTAAAAAATAAAAACTATATTAAAAATCGCTTTTAAATTTGTGATACCTCTTCTTCCTTATTCATCTGGGAATATAATTATTGCCTCAAAGCAAAAACACTGTTTTCCTCAAGCAAGTTCAAGAAGAAATTCCTTGCTCTTCTTCAGATCTTTCTCAGGTGGTAACCAGCCTTCATCTAAAAAAGGGTTACAACTCTGATCCACCAAACTACCAATTGTCAACGTTCTCCACATCACACATAAAGTGGTGCAATCCGTCATAATATAGCAAAGCAGGATGGGCACAGAGCTCATCATGGTGTACAAAGCCTACATCTGAAGTACTATGGAGCATCATTCTCCACTATGGGCTGCTTTAGCTGTTTCGGTTCTTGGTGCCCTGTAAATGGCAAAGTCAAAGGCTTTTGTATTATTGGCATCTCCATAAAGAAGGCCAAGTCCCATGCAGGACCTGCTTCTCACCTGTTGCAGGCAGGTTGGTGCAATCTCAGTTTCTATTGTCTCTCATCTGGCCTCGCTCCTTCTGCGCTCTCTTCACTCTGTTGACCTGTCAATTAACTTGGGTCACATGCGTCGTTCCAGAAACCTATGCCCCTTTTCACTCCCAAAGTCTAAGTTCAAGATAGTTACCTCCATTCCTTGAACTCTCCTTTGTGGGAAATAACTGCTTGTATCTGTCGTCTCACGCCCCTCTTCCGGTGTTTCAAGAGCGCCGTTGTTGAGATATTTTTTGGGCCTATGCTCGAGTAAAGGTGCTGGCATCTGTTATGATGGTGAAAAGAGCAAATAACCACATGTCCCTTCTTCTTCGAGGCAAATGGGAGAGGGCTCCGGTTCTATGACACAGACTTGGTTTGTGGTTAGCGATTCAGAGCACATGGATTGCAGCATTCATTCCCCCCGAAAGACACTCACCCATATTCCGCTTTGTTTGCACCTTGAAAGTAGAATAGCTCTCGTAATTCCCTGCACACCAGGCAGCTGAACAGTTGTAATTCTAGTGCTGCACTGGGGTGAACTGAACTGCCAGAAACCAAACACCATCAAAGAACCTATGTCATCATAAAAGTTCATCAGCTGCTCATCAGCGCTACGACAAGGATGACAAAGATATGCAAGGCATTCCTCCATCTGATTCTTCATGATAAGGTTTCAAGACTTAGTGGGGACCCCTAGTGCCTCCTTCACCTTCAGTGGCCGAGGTAAAAAGCCACAGATTCAGTTCTTTATTTCCATCTTTGATCAAGAAGACGTCTACCCAGACCCAGGAAAAGTGGAACGATCCAGAGCTCACTAGATCCGAAGAACGTCTGCACACTTCGCAGCATCACATTTTGTTGTAACCCATCCACAACCTTTTGAGATACGATGCTATCTCTCAATGATGAAGAAATACTTTTAAAATTCTCTTATCTGGATCTGGATCCAGATCTTCACCAAAATATAATCAATTGGTCCGTGTCACACATCCAACCTGTTCACCAAGTTTCGTCCGAATCCATCCCTTACTTTTTGAGATATCCTGCTCACAGACAAACAGTGGGACCCCTAGTCCCCCTAGTGGGGACTAGGGATAAAACCATATGGATTACTATTATTCTCTTTAGTATATAAATCTTTCCTGATTTTTAGCTCACCTGTAATTTAGTTCAAGGGAGCTTATGGGATGGCATGCCATCTGTCCATCCATCCACAAACATTTGCAACTTGACCACAACCTTCATCACCCGGTATGCACCAAAGTATATTCACGGCATTAACAAAAACAACAAAAAAAAAATATATATATATATTAAAAAAATCGGGCCCGAAGAGGTTATATGGAGGGTTCCTCTCCAAAATATGTATTATCTTTCTTCTCAGAAACTACACGTGCAATTCCAATGAAACTTGATGACAACCTTCATTACGCATGATGCACCAAAGTTTGTTCAGGACATTAAAAAAACAAAAGAAAAAAAAATCGGGGTCTGAGGGGCTTGACAAACTCAACAGCCCCCCAAAAGAGGTATTTGCTTTCCTCTCAGAAACGACACAAGCAATGCCAATGAAACTTGACCACAACCTCCATCACCTGTGATGTACTAAAGGTTGTTCACGACATTAAAAAAATTAAAAATTGGGGTCTAAGGGGATCTAAGGGGCGGTTTCCTTACAAAATATGTATTACCTTTCTTCTCTGAAACCACACATACATTTTAATGAAACTTGACCACAACCTTCATGACCCATGATGTACAAAAGTTTGTTCACACCATTAAAAAACATAAGGGCAATACCCCTGGGCACTCAACTGGTAGGGGCTGGATAAGACAACCAGGAAACCACTGGTAGGCTTGGATGGCCCAAAAAATATGGAAGGGGTAAATAGGAAATACCTATGGATTATATTTTAAAGCTGTGAACAAACTTTGGTACATCATGGGTTATAAAGGTTGTGGTCAAATTTCAAAGGAGTCATGTGTGTAGTTTCAGAAAAGAAAGCAAATACATAATCTGGGAGCAAATACTTACACATTTAAGCATATGAACTGTGTTTCCTGATTGTCTTGGGTCCCACGCCTGCATTTGATTTTTCATTATTTATTTTCATTAAATTTTTCATTCATTAATATTTTCATTTACGGAGGCTTTAAGACGGTTCTGTGATTTTCCTTGGTATATCGACTTTGATATCCGTTGGCACAAAATTACCATGCTTCCCCATTACCTCGGGTCACTCACCTTCATTTATTTTTCACTTTATTTTTTTTCATTTGTTTACATTTTCATTCATGGATGTTGTCTGACGATTCTGTGATGATTTTCTGGTGTACTGGCGGAATGCAAAATTTCAGCCTTCTATGTTTTTCAGCCTTCTAAGGCACGAATATTTCAAATCAGTCAGTGGTTTGAAAGAGCTTTATATATTAGATACGTATGTATAAAGATTTTTGTTGGGTGTATATATATATATATATATATATATATATATATATATATATATATATATATATATATATATATATATATATATATATGTGTGTGTGTGCGTGTGTATATAGAAATGTATATTTATATACACTCCCGGTCAAAAGTTTTAGAACACCCCTATTTTTCAGTTTTTATTGAAATTTAAGTAGTTCAAGTCAAGTGAATAACCTGAAATGGTACAAAGCTAAGCGGTAAAATGCCAGAGGTTAAAAAGAAGTTTAGGTTACCAAAAACTGAAAAATAATGTAAATTTCAGAGTTGTTAAAAAAGGCTCTTTTCAGGGATCAAGTAATGGGTGAGCAACTGCAGCTGTTCTGCAGCATTGGAAGTAAATTAAGCCTTGAAAGTTGATGTAAACATTTCCTACAGGTGTCCTAACTTTTGTTGATTAGATATAACCCCTCTGTCTGTGTAAAAGAAGTGTTGGTACAGCCTGTGTTGCTGCCCCCTCTGATGCATTATTTTGACAATATTGCACTGCAGGAAGCAGTATATTGCTATCATAACGGTGAGAAAAAGACAATTAACAAAGGAAGACAGCAGACCATTATAACCCTTCAAAGTGTAGGTCTTTCCTTTCGAGAAATTGCAAAGCCAGCCAAGGTGTCAGTGAGTACAGTTTCCTACACCATCAAAAGGCACTTCGAAACTGGAAGAAGCTCTGACAGGAAGAGGTCTGGCAGACCCAAAGCCACAACACAATCAGAAGACAAGTTTTTGAGAGTCAACAGCTTGCGTGATAGGTGGCTCACAGGACAGTAGCTTCAAGCACAGTTTAACACAAGATGAAGTAAGGAAGTCTCAGTTTCAACTGTGAAGAGAAGACTTTGAGCTGCAGGTTTGACAGGTCGAGTGGCAGTAAGAAAGCCATTGCGAAGACAGCAAAATAAGAAAAAGAGGCTTGCCTGGGCCATGAAGCACAGGCAATACACTCCTGAAAACTGGAAGAAGGTCTCATGGACCGATGAATCAAAATTTCAAATTTTCAGTTCATCACGCAGGGTTTTTGTATGCCGTCGAGTAGGCGAAAGGATGGTTTCTCAGTGTGTGATGCCAACTGTCAAACCTGGAGGAGGAAGCGTGATGATCTGCGGCTCTTTTGCTGGATCCAGAGTCGTCGACTTGCACAGAGTGGCTGGCACCCTGAACCAAAAGGGCTACCACAGCATTTTGCAGCGCCATGCAATACCCTCTGGTCTATGCCTAGTTGGTCAGGGGTTCATGCTGCAGAAAGATAACGACCCAAAACATACCTCCAGGCTATGTCAGAACTACTTCAGAAGAAAAGAACAAGACGGTAGGCTTCAAATCATGGAATGGCCAGCACAGTTTCCAGACTTAAACCCCATCGAGCTGGTTTGGAATGAACTGGACAGAAGGGTGAAAGCAAAGCAACCTACAAGTGCAACACATTTGTGGGAACTTCAGCAACAGTGTTGGGAAGAACTTTCCGAACAATATTTGATTTCCATTGTCGAAAGAGTGCCACGAGTATGTTCGGCTGTTATATCTGCAAAAGGTGGCTACTTTGACGAGTGAAAAATTTAGATTAAATTTTGTTCAACAAAACGATTCCAAGATTTCTTTTTTATCTGCAATTGTTTCTTTGTTCAATGCTTTAATTTCAGAGTACATTGAAACATTAAACAGCTTAAATTTCAGTGAAAACTGGAAAAATGGGGGTGTTCGCAAACCTTTGACCAGTAGTGTGTGTATATATATATATATATATATATATATATATATATATATATATATATATATATATATATATATATATATATATATATATATATATATATATATATATATATACATATATATATATTTTTTACACACATATATAAAATATATATATATATATATATATATATATATATATATATATATATATATATATATATATATATATATATATACATACATACATATATACATACATATATAAATACAGTCATCCCCGCAATATCGCGGTTCACCTATCGCGCCCCGGTTCATCGCGGGTTTTCCCTAGGAACCTAATTTTTTCTGCGGATTCCCCCGGTAATCTACTCTATAAATGGCAGTCCTTCTATCTGTTTGTCTGTCTGTCTGTGTTTGTTTGTAACCAATAAGCTCCTGGACCAGTGAACCGATCTTGATGAAACTTTACACACATATAGACCTAACATTCAGCTCCAGGATGCGCTAAGTGGCTTTCCATAAAAATGAAAAAAAATATTAATATAAAATAAATTAAAAAAATTAAATTTCTATAAAAAAAAAAGGCTTTCGAATAGTACGCCGGCGTATTAATCATAACAAAAGGCTTCATGGTTAAAAACGCTAGGGTTTTTTGAAATAACAAAATGTTCGTATTCGTTGACTTTTTAAACATACACATTCTCCTCCTGTTGTTTGAATTCTCGAACTGCACGCGCACGGCAACAGCTAACTGCTGATAGATCTGCTCATGAACGAGCTAGGCAAGCAGAGTCGGCTGCAGAGAGAGAGAGAGAGAGAGAGAGAGAGAGAGAGAGAGAGAGAGAGAGAGAGAGAGAGAGAGAGAGAGAGAGAGAGAGAGAGAGAGAGAGAGAGAGAGAGAGAGAGAGAGAGAGAGAGAGAGAGAGAGAGAGAGAGAGAGAGAGAGAGAGAGAGCATCGCCAAACTGCAAATAGAGCATCACACCGACGGGCGAGAGAAGCACAAAACTCACGTTCCAGCTTTCTCGGTCCGGGTTTTGGCAGGACATCAAGGACAGTTTCCACTACTGCTAGAAACATTGAGTGGCTCAAGGCCGCCTTCAACTATGACCTCTCTGAGGATTACGGCAGCATAAAGCCTTCCTTCCATCAATCTGAGGAATAAAAGAAGCCTTCCTAATTTTCTCCAAACAACTAAAGCCCCAGTCTTACTAGCGTGAGGAAAATAGGGCAAATTTCCCGGGTATTACTGGGTACTTCAGCTTGCAATATATAAAATATAAATTATAACGCGTGGCGCTCGACCAGTCACACAACGCACGAGACAACTATTCCACACCATGTATGTATAGAAACCAGGCGTAGTGGCGTGCGCCTGTAATCCGGCTACTCGGAGGCTTGGGTTGGAGGATCGTTTGAGGACGGGTGCTCTGCAGTGGGCCACGCTATGAGAGGGTGTAGGGCAGCCCGGAATCATGGCGAAACCCAATCCTTATCCCTGTGTCGTAAGAGGCGACATTTTTGAAATATCATGCTATACAGTACTATGTCGTTTTTGGCCCTATCTCAATGGTGAAGAATCACTTTTAAAATTCAATAATTATAACATCCAGATCCGGATCCAGATCTTAACCAAAATTGAATATTTCTTCCTTGGCACACAACCAACATGTCCACCAAGTTTCGTCCGAATCCGTCCTCAACTTTTTGAGATATCGTGCTATATATCGTTTTTGGCCCTATCTCTCAATGGTGAAGAATCACTTCAAAAAAATTCACGTAGTTGGATATGGATCCTGATCTTTACCAAAATCTAATCAGTTCGTCCTTGTCACACACCGAACCTGTCCACAAAATTTCACCCGGATCAGTCTTCAACTTTTTGAGATATCCTGTGTACAAACAGACAAATAAAGAGACAGACAAACAAATGGAAAGGGGTGAAAACATAACCTCCTTCACCTTCGGTGGTGGAGGTAACCAGATGATTCTCAGTTGCATAAATATTCAACCCCTTTGCCGAATTAACCCTAAATCACTTCAGAAGGAAATTATTTGTTTGATATATTGCAAAATAAGTGTAATAATATTAAATGTCCGTCTGTTTGTAACTGTCCGTCATGTAACTCTTAAACTGCTGGCCAGTGTAATGATATTGTGAATTATATGCTTGCTTGATTGGATGTATTCCTCTAGCCTGGACGTGTGTGCAGGTGCAAATAAATCTGGCAGTTGGTCCGGGCAAGGTGATCCCATCGTGTCCGTAGTCATTACATGGTATCAGAAGTGGGATTTTCTTCATCAATGGTGATGAAATTTAAACCACCTGGTTATCTCTGGCTAGATGGGAATGCAGCTGAGAACTGGCAATGCTGGAGTAAGGACCTTGACTGGTATCTTGAGGATGCCGGCCTCGAGTCGACGAGCAACAGTCAAAAGGTCGCCATCTTGTTGAACTGTGCTGGGCCAGATGCTCTGCATGTATACGAGAACCTCCCGTTTGAGTCAGTGGTTGCTTCAAAGGTATTCAAAACTGTCAGAGGCATTCGAACCTTGTCCATGAGCGATTCAAGTTCTGGGAATTCGCCAAGTCTGAAGGTCAGTCATTCTAATCGTACTTGAATAAGCTGCGCATCATGGTGAAGGCATGCGACTTCACCGAGACTGATAACATGATCAGGGATAAAATCATTTTTTCCATGCGCAACTCTCCTATTAGCGGAATGACACTCTCTCCAGCTCAACTCTTCATGAACAGGAGGCTAAGGGATAAATTACCTGTTTACAGTAAAAGCCTCTAGCCAGGTGTCATATCAGATGCTTGTCAACAGCTCTGGGACCATCAGAGGCAGGACACCAAATTCTATCATAGAGCGGTGAAACCTCTTATGGAGCTCCAAGTAGGTGATGCTGTCCATGGCAAGACCAGACAGGGCTGTGCAACTGTAGCCATATCTAGCAAACTTTCCACACCAAGATAGTACCTCATTACTACGGCCAATGGTAGGTCCTACCGCAGCAATAGGTGACACCTGTGGAAATCTCCATCTGAGCCAGTGACCATTCTCCCACTTCCAGACATTGGAGAATTAAACATTCCTCTAGAGCAGCGATTCTCAACCAGGGGTAAATTAACCCCTTGTGGGTAAAATTTTTCATGGCAGGGGGTAAATATATCATACCTGAAAATTAAGTTATGACGATTTTTTTTAGCAACTTCAAACAAAATCAATAACACTGTTATCGTCGTGATGTGAGACAGACAACACATAATACATTATAACATACAGACTCACATTCTATACAAATTATTCTATCCAGACTCAAAAATCAACCCCCCCCCCCACTGCAATTTTCTCTTTTTTTTCTTTTCTCTAATGAAATTTTTTTTTTTATATTGACTCCTCCGATAAATATACCGGTTGACTCAATGAATCAGCAGAGTTCCCACTGATACGTATGCTTCTGGTATTTTTGTTTGATTCTGTATGATATAAGTGGACTGTATGTATTTTTTTCATTTATCAAAGTTTATTTTGTGCAAAACCTTCATAATAAAGTTGTTCCATCTTTTTTTCTGTGCCTCTATGTCGGCTATGCATTTTTTTTGCATGGGAGTAACGGAGTAAATGGTGAAATACATCAAGCCGACGGGGGTAAATATCAGAGGAAGGATTGAGAATCACTGCGATAGAGGAAGCTCAGAGCACCGTGGACATGGCACCAACACCACTTTCAAGCGGAGAACTCCCAATTTCTTCAACCTCAGAGCCGCAGGTCGCAGCGCACCCGGGCCTTGCCTCAAAGGCTGAAGGACGACGTTCTCTCAAAATCATATCGCTTGGCTTTTGAGTATTTGTTGGCTGGTAATAAAGTTTGTTTTTGCTCTTTTTATGGAGCATAAATGTGCTTTTACTATTTTCAGTCTTTCTCTTCTTACTGAAAGGGGAGATGTAATGATATTGTGAATTATATGCTTGCCTGATTACCTGTATTCCTCTGGCCTGTGAGTGTGTGCGCATGCACCAATAAATCCGGCAGTTGGTCTGGGCAAGGTGATGCCATCGTGTTCGTCATTACAGCCGGACCCCATTCAGAATGCTACCAACCAAGTCATCTGATTTGAGAGGCACAATGACACCATTTTTCACCCCACTCTTTGGGGGGGAAGGGATGGGGGATTTCTACAAAACCCCATTTGCTACTGTTGACATGGCAATATTCTACATTGTGTTGCATTTTCGACTGAGCAGAGCTGGGCGGTGTATTCCCCCCAAAAAAGTGATGCAAAAGCATTTGTTTCTTTTGTGTTTTGATGAATGAATTGAAAAAATATAATCTCCATTTCGAAGATTTTCAAATACAAGGCCTTTTATACAATGCAAACAACATGCCGGGGAAAAAACAATTAGTCAATACCGAGTTCATTTCTGGCTTTGTGCATCGTGAATGCAGCAATTGACTTAGCCTGAGCAGAGTCACGTGAAGGGAGCATTATCAATTGTGCAGTTTGTTTAATTGCAACCAAGATAAAAAGTATTTGCTTGTAAGTAATATATGCTGAAATGCACACGAAAGCTGCTGACAGCGAGAAAAGAGAACAATGTTTGTGACAGCAGAAGAAATGCAGAAACTGAAGAACAAGTACGAATGAGGCAGGAAACAAATGCAAAACATCAGATATTTACAATATCTACAGAAACCGAAGAACAAGTAAAAAGCTCACCTTTGTGGAAACATTTCCAACAATACTGTCTCTTTCAGAAGATGAGAACAATATTTGAAAAAGACCATGAAATAATCAATAACTGCGCTCTTGAAATAGGAAATGGCACCTTCCCTTTCATAAATAACACAGATGAAATTGAAATTCCTGTCAAAGTTATGATCGATTGAAACAAGGTGGAAGATCTCATTACATCCACCACCGAAGGTGGAAGGAGGTTTTCTTTTCACCCCTGTATGTCTGTTTGTGTGCAGGATATCTCACAAAGTTGCAGACAGATTCTGATTATTTTTGTGGGCAGGTTGGGTGTGTGATGAGGATGAACTGATTAGACTTTGGTGAAGATCCAAATCCAGATCCAGCTACTGGAATGATTTAAGTGATTCTTCACCATTGATAGATTGGGCTAAACTGATTATATATATATATATATATATATATATATATATATATATATATATATATATATATATATATATATATATATATATATATATATATATATATATATATCACGACATCTCAAAAAGTTATGGACGGTTTTGGACGAAAGTTGGTGGACAGGTTGGGTACGTGACAACGATTTTCATCATCAATCAAATCAAGTGACTTGATTTTGGTGAAGATCTGAATCCAGATCTGGATTAGAGAATTTTTTGATTTGTAAAGCGATTCTTCACGATTGAAAGATTAGACTACAAAACGATATATTGTATGACATCTCAAAAATGTATTGGGCCTGATATGTTCGATTGGATCAGGCATTGTGTGGCGGAGGTATGCGTTCTACTGAGTGCCCTTCTAGTTTCCCATGTTTGCGCTTGTGGTCCGTGTTTAGACCCATATTATATGGAGAAACAATGTGCCTGACTCCAAAGAACGATCATTCCAATACCACAAATAACCTTGTTTTGCAACAGCTGTCAGGTGCATCATTGTCAGTTGTTTTGCAACAAACAAATTATCTCAGCATCACATGAAATTAAATTGTCACAAATATTTGAAAAAAAAATGGATGGTGCCCAGGAGAAATTACAACTGCATTCAAACAAAGCAATGGTTGCTTTCATGATCCATAAAAATGAAGAGCGATTGGAACTTTTCAAAAAAGGTTTAAGTTTTATGCATGATGCTTTCAGTTCCACGATGCATGAAATGTCTTCACCAAATAACAAAAATATTGCAAGAAATCAAAATAATAAAGCTGACATACCAAAACTATCAAAAAGAAAGAGAGACCAGTTGAGAACAGCTATCACAGACTTTGTCAGAAAAAGATTCTCACATTGAGGTCCTCTCCCAATCACTTAGTGAAAGTATGTTTGAAGAAGATGCTGAATTATCCAAAAACAAATGATGGGCTTCTTCCAAATACTAACCGATTGTTTTGCATTGCAAGTGTAAAGTTCCTAAAGTGCAACGTGCATCATTTTTTTTCTTTTCTACCCTTCCATCAGTTTGTAAATGTATAACATCATTCATTTCTTTCAAAGCTGTAGTTTTCGTTGTTTGTTTGCCTACTTTTTTACATTCTTTGTTTAGCTTTAGTTTTCATCTTTCTTTTTGTCAGACATGTTCACAATTTACATGGCAAATGCGGGCCATTACTCATTCAGTTATTGACAGCAAAATATGAATCTCCCACAGTTAGAAGTTGCATTACAGTAAAATAGGGATTTCAAAATAGTACTCTTGCAATAGAAGCATTGGTCCAACTATTACGTGCCCGTAAAAAAAAAAAAAAAAAATTAAAAAAAAAAATAATAATAATAAATAAATAAACCACACAGGCCGTTTCCTCGCTCTCGCGTACCCGTACGTGCGTGACTCGGAAGTTCGATATTATTCACAGTTACGATTATTCGCAATTTATTTTTAATACCCAATTATTCAATTAGCGCCAACGTATTTTACCTTTTCGCAATGTCATGGCAAGGAAAAACAAAAAGAGAAGAGAAGAGAGAGAAAAAATTTACTTCCTGGTTCAGAGCATACCAGCACTCTGATGTTCCCGAAATTTATACACCGTCTAATATGAAAACGATCATAAGTTGGCCATTGTGTTTATCTATAAATGCGCATAAGAAATCGAGAAATTATTAGAATACACGAAGTCATCACCCTCCGGAAGCCCGTACGTTATAACCCGTAATGGAGAACGCGGCTGAGCTTCCCTTCCCCATCGGCCATGCCCACGCAACAACGTGTCTTGTCATTGGTTTGGTAAATAAATGGCCATAACTTGGGAAGCACTTGTCCGATTAATATCAAACCTTGAAAAGGCACATCCTCAGGTCCCCAGAAATATACCTGGCAAGTTTCAATTTGCAAGGCAAGGGACCAGAGGTTGTCGAGAAACAGCGGTCACACACACACACACACACACACACACACACACACACACACACACACACACACACACACACACACACACACACACAGCTGGAATTATAGATAGATGTGTAGCTTATCGAGAACTGGTGGTCATACATTTTACACATTTTAAATAAATAGCTTCTGCTGCTTAAAAGGCTACTTCATGAGTCTCACAAGATGTCTTGTCATTAGGTTGAAATATCACTTAGCACGAACATGTTTAAGTGGGCCAGAGGCCCATGGGTTTGCTATCACTTTATAAATTCATCTTGCTTTCCCATTTATCTACATGACTTTGGGTCTGAGTCATAGTGATTGGCGTGGTGACTAAAACTGCAAAAGTCCATTGTGACACTGGTTATCTCTGCCCAGAGGGCAGGGTAACCAGCTAGTAACTGTAAAAGGTTTCACCTGTATGTAATCAGCGGTTAACTTAAAAATTAAACTTCCCCACTTTTCGAAGGAGTTTTAAGGTGCAACTCACTTGGTCAGCCAACAAGGCAAACATGAAGACGGAGGAGCTTTTCAAATACGTCAGACATAAAGTGGTGAAGAAGCACCATTCAGGAGAGGATTGTAATAAGATTTCAAAGTCACTCATTATCCTTTTGAGTACAGTGAAATCCATCATGAAGAAGTGGAAGATGTATCCGACCACCGAGACTCTACCCAAATTGGGCCACCCATCCAAACTTAGCAGCTGGACGAGCAGGAAGCTGGTTCGGGATTTCACTGTAAATCCAACAATGACTTTGAATTATCTGCAAGGCTCTGTGTCCGAGTTGGGGGTCAGTGTTCATCAATCAACAATTTCCCATTCCCTTCACAAAGCTGGCTTTGATGGGCAGGTGGCAAGAAAGAAGCATTTACTGAAAAAGACAAATGTAAACCTCGTATGGAGTTTTCAAAAAAAAATCTGAATGATACTGCAGGCTTGTGGAGAAAAGTTTTGTGGTCAGACGAGACAAAAATTGAACTTTATGGTATAAATTTAAAGCATTGTATCTGGCGCAAGCCTAACGCTGCACATCACCCAGTCAACACCATCCTCACTGTCAAGCATGGTGGTGGCAGCATCATGTTATGCGTCATCACGAATTTTGATTTGTGCATATTTTTTGCAGGTATTCCAGACATGTAACCTTCTTCAACTATAACAGTGTTTAGTTTAATCTCTTCGGTTATGAATGAAAAAATTCATTTGGAAAAATTGTTAATACATAATTTGTAATTCATATAAATGTGGCATTCTTGGTCACGGTTGAATACTTTTGCAGGTCACGGGATATTCGTATTCTAGTGTTCTGCCTGAAGGCATAGCCAGTACTGCTGAAGCAGTTCCTTGGCAAGGGTTATGCTGGGTGGTTTGCCAGTGTAGGAATTTGGAATCTGTTCATTATACCAATGATAGCTTACCTACTCTTGAGATAGGACACATTGGGATCTTTAACTTTAACATCCACCAACTAATGCCTGCAGACAGGGCACCAGTTTAACCTCCATCCGAAGGATAGTACACACATTGATGAATCACCCTACCTATAAAACACAGGGGAGGTTCTATGACTATTTGGGGATGTATCTCAGCTTACGTTGGAGGAGAATTTGTTAAAACCAATGGGGCACCAACAAAAGTATAAGCAGATATTACAGCACCATGAAGCTCCAAGTGGAAAATCATTTAATTGGAAAATTATTAATTTTCTTGGAAGATAATCATCCAAAATGCACTTACAATATCGGATAACAATATTTAGAGAACAAGGTTTCAGCTGGTGTGCTCCAATAATTAGAATGGCTGACAGCTAGTTCTGCCAAGTTTGATAGGGATGGTCGATGGACTGTAATCTTCAAGTCTCGCCATGACTGTTCAATTAGGTTCAAGTCAGGAGTTTGACTGGGCCACTCAAGAACATTTATTTTCTTCTTATTCAGCCACTCCAGTGTGGCTTTAGCTTTGTTCTTCAAATCATTGTCCTGCTGAAATGTGAATCCCCTACCTGATTTCAGATTCATCGCTGACTCAAGTAGGTTTTCATCAAGGATTCTCCTATACTGTGCACCGCCCATTGTCCCTTCTATCCTGACAAGCTTGCCAGCCCCTACCGATGAAAAGCAGCCCCACATCATGATGCTCCCACCACCATGTTTGAAATTCGGGATGGTGTTGACTGGGTGATGTGCAGTGTTTGGCTTGCATCAGATGTAACACTTTTAATTTAGACCAAAAAGTTAAATTTTTGCCTCATTTGACCACAAAACATTTCTCCCCATGCTTGAACTATCATTAAGATGCTTTTTCACAAGCCCACACAAGCTTATAGATGCATCTTTTTCAGTACTGGCTTCTTTCTTGTCACCTGTTCGAAGTGGCCAGCTTGTGAAGGGAACGGGATATTGATGATCAGAACCTGGTAGAACGGGATATTGATGATCAGAATTTAACACCAGGGGGTTGACTCAGCCTGTCATCCTTCCGAGGTCGGCAAAATGAGTACCAGTGTTGCAGCCAAAAGGCTGTGCAGGAAGCGAAAGGGTATTGGTGTGGTGCAGGCATGATGGGCCGAATGGCCTCCTTCTGTGGCTAAATACCTTGTAAATCCTTGAAAATGATCACTCACCTCCATCTCAGGCATAGTGCCTTTCAGATCTTTCAAAGTCATTGTTGGATTTACAGTGACATCCCAAACCAGTTTCCTGCTTGCCCGGCTGCTGAGATTATATGGGCGACCTAATCTGGGTAGAGTCTCGGAGGTATGATAGGTCTTCCACTTATTAGTGATGGATTTCACCACAATTAAAGGGATAATGAGTGAGTTTGAAATCTAATAACCCTCTCGTGAAAGGTACTTCTCTACCACTTTATGTCCGACTTATTTGGAAAGCTTCTCGGTCTTCATGTTTGCCTTGTTGGTTGACCAAGTGAGTTGCACAACAAAACTCCTTAGATAAGTGGGGAAGCTTACCTTTTTGTTTACATACAGGTGAAACTTATCACACATATTTTGTAACCTTTCAAACAAATAATTTGCTCCTGAAGTGATTGCGGGTTAATTTGGCAAAGGGTTTGAATACTTATGCAACTGAGAATCATTTGATTTTCGCTGTTAATCTAACTTATTAATATTTATCTGCATTTGCTTTAAGCTGTCTTGCCTGGGTTTGAATCCCGATCCAGCTATAAACTGTCAACCCAGTGTTTCACAAGCAGGATGATTCATCAATGTGTGTGTTGTATCTCGGATGGGGGTTAAAACTGGGCATCACATCTGCCGGAATCCCCCCTCCCTTTTCTCCCTCTCATCTCCCTCTCTCTCCTATCCCTCTCTCTCCCATCCTTCCTCCATCCTTAATAGCGAACGCAGTGAGCTTCATACTTAACGCGTGCACGTGAGATAATGGGAAACAACAACAACAACACAATACCCCTGGCTATTTGGAATCCGTGTCGTTGGCTATGACCTTTTTGCTTCCGGTTGTTGTTAAATGCTGTGCGGTGTATAAACACGATTGGGTTTTATTTCTATCTTGTGAATATTATTTAACGTGTGCACATGAGAGAATAGGAAACAACAAAAACAACACAATACCCTGGCAATTGTGAATCCGTGTCGTTGGCTATGACCATTTTGCTTCCATTTTTTTTTTGTTTCCGGTTTTTGTCATGGTGAATGATGCATGCCGGGAGATCATGACCGGAAGTGTTTATTTATTTATTCAATTATTTTTTTCTCAAAGTTAATTTTATACTTCCGAAAGTGATTTTTTTTTCATGACAGGAAGTGTTTATTTTGTATTTAACATTACTGGGAGTGATTTTGAAACTCTTTTCGGAACTTTTAATTTTTTTTATTCTTGACCAGAAGTGATCGTTTATTTATTTATTTATTCAATTATTTTTCCCCCAAAGTTAATTTTAATAAAGTTATCTCCCGCATCATCAAAAAATATTTTTAAATCATGATTTACATTAATTGATCGCTGATCCCGAATCCAGGCCGAAGTAACCGGAAATTGCGCAAGTGAAAATCGCAGCAAGTGAAGAAGGAAGTGAAGGTGTGTGCTTTATACGCAGGTCTCAATAAGGTAGATGCTGATTGGTTCAACCGTAATAACGTCACGGTTAATCCGAACGCCCATTGGTCGGCTCATCATCTTCACCTCGAGCTCCCATTGGCTGGAGTAGAGTTCGTCGATGATTGACGTTTGCAAACACATCCTGCAAAGAGGGGGGATTGGTTTCCCCTAAAGACCATTCACCATTTGTTACCGTACTTCCCTTGATCTTTCCATGCTGAAAGAGACACAGAGACCGTACAAATTCCTTTTGACGACATAGTATTGGATCGGTGGTAAGGATGAAGGTTGCTTCCAACATACGTAAATGAAACGAGCTCCGACCTCGGCTTAATATCCTGAACATATCTGCATTGTACTGGTCTGCACAGATAGGGTTGGTAACCAGGTGCTGTGCAATGGCAGATGAAGCAGGTACAGTGGCCGGTGGTTGCTGGATATTTCTACCTCCTCGCACTGGTTGTGTTCTAACCCTCACAATCTTTCTTCGAATCGCCAAGGGGACATGTTGTTTGATCCGATCAGCCAATCTTAGTGTTGTGCTCCCCACGTACCGAGATTCACATCGGCACTTAAACTCATAAATAACATTGCTGGTTTGTGAGGTGGGTAGCACATCCTTGTTGACTGACATCAGCAAACGGCGAGAGGTAAAGATTACTCGGGGTTGCACAGCCAGAAACGTGTTGGACACAATATGTTTGATTTGTACTTCAAACCTTCGTGATGATTGCCCTTTCCAGGGCATCCTGATATGGACTGGACATTTGTCTGGACCAATCTTCCGATCTCTTGTCGTGTTTAGAAACTCGTGCACGTATCTCTTAACGATATGCTCAGGATAACTATTCTCACCGAGTATATTCATGATTTTGGCAATTTCAGCAGGAAGATTACAAGGTGAACAAATCCTCTGTGCTCTGTTAACCAGGATATTGATCAAGGCAATTTTGTTTCTCGTGGACCTGTAGGAGTCCCACCGAGTATACTGCCCTGTGAAAGTCTGCTTCCGGTAGACGGATGTTGTGAAACCAAGGTTGGATCGATCAACCAACACGTCCAAAAAACGGTAACGTGTTTGACGATTCCAGCTCCGTGGTAAACTTCAGCGCTGGATGGAGAGTGTTGAGCCATGCCTGGAAATTGTCACATCTGGTCCGAGACTCAAACAAAGCAAAAATGTCATCAACATACCGAAAGTATACGACGGGGGAATCGACCCCTTACCGACCAGTCAGTTTCTGCATTTCATGATAGCCGACAAAGATATTTGCAAGAGCTGGGCCGAACGGAGAACCCATGGCCACACCGTCTGTTTGAACATACATCATGTTATTAAAACTGAATTCCACCTCCCTTGTTGCTGTGTTCATAAATTCAACGAAGACGTGCTCCGAGATCATCGGTTGTTCCAGATCGGTGTGATACAGGAAACGTGCGCATATCTCAATCGTCTCCTTCAATGGTGCATTCGTGAACAAGCTTTTCATATCAAAGGATGCCATGATGTTGTCCTCACTTCTCGGTGTTTTAGCTCAAATTGATTCTGCAAATGTGAAGGAATCCTTAAGCACAAAATGAGAAAGTGAATCCAACACTGGTTGCAGTACCTCTCGCAACCACTTGGCAAGTTCATGTTGTGCTGATCGCACCATGAACAGTACGAGTCTTCGAGGGATATTGTCCTTGTGAATCTTCGGCAGGCCGTACATTCTTGGACGTTGGGCTCCAACAGGTTTAATTCTGTCGTACACCTCCTTTGATAGTTCTCCACGTTTGAGAAGCTGCAACAGTCGTTTGACGATCTGACCTTCCACCTGAGGCGTGCGATCATGTTCCGTTACATCGCCCATATGTTTAAATTTGGTTTCCTCTTTCAGGATGTCCATCATCTTGTCGATGTAATAGATCTTATTCATGATTACCACTCCGGTGCCTTTATCCGGTTTGCAGATGTGAATGGCAACATTTCTCCTCAATCCTTGTATTGCCAAGAGAACATCTGTTGCATGTGAAAATCCACGACGTCATTTGGAATTCCGCAGTACGCATGTGCGAGGTCCGATAGTCTGGCCCTCAGCGCCTGGTCTGCTTCGTTTGACACAGCCTGATGTGTTGATAGTTGAGTATACAGGAGTTCAAACTCGACAAAAATGTCTTCCTTCTTGATATTCTGGTTGGGAATGCCGAAGTTAAAACCGTGCGCCAACGTGAACCTTTCAGTGTCAGACAGCTTATCGTCCGATTTATTGAGGACATGCCGGGATGAGTCTTTGATCAGGGAACTGAATCGTTTCACCTTCAACCAGTCGATTGTACGATCGCATTTCTTCTGCGCTGCCATCTCTGCACGTTGGTCATTCGCTGCAATGTATCTACATAACCGGATTGTGTCACACAGCGACATGAAACCACGTGCTTCATTCCAGGCATTGCGTCGGAAGTGACGTAGGGCGGACCGTGTGCGATTCAAGCGCCCAATCTCATCCAGAATAAACATCCGCTCCACTGTAGTGCTGTGCTTCATTTTAGAACTGATAATGCGCTTTGTGATAAAGCCTGGGACCACCTTGTGCCGCAGACAAGCCCGGAGAAACGTCTTGGATAACTTACCTGTACGACACTTCCCATTAAGCCGAACCAAGCAATGAAGCTGCACGACTTGATATTGTGAGTACCGTCGTTTAAGATAAATAAACACATGTTTGGTACGACAGAATTTTAATATGGATACAAACAAACACGACATAATAGTGACCGAAGCTTTTCATGCTGCACTCTTCAGGGTAAAAATCGCAGCAAGTGAAGGAGGAAGTGAAGGTGTGTACTTTCCGCAGGTCTCAATAAAGGTAGACGCTGATTGGTTCAATCGTAATGACGTCA
>NC_140978.1:31218500-31243500 GCF_056783735.1 Eptatretus burgeri | reverse complement strand
TGTTGGATATATTGTATATGGCGTTGGTCCCATGTCAATCGGCTGAACTTTAAAAATTAACGTTACGAAATCAAGTGATGACGTCATAATTCGGAAACCGGAAGTACAATTATTTTACATCGGTTACATTTACAACCGCTTCATCGCGGTTCACCTATCGCGCCCCCGGTTCATCGCGGATTTTCCCTTGGAACGTAAGTAATTTTTTCTGCGGATTCCCCCGGTACATCGCGGTAATAATATATAAAATATAAATTATTTAAGCAACAAATTATAACGCGCGGTGCTCGACCAGTCACGCAACGCACGAGACAAAGTTTCGCTTGTGAACTTCGAATATTTTCTACGTTTTTTCTCCAAGCCCTACGATGCCGCCGAAACTCCCTGCACCTTCTAAGGCTTCTGGCAAGGAACCGAAGCGCCAGAGGAAGGTCCCGGGACGCTCCAGGAGAAGGTTAAGGTAAAGGTGCTCGATATATGCTTCGGGAAGGAAAAAGGTTTGCCACCGTTGGACGAGCACTGCTCATACCCAGCACCTCAAAACCAACCAGACCAGACTAGTCGATCTCCGACACCTCAAACCCAATCACTCCCAAACCGACCAGACCAGACAAGTCTATTTTTTGGGAAGGCGTCCATTCATCGCGGATTTTCACTTAGCGCGGGGAGGTTTGGAACTAACCCCCGCGAGAAACGGGGGATTACTGTATATATATATATATATATATATATATATATATATATATATATATATATATATATATATATATATATATATATATATATAAAATATTGTTACGGATTTCAGAATCCGGTCTGATGAATGCATCCACACATCCAGGTCCTCAGACAGTTATTTCCTTTAATGCATGTTCAGATCAGCCCCATCCCCATGTCTAATGGGATTTTAAATATGATGCGTTGAGAAGGGTAATAAATAGATCCCCTCTCTTATGGGAAGCTTATTTTCTTTACGACAGACACGTTTACACACATTTCTTTCGCGAGCTCTGATGCTGGCCCTCTTTTCCTCAGCAACGTTCTTTCGCAAGCTCTGACACCCGCCCTTATTTTTCCTCAGCAACATTTATGCACACATTTATTTTGCGAGCTCTGATGCGTGCCCTTATTTTTCCTCAGCAATGTTTATGCATGCATTTCTTTTACGAGCACCTACGCCCACCTTTTTTGAGAGTGCACGGGTTGTCATGGTAACCGTGTTTAGGTGAAAGTAAGTCAACTCCCCCCCCCCCCCGAGAAGCATCTGCTCTCTTTCTCTTTCCTGTAATTTTGATTGATTTTGCCTGAGCAATTATTCATTTCAGTTGCTTTGAATTAATTAATTCATTTACCTCAGAAAATATAGTTATTTTTATTTATTTATTTTATTATTAATAAATCATCTGTCGACTTCCATACA
Source organism: Eptatretus burgeri (assembly GCF_056783735.1). Taxonomy (NCBI): domain Eukaryota; kingdom Metazoa; phylum Chordata; class Myxini; order Myxiniformes; family Myxinidae; genus Eptatretus; species Eptatretus burgeri. The sequence continues at coordinate 31,242,080 of NC_140978.1, read as the reverse complement.
GTCCGTGTTTATCCATTCCTTCCATTGGTCTAGCATTGTCCGAACCACGATAGACTGAGAGGTAATTACCACAGATTTGACCAAAAAAATCGTCGGCCCGCACCAGCGGTTAAAACGCTTGGCCGCCCTAATTAAAATCTAATCAGATAATATTGGTGCTTTGCCGAGGGCGCGCTCCCCGCTCAGATAACCACATGACCTCCAGTTAAACGGAATAATTCGACGGTGGACACTGGAACTCGTGGTTACCTGGGTGGCGTTTGTGGTTCTAAAACAACCCACCGTACCACAACGTTAATTGTGAGCGGTGGCCCCAGGTCCGGCTCTTCCAAGGACAACCAGGGACTTGGTGATAATACATTATTTCATAATTGAAAGGTTTTTTTCTCATTGTGATCATATAATTTATTTTGCCTTCCTACCTCTGGTGTCAAACCTTCGTATTGCCATTGAAACTTGAAGAACACGTGCCAAGTGGCTTCACCAAGCACTCCATTAAACAGTTGAATAAACTTTTAAAAGCAAAACGTTTAATTAACCTCCGCCATCTTCGAAGATGGATGGAGGTTACTGTTTTCACCCCTTTCTGTTTGTTTGTTTGTTTGTGAACAGTATTATGGAAAAACTCCTCGACGGATTTCGACGAAACTTGGTGGGGGGGGGGGGGTTCGGTATGGTTCAAGGATCATGCCATTAAATTTTGGACTTGGTCCCCCGCCCCCAAAAAAAATTGTTGGAGAATTATTTTTTGCATTTCTACATGTTTTAAGTGACTTCCAACCCCCCCCCCCCAAAAAAAAATTGTTGGAGAAAATTTTTTTTTTTTTTGCATTTCTACATGTTTTGTGATTTCCAACCCCCCCAAAAAAATTGAGAATTTTTTTTTTTTGCATTTCTACATGTTTTAAGTGATTTCCAACCGCCCCCTCAAAAAAAAAATTGTTACCCCCCCCAAAAAAGGGGGAATTTTTTTTGGGCATTTCTACATGTCTTGTGATTTCCAACCCCCCCAAAAAAATTGTTACCCCCCCCCAAATAAATTGTTAGAAAAAAAATTTTTTTTTTTTGCATTTCATGTTTTGTGATTTCCACCCCCCCCCCCCAAAAAAAATTGTTAGAGAAAAAAAAATTTTTTTTTTGCATTTCTACATGTTTTAAGTGATTTCCAACCCCCCCCCCCCAAAAAAAATGTTGGAGAAAAGAACTATAACTCTGTCAGCACTGTTGACATCATATTTAATGAATAAGATATCAGGTTCACTTGAGTGACCCAGCAGTATTGGCGGCGGAGGTTTTGCACTCTCCCGAGTGCTCCCACTCTAGTTTTCATTTGTATTTATCTAAGCCAAAGTGATGTGTCGTGTAATGGAAGAAGGTACAAAAAAGGGGAAATGTCGTGGAAAATAAAATTTCACATTTTCAGTGAGCCAGCCACCACATGTTGCAACACAGAACACCATGTGGCTAAAAACACACATGAGTGCCCCTGAACTTTGTTCAAGTATTCAGTGACAGTGCGAATATTGTAATGCACTTGCCATGTGGCTTAAGCATTCCAATGAAACTGTTGATAAGAAACGGCCCACCTGGCAAGCGATTAGCAATCACTGAACCGTCATATTAAACATACACCTCCTGGATTCCAGAGACGCCAAAAATGTCATATATGAGGTGTGTTCAAAAAGTATCCAACCTTAATTTTTCATGCGTAAACAAATGAAGCTCGGGAGGCGTGGTTTGGTGCACGTATGTCGACGATCCTAATCCATATGCGTGAATATTTTCCCGCCTGCAGAAGCTGTCAGTCGCCGACAGACCGCCGATGAGTGAGGAAGTGAAAGTGAGCGCCGTCGGATTTTCGTTTTTGACAAAATGACGGAAAAAACTTGAACAACGCTACTGCATAAAATTTTGTGTAAAGCTTGGTGATTCCCAAGTGGAAACGATCCGCAAGATTCAACAGGCCTTAGGGAACAAAGCAATGGGCACCACACAGATAAAAGAGTGGTACAACCGCTTCAAAGATGGTCGCACATCAGTGGAAAGTGAAGCACGTTCTGGTGGGCCCTCAACATTCCGAAATGAGATCGTCATTGACCAAGCGAGGACCCTGCTGATGCAGGATCGTCGAATCACGATCAGAGAACTTGCAGACGAGGCGGGCGTCAGCATTGGATCCGTTCATTCCATTGTGGCTGAGGATTTGGGCTTAAGGAGAATCTCAGCGAAGTTCGTGCCAAAGCTGATAACGATCGAGCAGAAGCAACTCCGTTTGGAGATCGCACAGGATATGCTGGAGACGGTGAACAGTGATCACTGGCAATGAGACCACTGTGATCCGTCATTTTGTCAAAAACGAAAATCCGACTGCACTCACTTACACTTCCTCACTCATTGGCGGTCCGTCGGCGACTGACAGCTTCTGCAGGCGGGAAAATATTCACGCATACGGATTAGGATCGCCTACATACCGTACGTGCGCCAAACCACGCCTCCCTGGCTTCATTTGTTCACGCACGAAAAATTAAGGTTGGATACTTTTTGGACACACCTCGTATGTCCAAATTGGACAAACAACCACATTTGTAGGAGTCTGAACTGCTTGTAAGTTCGATTCTGGAGCTTACATTTTGTAATTCTGCTTAGTTTTTGACATTCTCATGGTGATCGCGTGTGTAGAAATGAAATAAAGCAATGAACGCTGGCGTCTCAGGGCATTTATAAGCATTGCAATGTACCCAGCGATTAATAGCTCTGATGAAAAGGCATTCAATATAATGAGTGAGGAAAGTGAAACAAAAAAACCCTTTATTGTTAAGAAATAGTTGCAGCCTGTTCCAAGTCAAGGCAAGGTTGAGCAGGCCAAAAAAAAACGGCGGCTTCATATCCCAGTGAGGTTACCTGGATATGCCTTAAGACCCCATAGAGAGCGGTGACCGAGGATGTGACAGACAGACAAACAAACAGACAGAGAGGGGTGAAAACAACCTCCTTCATATTTGGTGGCAGAGGTAAATATCATGCTACATATCGTTTTTTGGCCTGATCTCTCAATGGTGAAGAATGACTTCAAAAACTAGAAGGGCACTTAGTAGAGCTCATACCTCTGCCACATAATGCCTGATCCACAAGAACGCATCGGGCCCAATAACTTTTCGAAATATCATGATATATAATCGTTTTTGAGCCTCAATCTCTCAATGGTAATCACTTTAAAATTTAAATAATTCTCATATCCAGATCTGGATATTCACCAAAACGGAATCAATTCGTCGTGGTCACACACCCAACCTGTCCACCAAGTTTCGTCCGAATCTATCCACAACTTTTTGAGATATCGTGATATATATCGTTTTTGGCCCTATCTCTCAATGGTAAAGAATCACTTTTAAAATTCTGGTAGTCCAATCCGGATCCAGATCTTTACCAAAACCTAATCACTTCATCCTCATCACACCTAACCTGTCCACCAAATTTCATTCGGATCCATCCACAACTTTTTGAGATATCCTGCACAAACAGAGACAAACAGACAAACAAACAGACATAGAGGGGTGAAAATATAACCTCCTTCTCCTTTGCTGGCCGAAGTAACAATGGCCAAGCCCAAGGTGTATGAGAATTGAACCCAGGTTCCCTGCATCATGAGCTGGCGGTTCAGATGGGAACACAAAAATGGCTGTTAAAGCATGGTGTACAGGATACATATTTGGCATCAGGACTTGATCCAAATGCTTGAGAGAATACATTTCATTCAAGCTATTTTGCAGAGGTAATTGCTAATAGGGAGGTAATTGATAATTACTCAGACAAAAAAGCATTGGATGAACATCTCATCATAATTGCAGTTCGGAGCCAAAGACGGCCGTTTACAGGTGACATGTGAATGACCTGGGCCTTAAATTTGTTTATAGTGTCAGAGCTGCTGAACGAGCCAACAACCACACTCAGAGAAAGCAAGCAGTGTAATCTGGTGTCATGGAACCCCCAATAAGCCCAGACCAGTTGTTAATAACCACACAGTCCAGGCCTGAATTTGTAATCTGTTCATGAAAGACATTGCAGGATATTTGAAATCCACCAATCACCAGTGCTAACAGATGGGACACCCAGCTTCACGCCATTGAAATCTGGACAGTGCACAAAATTCCTCGCCATGCATACAAAACACCAGTGTGGAAGTTTAAAGCTGAGTCAGGATTCAAACCCAGGCTATATGGCTCAATGGTGAGTGAACATACCTCTATGTCTAGGGCTGAGGCTATCTTGTCAGCCTACATAAATATCTGGTGGTAGAGAGGAGTGAAGGTTACACAGCTGGGACAAGTAAGCATGAGGGAACATGTTCAATTCCTCTTGTAATTTTCCTTCATTGCCATCAACATTTCCGAGACTCCTAGAGATTGTGAAACGTTATGCGATTTGTTGTTGCGTGATGCGCCAGTTCATGCTCGCTTACATTCGAAGACTAATACGAAATGCTGGAGTTGTATAAAAAAATATATTTCCTTTTCCAATCATTTTTCCTTTGTCTTGGTTTCCTTGCTTGGTCTTGCATTTGATATCAGATAATGAAATATTTGCATTACTTGGACCAATCGTGATAAAGTATTGCCCATTCATTAATGATATGTTTACTAATAGCCACACGTCTGCTCCATCACCTGTGTGGGTTTCTTGCCACGGGTCACATGAACGACACATCATGGAAATATATTGTCATCATCATTCATTATTATTAACAAGCCTGGTTTTGGCTTAATGTTTAAAGTGGCTGGCTTAGAGTCTTGAGTTGGAGGAAATGTCGTGCCGTTAAATAACATCAGGTGGGTTGGCTCAGCCGATTATCTGTCCGAGGTCAGCAAAATGAGTATCATCAGTGGCACAGCCATGGTTTCAGCAATGATGCAACCAGCATCCACAGGCTGCATATGAAATAACAATGTTTATTATTATTATTATTATTATCAACTTAATGTTCCTAAGCAAATAAGTCTGTGGAATGTACCATAAACAGATATAGTCAAACCCAGTGACAGTACCAGGGGCCACAGTTTCAGAGTAAGGAGGTGAGTTAGGACCGTAGTAAGGCAGGAGTCTCTTATTCAGAGTAGTTCATGTATGGAATGGTCTTCCTGGAAAGGTAGTACAGCAGAAACGGAAGATAGGTTTGTGTTAGATAGGTACGGAGAAACATTGCGGATAAAGGGGGTACTGTACATGGAGATTGGCAGGACTGTAGGTAGAGTGGGTATGTACACGTGATTGGATATGTGTGTAGTGATTGTGATGTCTGTGATTGGGTTTTATCAAAAGGTGAATGTAATGTCAGTGTTTGTTCATTCCTCACCCTACAACCATCTTCACCCCCCCTCCCATAACAAAACACCCTGGTGATGTAGCTGTGTCCACCACACTCTTCTCTCCGCTCCCCTTCCTCCAGTGAACATAAGTAAACAAACTGATATATTGAATCAATATAGTGTTAATAAAGCATAGACATGATGGGCCAAATGCCTTCCTTTTGCGTCCAAGTTCCTCGACATATCCTTGCAACATCAGTCATCCTTTTTTATAACCAATTACATCGCTTCTTTTGATTGCAGATCCAAGTCTGCTTTTTATGCAATGATAACTGCATGCAGCATGCAACAATTTTCATGGCAAGGAAATCGGCTGGTCATGATCGGTCACAAAGCCTCCTCGTGTGTAAATGGAAAATCGGCGCTTCACACGCAATCAAACGGGAGAAACTCATGGCTTTCCAGTAACTTCGTACCCCCGCGGCAAAGAGAGCTCCAGCATTTATTATTAAATACGAGCGAGCGAGTGAATTCTTTTTCCCTTGCTTCGCCTCTCATTTGCTGTCATTGTGTAAAAAAAAGATCAAAGGGCATTGTTTTAAAAAAAAAGCAAAAAGAAACAATGAAATTAGTCAAACTCAATAGGACACCTTCAGGTTCTCAAGAGATATATATGTATGTATATATATATATATATATATATATATATATATATATATATATATATACATATATATATATATATATATATATATATATATATATACATATATATATGTATATATATATATTTATATATATATATATATGTATATGGAGCCTGGTGTTGGCGCAGTGGTTAAGGCAGCGGCTTGAGATCCAAAAGGTCCTGAGTTCAAGCCCCGTTGGGCCACTGAATTAACACACCAGGGGGTTGACTCAGCCTGTCATCCTTCCGAGGTCGGCGAAATGAGTACCAGTATAATGGGCCGGTGTATACCCCGGTTAAAATAGGTGTACCATATCCCTGTGTCATAAGAGGCGGCCAGGGTTGCGTCAGGAAGGGCATCCGGCGTAAAACATGTGCGAAATCACTTTGCAGATCATACGGATGATCCGCTGTGGCAACCCCGAAAGTGAGAAGCCGAATGAATATATATATATATATATATATATATATATATATATATATATATATATATATATATATATATATATATATATATATATATATATATATATATATATAAAAATCTAATTCCTTTAAGGAAATTAGCAATCAGAAGTTGCTTTGCAATTGCATGTTCACGACGACTCATAGCTCAAAGGTAAATGCAAAACATCAGAGACAAACAAACAGAACAGTTGTATTACAAAAAGATCAACACTGCATCAGGATAACCCCATCGGCAAGCTCTCAGCCCAACGTGACCTTCAACATGGTGTATTACAGATAGGCGCAAGCTTTCCTTCAAGCTGCAACAAAAGTCTGTGATTATGACATTGTGCGTGCATACTAATATCATTCGTGTACATTATGATTGGCACAAAGTTTATGACTTTTGAAAGTATTTACGTACACAAATGTATTATTCATTTCAGCCACACATGGCGGCACATATGGGTCGAGTGTGGGGTTAATAAACTTCCCTCATTAAGCCCTTTTGCTGCCCAGAGTATCCAGTTTGGACTACCCAAGATGCCCTTTTCTTCAAGTCATGCTGTTCGAGCAGGAATATAAAAAAATAAAGAAACAAGTGGTGCCAGGCACAACAAATCCCGTCCATTTAAGGCATAAAGTTATCTTGGGGATCAAATTTAAATTTGATACATCCTTAACCTGAATGTTGATTATAAGGAATAGAATAAGGAATATTTTAGTCTTAGTTTGAAGTCAATCAAACCATTTGTGACGAAGTTATGACCGTAAAATGATTTTGATCTTTTCGTGAACTTGACCTTTGATCCAATTGGACCCAAAAGTTAATGGCGTCGTCCAAGGTTCATTGCCCACCTGTGGATTAAATTTCATAGTGTTTGCTAAAGCCGTTTTGCCGTAAAGTTACTAAGAGACAGACAGACAAACAAACAAAGTCATAGACTGGTACTTACGAAATAGTCAACTTGACCTCTGACCTTGCTAATAAAAGCTGTCTCTAGAGAAGGTAGCGACGCAAACCAGAAGTTTCTACGATGATTGTGTACGAAACATAAAAATCGTAACGTCGACCGAAGCAAAAATTTCCATTTCTCCATACAATTATTTAATATTATTTTATCAAAGTCACAAAACCGTAATATTCGGCCATCCACCAACAATCTTTACATAATCCGACGGCTTAGCGAGTCAGGCATGCGACGATAACCTTTATTGGAATAAAAAATGACTTTCAAACACCATCTTTATCGAAAACACTGTCAGCGCGCACACGCAAAACCTTTACGTGACTCAACGACGCGTCTGCTCGAGCGTGCTGCACCACGTGATGAGCCGTGACGTGGCAAATGAAATATTTTTTATACAATCTTAAAACGTCTCCAAAACATCCAATTTTTACCAGAATTTCGACAACCGAGTGTTAAACATCCTAAGCGATTGCAAAAACCAAAGACAAAATTAAAATTGAAGTTAAAACGAACTCATAACGTCGACCGAAGCAAAAATACTCCATTTCTCCACATAAATTTACGGAATTATGTTTGACCTCACTGTGACCTTGACCTTTGACCGATTTTGACTCAAATCTAATCAGCGCTAGCCATCAACCTCCTGAATCACGTGGTGTAATTTGACATTGGTAGCTTCTTCCGTTCTCGAGTTATCGTGCCTACAAACAAACACACAAACAAACAAACACACAAACAGAGGACGGAAGTCATCAATATACTTATGAAATCTTTAGATTTCGTAAGTAACAAACAGACAAGCAAGCAGTCATAGACTGGTACTTACGAAATCGTCAACTTGACCTCTGACCTTGTCTAATAAAAGCTGTCTCTGGAGAAGGTAGCGACGCAAACCAGAAGTTTCTACAATGAATCTGTACCAAACCATCAAAAATCGAATATTTGACCTCACTGTGACCTTGACCTTTGACCGATTTTGACCAAAATCTAATGAGCGCGAACCATCACCCTCCTGAATCACGTGGTGTGATTTGACATTGGTAGCTTTTTCCGTTCGAGTTATCTGTACCAAACCATCAAAAATTGAATGTTTGACCTCACTGTGACCTTGACCTTTGACCAAAATCTAATCAGCACTAGCCATCACCCTCCTGAATCAAGTGGTGTAATTTGACATTGATAGCTTCTTCCGTTCTCGAGTTATCGTACCTATAAACACAAAACACACACACACAAACAAACAAACACACAAACAGATCATGGAAGTCATCCATATACTTACAAAATCTTTAGATTTCGTAAGTAACAAGCAGTCATAGACTGGTACTTACGAAATCGTCAACTTGACCTCTGAGCTTGTCTTATAAAAGCTGTCTCTAGAGAAGGTAGTGATGCAAACCAGAAGTTTCTACGATGATTCTGTATCAAACCATCAAAAATCGAATGTTTGACCTCACTGTGACCTTGACCTTGGACCGATTTTGACCAACATCTAATCAGCACTATCCATCACCCTCCTGAATCACGTGGTGTAATTTGACATTGGTAGCTTCTTCCGTTCTCAAGTTATCGTGCCTACAAACAAACAAACACACACAAACAGATGACGGAAGTCATCAAAATACTTACGAAATCTTTAGATTTGGTAAGTAACAAACCGGACGATTACAATATCCCGCTCCCTCCCTCTGGGGGGGGGGGGTGAGTCACGGTGGGATATTAATCTATATATTAAGGCAGCCGGATTTATCCGTCTGTTCTCTATTTACCCCCATTGGTTAGACAGCTGGCCTGACTCCACTCATAATTGAACCCCCCCCCCCCAAAAATCAAATTATATGTCCGCCATTTTGGTCACTACTTATAAGGCCTAGGCCCTTATGCTTCATGCCTTTGGTGTACGTTTGAAGACTGAACAAGGTGTCTTCTATCATGAAATAGAGGTACATTTTGTGGAAAGAAGATTACATTTTGATTGCAACCCATGCAGAGGAAACGAGGAAACGCACGTTTTGTTCGAGAGCGATTGAGGCAGTGGTCTATTATTCACCGTCCAAAGAAAACTTTCACACTTGTGCAAAATACCGGCAAAAAAATGGAAGGTTGTTGTATGTAATTTTGGTTTTCACAGAGGTTTGCAAGGCTGACTAGAATGTAAATAAATAAACATAAAATATAAAAATGTAAATATAAAATAAACAAACATACATGGCAAATTGGAGGAAACGAAGAGTGGGTTGGTAGGAATCGAAAGAGGGTTTTATTTTTATTTTTCACAATGCCTGGTGAAGACGCTCTTCGAGAAATTGTCAGTGACACAAAATGGAACACAATACTGGGATAGATATTTATTGCAAATAAGACAACTTTAAACTCGGTGATTGTGGTAACACTATTATTAAATACTAGCAAATACAACCTGTCGCTTTGGTGATGGGAATATTAGGGGATTGGGGGGGGGGAAGAGAGGTGGGAGGGGAAGAGGGAGAGAGCAAGAGCGAGAGAGGGAGAGACTTTGACTTTTGTATCTTTGTATTATAAGAATAGAAAAGAAAGCCCCCAAATGGGAGTTACATTTTAATTTCAGAGAAAGAAAGAAAATGAAGAAACAATTCCTGAAGAAAGGAAAGGATGAATCGGGTGGATTATATCCAAAACATTTCACAAAAGGATAAACATTCCTCTTGGACTTTGCAAATAACTTTTTATACACCATTTTGATTCGAACTGTGGAAATCCTTCAGTTCCTGAAAAGAGAGCAAAATCCAATTTAACACGACTTATTACAAGATTTTGGAACAAACACAAAGCATCTTCATCATTTACTCCAACACCATCAAGTTTTCTTTTCCTTGACTTCTACGAGGTGTGTTCAAAAAGTATCCAACCTTAATTTTTCGTGCGTAAACAAATGAAGCGAGGGAGGAGTGGTTTGGTGCACGTATGTAGGAGATCCTAATCCGTATAGTGAATATTTTCCCGCCTGCAGAAGCTGTCAGTCGCCGACAGACCGCCGATGAGTGATGAAGTGTAAGTGAGCGCCGTCGGATTTTCGTTTTTGACAAAGTGACGGAAAAACTTGAACAACGCTACTGCATCAAATTTTGTGTAAAGCTTGGCGATTCCCAAGTGGAAACGATTCGCAATATTCAACAGGCCTTCAGAAATGAAGCAATGGGCACCACACAGATAAAAGAGTGGTACAACCGCTTCAAAGATGGTCGCACATCAGTGGAAAGTGAAGCACGTTCTGGTAGGTCCTAAACATCCCGAAATGAGATCGTCATTGACCAAGTGAGGACCCTGCTGATGCAGGAACGTCGAATCACGATCAGAGAACTTGCAGACGAGGCGAGCGTCAGCATTGGATCCATTCATTCCATTGTGACTGAGGATTTGGGCAAAGCACACTACATAATATGTGTGCCACGATTCGAGAGGATCGCACACTGACCAGGCTTGCCAATGCATCAGGTCCGATCCAGCTGCCGTTTGGGCTGAGAAGATCTGTGACAGATTTAACGCCCTTGTCGGTAAAGCATTGAATAAAACACCTATCAGCAGGCATATCATGGAAAACGGAGTTGTAGAACAAAGGTTCTTCCAGAAACATCTGTTTCGTGTAAGAATGTGTCGCTCTCGTTATTGTCAGAGCTTGCCACGCGTTTAGCATGCTCGGATCGAAACCAGAGAGTGGGGATGTGTCGATTTTGGAAAGGTCCATCAGGAAAAGAGAGTGGTCATAGCCTAGCCTCCCAGCCTGTTGCAAAAGGTGACGAGCGACGTTGACCCATTGTGGAGAGGGTCGCGAGTATAGCATGCGAAAAGCAACCGAGAGTCGAAAGGCCATTAGCCGGCTCGTTATGTCGACCAGGCCTTGTCCTCCATCGGTCAGTGGTAAACTGAGGACCCCAGGTCACAGCCAGTGTTTTCCGTCGCAGAAAAAGGAAACGAAGCACTTCTGGAGCTGTTGAAGCAACACGGCTGGAGGATGCAGCATGAAGAACCTGTGCCATAAGGTAGAGGCCACCAGTGTGTTGATGACCAAGACCCTTCCACAACATGACAGTTGTGTGATTAGACCTTTCCATTTTTGCAGTTTACCCTCAACAAACTCGAGCAGACCAGCCCAATTATTTGCTACTGTGGTATTATTACCTAAGAACACTTCAAGGTATTTCACACCATCATTGGCCCATGACAGTGGAGCAGGAAGTCTTGGAGCCAAGTAGCACAACGGACCGAGCCAAAGGGCGCTCATTTTGTTCCAATTTACTTTGGCTGAAGAAGCCTTTTCGAATAAGGATAAACAATAACGAACGATGTTAACGTCATTGATATCTTGTACGAATACACACATGTCATCGGGGTAGGCCACTACCTTGATGGGCTGTTCAAACTGGGACAAACTAACCCCTGTTAGTCTACAGCGCAAAGAAACCAGTAGGGGTTCGATAGAGAGAGCATAAAGCAACCCGGAAAGAGGTCAACCTTGTCTAATTCCCCGGTTAACAGACAAAGGTGCAACAAGTTCATTGTTTATCTTAAGCACACTATAAATATTATTGTATAGTAACTTAATATAAGAGATGAAGGTTGAACCAAGTCCAAATCGCTCAAGTACTTTGACAAGGTACCGATGGTCAACACGGTCAAAGGCTTTCTCCTGATCAAGGAGAAGTCCTAAATCTTTCGGGTTTTCCTTGCACAGTTCAATGATGTCTCTCACAAGGGAGATGTTGTCATAGATGGAACGTTTTGGGACACAGTAACATTGGTCTTCCTTCAACAACGAGGATAAATGAGGAGTAAGTCACGATGCCAGGGCTTTTGAAAATATCTTATAGTCCATACATAACAGGGAGATAGGACGCCAATTTTCAATTCTCAGCATGTCTCCCTTTTTTGGGATGAGGGTAAGAAGAGCTCGTCGGCAACTCCGAGGTAGCTCTTCAAGCTGGCAGCTTGCATTCAAGGTCTTAATGAGTTCTGGACCCAATAAGTGCCAAAACTTCTTGTAAAATTCGGTTGTAAGTCCATCCAAACCAGGTGCTTTCCCAATGGCAAGGCCGTGCAGGGCAGTGCCAAGTTCATCCAAAGTCATGGGTCTTTCCAGTTGGGAACGCCCATCTGCACACAACACTGGCAGGCCTACGGAGATCGAGGCGACACTGACAGGATTTATTTGTTCCATTGAATATACTTTTGAAAAGTATTCCTTCACGAAAAGTTTGATTTCTCATTGTGTAAAGGTAATGGATGAACCTACCAATCGCAGCTGAGAAAGCTGTTTACTGGGAAGACGTTTCTCTAAGGAAAATAAGTACTTGGTTGGTACGTCTGCCTCATTCAGGTGTCGCACCCTCATCCGAACTAAGTCACCACATACATTCCTCTCGGTTATTTCCTTTATTAAGGACTGTTTCTCAGTTAAGGTTTTTTGTATGTTACTATTATTTTGTCCGATGACTCGTTTGAATTGTAAAATCTCTAATTGTAATATTTTCTTAACTACATGGTCAGCCCTTGTTGAGAAAAAACAATACTGTTGACAGAACCCTTTAATTTGGGTTTTTACTAAGTCCCACCATATCAGCGGGTTAACGGAACAGCTTAACTTCTGTTCTAGGAGAGCCGTCCAGAAGGATTCAAAGGCCTGAATGAAGTTGAGGTTTTCTAGTAAACTGTTATTGAATTTCCAGTGAGAGCTCCCTGGACGTGGTTTAGAGAGTTGAATAAAGACTCGAGCTTGGGAATGGTCGAAGAAACCAGAAAGCACGATATCGGATTTAAAAACTCCATGCAATAAATGAGAATTTACAGAGATGCGATCAAGCCTCGCAAGTGAGATGTGGTTGTTTAAACAACAACACCATGAATAAGACCGATCAGAAGGGTGCTGCACGTGCCAAATATCATGGAGATTATATTTCGCAATGATGTTTGCAAAAAGTTTGGCGGTACATGGTTAGGGTTCCGGCCCGTTCCGGTCAAATGAAGCATTAACAGTACAGTTAAAATCTCCAGCAATAATTAGACAAGTCTGCAAATCCAGTGTTTGCAGGAATTTTCTCAGTTCGGTGAAAAAGGAGATCCGCTCGTCATTTTTGCTTGGAGCGTACATATTGAGAATTGTGAACTTGACCTGGTTGATGGAGAAGGTCACAGAGGCAAGGTGTCAATCAATAATACTCATAAATTTAAGGCAGGACGGATGGAAATGTTTCCCTAAGACAAGCATGATGCCTGCCTTCGATGTGGAGTTGTTACTGAAGAAACATTCCTTGTCCATAAATAGTCGCCACTGAGCCTGAACAGATCGGACAGCATGGGTCTCTTGTAACAAAGCTATGTCAAGACCGTTGACCTCTACCAGCTGTTTAATTTGGATCTTGCGGTGCAGACTCCCACTACCATCAACATTTATCGTTCCAATCTTGAAACTGGCCATGAGGAAAATAATAGTTTCTAAGAATAAGATCAGAAGTGGGATAATTGATTAGAATCCTTTTTAGCCTTTGTGGTCAATTTTTTTTAAGCGGTGACAGTGTGTCTGGTGGAAACCGAATAAGTCAGGCTTACGTATAATAGCCTGAGCACACTCAAGGAAGGACGGAAAATCTGGAAAGTATTCCGTCAGATTTATATTGCGTTTCCTGTATGTATTTTGTTAGAAGAGTCTTATTTGTTCAGGGGGTTGGGGGGGGGGAGGGTAGGACCTTGACTGGTCAGCTTCTCCACCGTTTCCACCTGACTGTTCCTGTTTGCTTCCTCAAGGTCAGATTCGTCAAAGTAGAGTCAGTTTTCGTTTCCGAGTCGCACAAGCTTGTACTGTCCTGCATATCGATACTGTTGTCAGTATTGATACACGGATCTGTACTGGTTAGCACGTCTATGTGCTCTTCCATTGCGAGAACATCTCCTGGTGAAGGAACGGAAATAATCGGGGGAGTTGATGACACGGAAACACCATCAGTGGATGTAGCGATATCGCTTCCCTCGACCATATCGGTGTTATCGACCTCCAACGGCGGGGAGGTATACAGTACTTTGGGGGTCTCTTGTAAAACATCCATTTTAACATTTCCTGCGTTTCCAGCTTCACCACGTGATGGACTGGGAGCAGTAACAGGGTTAACATTTGTTTCAATATTTCCCGCTGACAAGGATTCAGAATTAACATTGGTTTCACTATTTCCCGCTGACAAGGATTCAGGGTTAACATTTGTTTCACCATTTCCTGTTGACAAGAATTCAGGGTTAACATTTGTTTCACTATTTCCCGCTGACAAGGATTCAGGGTTAACATTTACCAAAGTGACGGCAGGTTCATCACTTGTGGTCTGTGTACCACCGTCAATGGACTTTCCAATTGGAGAGTTTTTAACGAGTGAAACAGTTTTGTTTACTTCGATAACAGGTAAAGTGGTCTCTGTGAGGGAGACGTCTCTGTCCTCACTGGGAAGTAGGGTAAACTTGTTGGCCGTAGGTACCGGGGTCCGGGTCCATACCGAGTCCATACCGGGTCCATTCCGGGTCCATTCCGGGTAGGCCTTGTAGAGTGACGTCAGTCACAACTGCAGGAACATTACCGACAGATTCCTCATTTGTAAATGCTCCTTTCTTCTGGGTTAAATGACCATCAGGTAAAGTCTTTCGCTTCCTTGATGAAACGATGGTGAAACCATCACAAACATTCGTTTTGCTGTTTTGGACTCTCGGGCTGAGAGGCCTGGGCCTTATTACCGGGCACGGTGTTCGCTTCCTTCACAGTCGGGGAAGAAGAAGAGGACGTATCCTTGTTGACGAGGTTTGTTTCATCGTTTGACGAAGTCGCCTTTGGGCAAGATCGTTTAAAGTGTCCGAAATTACCACATTCGAAACATTTCAAGGTGTCAGTGGTTACGTACACTTGGTTATCATGATTATCAATTTTGAGTTTTAAAACGATGTTCAAGGTTCTTTCAGCGTAAGAGGGAGGAAGTACCACATGAGCTTGTCGAAGAAAAGACATCACATGCTTCATCCGATCGTCCTGGCTACGTAAAGGTAACATAGTGATTTGAGAAACCACAGAACCATAACGAGATAGTTCGGAAATCAACGTCTGATTCTTCAGGAAAAGAGGAGCATTCGAGATCATGACCTTCACGGCCGGAGTGTCCAGAAGGGAGAAGAGCACGAAGTGTCCATCCTCTGTTGATAGTCCGGTTGATACGATTTCGTGAACCAGTTCTGTCTCAGACACCAAGACAACCACACGTTTGTTCATTCGTGCGGCTGCACGAACTTTGTCAGTACCGACTACGTTTCCTGTAGCGATAACGAGATCCTCGACGCTGACGTCATCGGGAGGGATGCAGACAACGCCATGTTTTCGTGTTAATGCTTCAAATGCCGAATAACGGGAATACGAAATCATGTTTAGGAAGGGAGGAGGAGGGGCGATTACTCTCTGCAGTAATTAAATACGAGCCGAGACAGGTTTCTAAAGGAAATAAACACAGCTACAGTGAGGAAAAAAAACGATCAGTTGAAGGGCCGTGATGGGCCGCCAACTAAAAGCTATCCACACGAAGCTGTGGGCTCTTTTTCTCTCTATCTCTGTGGAAAAGTATGTGGGGAGAAAACAGGGGGATGGGGAGGGAAGGGGAAGAGATGAACCGAAGGGCAAACCGCGAAATAACAAGGACAGATGGGCGGGGTGGGGTGGGGAGACGACGGCGCGAGGGAAGGCCGAAGCGTGAGGTCTAATGAAGAGGGGAGGGTGGGAGCACAAATAACGATGCGTAGAAGGAAACGAAGGAAAGGAAGTGAAAAACAATGCGAAAGGGGATGGAAAGGCGAAAAAACAGTGCAAATCACAGCTCACTAAGACCACACAGCTGCCATGACACTCCACACGACTCACCAACAGCCAGCAGGGAGAGAGAGAGAGAGAGAGAGAGAGAGAGAGAGAGAGAGAGAGAGAGAGAGAGAGAGAGAGAGAGAGAGAGAGAGAGAGAGAGAGAGAGAGAGAGAGAGAGAGGGCGGGAGAGAGAGAGTGATGGGGTGGGAAAAAGGGGAAGGGGTGGGAGAAAGGGGGAAGGGGTGGGAGAAAAGAAGATAGTGGTGGGCGAGAGAGTGATAGGGTGGGAGAGAGAGGTGAAAGAAGCAGAAGGGTGAGAGGGAGTGAACGGAAGGAGAGGAGGAGGGAGAATTCCTGCAGATGTGAAGCCCTGTTGAACATCCATTCAAGAGATGGCACACACATTGATGAATCATCATGCCTGTGAAACACCGGGATGACAGTTTCTAGCTGAGTCGGGATACGAACCCAGGCGAGACAGCCGAGAGTGAGCATGCGTACTTCTCGGTTATCCTGCCATGATCTGGCGATTCATTGCTTTATAAAAACTGAATTGATCCGAGCAGCAGTTCCGACTGCTAAAAATAATTTTAAAAAATATCAAAAAAAGCTTTCATTTGGCCAATTGGCACATTCCTTGACACTCTTTCATCTCCTCGACCTCCAGAGAGGTGTATGGTGGAGGAGGGGGGTTGGGAGGAGGATAGCGTGAGGGGAGAGAAAGGGGAGGCAGTTTGAGGAAAGGGAATGGGAAGGCAGTATACCAGGACATTTCCAGGGCGATAAAATGCACCCAAACAGCAGCGTTTTCTTTCTAAACACCGAGTTCTATGTAAAACTGGGCGGTCATTTAAAATTCAAAACTCATGATATTTGGTAAAAACCTGCCTGCATGCAGTCCCTTCCACGCATTCCTCCAACCTCCTTGTGGTCCATACTAAACGTGCACGTGCACCGGCAATATACTCAACCTTTCACTAGCACACATGCACGGATTTCCCCACACCCGCACTGCACGGTGGCACGTCCCGCATGGCTTCGATGCCGCAGCACATCCGCTCCCAACAAGGCTTCGGCGATGCAGAAGTACATGCTTCGCAAGACGGTCGCATAACCTCCTCCACAGTGGCATGCACCACGGGCCCGAGTTTGACTTCAGATTGCGCACCCGCGAAACCCATGCACCGCCCAAACGTAACCAAGAACAGGCAGCACACACCCCATGGATAGTCATTTGTTCCCATTTCTACCACGTCCATGTTTGCTGTCTCTGTTCCTCTTCGCTTGCAGTAACTATTTGTATATTTATATAAATATTTTGTAATGAAAGCACTCACAAAACTGTGTAAAGCAAAAGAAAAAAAAAAATCCTCTTCACTTGCTGAAGCTACCGACTATTAATATATTGGCAGAACTATATTAGTGCATGCATATTGATATTTTGTAATGTTAGCAAATCGCCCAAAACGGAAAAAGCAAACTGCGTATGTAATTGCGGAAAAAAGGACCTCTCTGGACTGTGCTGTCATGGATTGCAAAAGCAGGTTATGAAGCACGGCGTTTCACTCAATGAAGTTACATTTTCTGCACGTTCCATCATCTTTTCTTCATTCAACATAATCATCCGAACAGTAGAAAAGTTAAGTTTAATGCTTTGCTTAAATAAATATACCTAGTTATAAAAAATAAAAACCCGCTAATTTGTTAAAATTTCCGGAATTCACTCCAGATTTAGACACTTATTTTGTTCACGAGATCCGATTATCAAATCCGACATAATATTTTGTTTATATACTTTTATTAGTCCCTGAGAGTAGATCGTGTTGCCAAATCTAGGCATGTTTGAATTGGCCGAACCAAATGGTGAATTTGGACCTCAATCGAGTGTGTGAAAGGTGTCTGCGGGTGTCCAAGGTGCCTGATGAAGGATATAATTAATTAAGGCCATTAATTATCTTCAAAAGGGGTGTTTTAATTTATCCAAACACCCAATTTTCAATCATGCACTTCCTTGTTTTTTTCTTGGGATGCATGCAAAGTTTCAGGCTGCTAGGTTTCATGGTTTTGGAGTAATGGAAGAGACACTCTCACACACACACATGCACTCACACACGCATGCAAACACACACACACACACACACACACACACACACACACACACTCTCTGACATTTATTCGTGTAGATGTTATGATCGCTGTGAGGTTGCCCTTTTGCTTTTATGAGCGGGACAAGGGAGGGGGGGGGTGAGGATAGAGTTTGGGTTTGGGGGGGGGCGTTCAAGGAGTTGTAGTGAGGGTGTGGATTGGGGTTGAAGGCTTGGAGTGGGAAAGGGATTGAAGCCTTTGGGTTTGGAAGGGGAGGTTGAGGATTTGGGGGGGGGGGTGATGACAGGGTTTGTGAGGGGGGGGGGGGAGGTTAAAGGCTCAAGGTGACATTTTACATTCTGCAGATATTCCGTGGGACTATGCTAGTCCATAATAAATAGATCACAAACTGTTTCCAGAAAACCTTATAACTCTTGAATATTATCTCACAAATAGATTGTTCCAACTTTTAGTTTTAGACAGAGTAAGTTAGTCTGAAATGCACGTTGTCCTACTTTAACCAAACCAGGAATCTTCAGGGAGCCTGTGGCATGGTATGCCGATTGTTCCGTTTATCCGTCTGTTTAACACTCCAATCTACTGCTCTAATACTGAAAGTGGAATTTTCTTTTGATGAAAAAAAACCCACCAAAAGACAGAAAGCTTCCTTCTGTTGTCATTTTGTCACTTGCAAGTTTGGTTCAATTCGTACTCCACCTGACAACCCAAGTTTTAAGTCATCCTGAGACAACCCAAGGTCATCATCGAGTCAATAAAAATCCTTTTGTGCACTTGTACACCAAGCAAAGAATTCCTGATCAACTTCTTATCAAGACCACAATAAAGTCTGTCCCATAAATATAAGGTTATGGTTACTTGGGGGTCAATTAAAAAGATAATGAAAATGTCTAGAAAGCCAAAGTTTTTCGGCAGAGTCATTGTTTATCTACATCGGAGTTCATAGATTGTACATGTATGGAACAATATTTGAGGAAATTGGTGTAAGTAAAAGAGATCGTGGCTAGAAATGCAAGACCACATGAGATGGCAGTGAGCTGTGACCTGAAAGCAGTGGAGGGAGGACTTTTGCAGGTGAGCAAGAGGCCAATTCTCTCCCAAGCACTATTCTCGATTTTTTCCTTCATTCTCTCAATTTCATTTTGTTTCTGACATGACCCATTTGCTTCGTAACATGTATGTACAGGATACTTCAATGAGGAGGAGTAGATTGGGACCAGACTCTGTGCAGAGCGTTGGTGCTGCTTTAGCAGTCTCCTTGGCTATTGGGCACAATCCTAGATGGGTCGCCACTCCGACACAGTATACCACCATGCTGGCACTCATTTTGCCGACTTCGGAAGGATTACAGGCCGAGTTAACCCCACCTGGTATTAATTCAACAGCTGAGCAGGATTTTAACTCAGGATCCTAGGATCCAAAGCCTGCCACCCTAACCATTAAGCCAACACCAGGCATTATATAGACACATACTTCAAGATCTGGTCCCAAAATTATGAATAGATTGACGGTTCTGTGAAATGCGATAATATTCATGCAAAATATTGAATGTCACATTTCTGGAGTTAAAAACAACATGCTGTTTGCATACCAAGATGATGTTGTTCGAGCGTTTATATAATTACAGGTTCATTTTATTCTAAAACTCCAAACGGAAAACTTGGCTGAGGTGCAATCAATGCAAAAAATGTTTCATCAGAGTCCTCTCTCAAATGTATTTCCATTCCATTAACGAAGTTGAGGCGGCAGCGAGATGAAATTGGACACATGAGGCACAAACGGTGTCAACAACACCAGCCCGTCTCGCCATTAATTGGGCCTCTCCGTTTCATCCCCAGCTCATCTCGACACGTGCCAAGGTGGCTGGACTGGAGCACACACCGGTTGGAAACGAGGCTGCCGTAGCCTCCTGGGGTTTGTTCCAATTGGGTGGTTCCAGATTGCAGAGGAAGCAGGTTTTGTTGTAAGAAAGGGAGTATGACATAGAGACTGAATGCCGAGACTAAATCTCAATCAAGCACTTTATCTCAAAATATGGATTTGTCTGCAGAATGCCAATCAAGGTGAATGAGATAAACAGGAGTCTCAGGCGTTTCCTATTGTACAACCGACATGTACTTGCCCTCATAGCTCCCACAAAACTTTTCTTACCTCTGCCATCTGTAATGGACGGAGGTAATGTTTAAAGATGTAATTAGTTGTGTGCATGACACTCCCTGTTCCAAAGTCGCCCATTGATGCCAAAATGTGGAGTAAACGAGAGGCAATCGGAACAGAATGCTATGAATAAGTGTTTAATGGAATATTAATATCTAGGGGTAAGTAAGATAACCAGCAGGTTCAACGTAGCACAACCTCGACATTGTGTTGTGCCCGTTCCACTGCCTGACACTCGAATCTTATGATGTTCATCATTGTCAGAATCATAGTTCAATTCAATTGTACAAGGGTCCAAGGTCTAAATAAAAGCGATCATTTGAAATATGAGATTCGGCAATAATAAAGAGTAAGAAGCATCGCAGATTTCCAGGCAGTTGAATGGGTTGAAAGCGATAGGAGATGAGTTTTATTGACTTGAAACATGGAGATAAATTTGTTTTCATGAGATTGCATCATCATCACATGTTATAATTCACCGATTATGTCCGCTATAGACTCGGAAACGGCTGAATGGATTGTCGCCACTTTTGGCTTGCAGTTGCTCTGTGGTCTAATGTACATCACGTGAGATTTGTTCGTGGCTATGTGAGAGGCTCTGTGAGATCTTCATAAATATGGTGTAAATGAACCAACAGAGCCGATGATCCACACAACACTGTTGATGATACAGATTATTTTAATTTGGCATGGATTAGATATTGAAAAAACTTCCACATTCAACAGCCTGATCCAGTAATAGCGGAGCAATTGGAACCAGTCAAAGTTGTGAGTGAGGAAACTAACTATGATGTTCAGGAACAAAACGACTATGTCTCTGCGAACATGCCGCTACTGAATAACGAACAACGAATCATCTGAAGCGCTCTTATGGACTCTGTGGATTCTAACCAGTGTCGGCTATTCAGTGTAGATGCCCCAGGGGGTCCTGGGAAAACCTTCTGGCTGACGTTACTCTTAGCTCGAGTCAGATCTGAAGGTAAGGTTGCTCTCGCCACAGCGATGAACGGAATAGAGGCGACACTGCTCCCTAATGGCCGTACTCTTCATTCGCGATGTAAGGCGCCATTATCAATCAAGGAAAATTCCGTATGTAGCATCACTAAAAGGGACAGTACTGGTATACTCATTCAGAAATGTCATGTCTTACTTATTGATGAGGTTTCTATGTGTGATAGACGTATCATCGAAGCAGCTGACAGAACATTCCGAGATGTCCGAGGAGTCGATAAGCCATTCGGCGGTATAACCACTATCTTCTCTGGAGACTGGCGGCAGATACTTCCAGTCATCAGACGCGGCGGACAGGCACAAACTATTTGAGCCACGATTAAGCAATCTGTGCTTTGGAAACACGTCCATGTTTATCATTTGACGGTCAATATGCGAGTTCAAAACGCCGGCTTCGATAATGAATTCGCGAATACTCTTCTTCAGATTGGCGAGGGTTGACCACCTATCCTCTCACATGTCGGCGAATTCAAAGTGCAAATCGATGAAAGTGCTTCCTACAAAATATAAAATCTCTCATCGATTTCATTTTCGACAACCTCGCTCATCGCTATCGAAATCCCACATGGCTGTGTAGCAGGACTATACTGTGCCCAACCAATGATGCAGTCACAGAAATAAATACAATCATACTTCGTGAATTTCAAGGCGAGGAAAAATTTATTTGAGTAGTGACAAAACCATTGATGTTGAGAACGTGGATCAATATGCATGTGAGTTTCTGAACTCTATCTCTGCATCTGGAACGCCGCTTCATAAATTACGGTTGAAAATTGGGGCACCAATTATGTTACTACGGAACTTTGACCCAAAAAACGGACATTGTAATGGAAGCCGAGATATCGTACAGAACCTACTTCCTAACATCATAGATGCATGACTATCTTCCGGACCCCATACTGGGAATAGACTCTTCATCCCTCGGATACCAATCGAACCATCAAAGGACCTATTTCCATTCCAAATGCAAAGAAAACAATTTCCTGTCCGTCTGTGTTTTAGTGTGACCGGGAATAAGGCCCAGGGACAAACATTGAAAAAAGTTGGACTATATTTGAAAAGTGACTTTTTCAGTCATGGCCAGCTCTATGTCGCCATGAGTAGAGTGGGAAATAGTGGCGATATCAAAATTCATGCAAATCCTAGGGCATCAGGAAATACTCTTATTAACAATGTAGTATACCCTAAGTCTTATGAATGATCAATCCCAAGAATAAATAAAACAACAATTGGAGGCCACACGAAATTGTTTGCATTGTGCATATTTTGTGCTTTTCATTTCCTGTGTCATAATGACCGCCCATAGGGCGGGTACTCTGCTAGTATATCTCACATATGAAGCTCATTCTAACCACTCACTGACTGATATTAATATTCGGTACCTTTCTGGTAACGTAGAAAGCCAAAATTTTGCGTGCCAATGGACATTGAAACCAAGACACAAAGGTATATATATATATATATATATATATATATATATATATATATATATATATATATATATATATATATATATATATATATATATATATATATATATATATATATATACACGAGGTCTGTCTAAAAAGTAACGGGATTGAGCCTGCTGTGTGCTCCACTTACACAACTTGAATGAACGGGTTGCATCACAGTCTTTCACAACATTCCAGCAATATATATTGTTACGGTTCCGGGGTCGGCCGCCAACCGACCGCTCTGAACGGAGCCGCAAGTCGAGTCGGCCCGACCGATCACCCAGAATATAGATCGCCGCCCGGATAACTCCGAGCGACGGGTCCTTGTACAAGAACCGAAATACGCAAATCGGCAGATCACGTGGGGTAGGGTCGATTGCCAATCTTCAATGTACCTAAATACCCACATGATCCAACTACCGGGGTATTCCACCCTCGACGGATCTCGTACGGAACAAACCGCCGAGGCGAGCCTGTCCCGTGCGCGATTCCGAGCGGCTTAATCGCCGAGAACCGTCGGTCCAAATGTCCTCTTTTTAAGGCAAACCAACGGCTTTCTAACTCCCAACACACGAAATGCTCAGTCAATGAAAGA
>NC_140978.1:31211000-31213500 GCF_056783735.1 Eptatretus burgeri | reverse complement strand
TGCTCAAGGTCTTATTTATACTGCTAGCGGAGACAAAATTCATACCCCAAAACACATTGGAATGGGAAGTACTCTTCACCAAGCAACACGTTCGACCAGGTTCCTCGTGAGATATGCCTATTTCTGCACCAAGAGGTCAAAGTATGACCTTGACCTTTGTCCCAATGCATGACCTTGACCTACGATCAAATTAAAACTTATTCCAACTGATCAAGCACATGCGAAAACCCTAATATAGACATCAACATCATTGATATTGGTCAAGTAGTTCCAGAGATACAATAATTTAGGTATTTTCTATAAGCGATGGCAGCCATCTTGGATTTGTCAAGCTTATGGGTAAATCGTTGAAAATACAGCCGGGCAAACCCCCTAGATAGATTCAGAACCTATAAATACATCCAAAAAGGTGTTTGCCAGCCGTAAACATGAAATGCCTCCACAACTTTAAATATGTACAGTACATTTTCCCAGATTCTGCCCAGTCTAATATATGTGTGTGTGTATATATATATATATATATATATATATATATATATATATATATATATATATATATATATATATATATATATATATATATATATATATATATATATATATATATATGGAAGCCCAAAAGTTACTTTACCCCTGATAAATTTCCCACACTTCCCTCAGTCCCTTCCCCTCTGCCCCTCGCCCGCTATGGTATGTGGAAACACTGACTCAGAAGAATGATGGTGCACATACAGATATAATTACCAATTAATTATTGTAAGTACTGTACAATAAAACCTGTATATTAAAAAGAGTTCAAGAAGAATGCTTCACTGGGAAGGGGTAAAGTGACTTTCAGGTCACTCTGTATATGTATATACACACTGTATATATATATATATATATATATATATATATATATATATATATATATATATATATATATATATATAGTAATGATACATCCCGAACTGTGATTAGTAAGGATGGCAGATATTGAGCCCCATCAAAGCTATTTCTGCCATTGCTATTTCATAGTTGGGAGTTACGATGAAGATGACAAATTAAGTTCTCGGACCTGGACAAACTCCATAACGATACCATCCCGACGATGTCATGACTGCAGTCCCAGAAGGGCCTCTCTCCATCATATTTGTTTCAGAACATTTTGTGTTGTACTTCCAATGAAATGAGTAATAGGCATCCACAACCATCCTTGACCATGTTGTGGAACATAGGCTGAGGCCCTCACCTTTTTTTGTTTTCCTTCCGTCTTCACTTTTTCACCTTTATCCAGTTTTTAATTAGTTTTCTCTCCAACCGCTGAAATGATTCACATAAAACTTTAAACATAGGAACACCTACACAAGGAGATTGAAAAAACCCAACAAAATTACATGGTTGCATGGCAAATGCGGATGGCATTTGAAAAAAAGTCTGTTTTCTGCAGGCATGGGTTGCAGGGTGTTTCTGGATTCAAAAGCGTCGACCTCGCTTCGCTCAGCCCTGGCAGAATTGCAGGATCAATTCCATGTTACAATGAAACTGTGGCAGTAATGAAACCAATTATTGATATAAGTGCATGACAAACGTTAACCTATGTTCTGCCGTCACATCCTGCTGGATATTCATGTAACCAAAAGCACTTGAATATGACATTCACCAAGTTTGAGTCTTGCAAATGATGATCCACAGGTCATGACACTCAACTTTCCAACATGTTTCAGCGTAAGCAAATTTCCACGGTGCTCCAACATCAATTAAAACAAAATGGTTATAACCTAGATTTGCAAAAAGTTTTCCACTTTTCACATCTCACACAAAAATGTACCCAGCAGTGTGTCGTGGAAAGTGAAAATGAACATGAAATGTGTTTATTAAATCGAGCACGAACAGTGAGCCAAATATTATCACAGTTCAAAATAGAGTGAGAAAAACTACATTTATAATCACAATGCACTCACTTGTGAAATTGAACACGGTACCATACTAGCCGTGTGCCTGCTTGTCCGAAACAGGAGGTACGTAAATACAAACAAATGCTCATTTACTTCCTAAAATGCTTGGGCTTATACCAAAAAGGAAAGCATAACTACTGTATATATATATATATATTTATATATATATATATATATATATATATATATATATATATATATACAGTATATATCGGCCCCTCTTTGTGAGACACCGTGGGATGTTTATCATCCACCAAAAACACAGTGCCGTAAACGAGTCCTCCAGCTGAATGTCCTTTTGATTGATGGAGAACATGTTGATGCATCGTTCTGAACGCGTAACACCAGCATGGCAGTTTATCAAGAATCAAACTCCAACTCGACAACTCAAATGTAAGAGTGCTCTCTGTGCTCCATCCCATCCAGTCATCATGAGATATTAAGCCTGGTGTTGGCTTAGTGGTTAGGGTGGCGGCTTGGGATCCTCGGGTCCTGAGTTCAAGCCCCGTTAGCCGCGGAATTAAAATACACCAGGAGGTTGACTCAGCCCGTCATGTCATCCT
>NC_140978.1:31176000-31208500 GCF_056783735.1 Eptatretus burgeri | reverse complement strand
TCAGGTCCCTTAGGTGAGGTATCTCGGTAAGTGCATGTGTAGTTAGGCCCAAACCCGTTGTCTAGTGGGAATACATGTCATTTATGCGTGCTGCGACTCTTCAGGATAGCCGTTTTTCTTTTACTATCTTTATTTTGGACCAACCGCCATGATTACCACCACAACCACAACATCAACCACCAACCACAACGCCGCTTCACCACAACCGCCACGACCTTCACGTCACACCTCGCAACCGTAGCATCGCCACCGTTCTTGCCCCGCTGTGGGTACCGGTGTTGGACTCGTGCAGGGCGCGCGTCGAACAGCGTGTACAAAATCACGGATTTTGTGCTTCAAAAACGGATCAAAAACGACACACGCCCACTTTTTGCCGTCCAATCGGTGAGCGAGGGACGATTTGGCCCCGCCTCCAGGACGATCGATATATGCAAATTTGTGGATCAAAAAGCCTTCACGCCCACTTTTTCTCGGGCCAATGGGGAGCGAGGTGAAAGGTCAAAGGGAGGGGGTCAAAGGCGAAGCTACGGGGGGATAAAAGGACCGTGTTCGTCAGTCAGGAGAGTCGAGAAGGGGAGAGTCCAAAGAAGAGTCCAAAGAAGAGTCCAGAGTCGGAGAGTCCCGAGGCGGAGAGGCGGAGAGTAGGAGAGTCGGAAGCAGAGGGTCAAGACTTCGCGGGCGGTGGAGCTGCTCGTCGTGTGCGGAACGGAGGGGACGGAGCTGTGGAAAGGCGGCGACACCAGACGAGGGGGTGCTCGCGTCGTGCAGGAAGTGGCACCCGAGGGAGGCCGACAGCGCGACCTGGCCGAGGTGGAGACGCTCGTCGCACTTAATAAAGATCCTCTATACCCCGAGCATCAGCAACCCCCTCCTGTTTCCCCCCGCGCTGAGATAGTGCGACCAAGGGGGCCCCTTTCCCACCCCCTGCCAGACACTGTCCGCGAGGTCCGCGGAGTTGGGGCGCCATCGCTGCTCCGCGTCTCATCACCAGACGGGTAGGCGCGACCCGGTCTCGGCCTCAGGCCCGCCTCATTCTTGGGGGTATTCTTTTCCTTGGTTTTGGGTATGTGTTGTCGGCGCCGTCTGTGAAGTAGAATTGTATAAGTGTTGCCGTGTGCTCGGTAGTCGGTATTAGCTCTGCATTGTGTTTTCACTTTTACATTTGCTTTTTGTGTAAATTGCATTGTGTCTTTTCTGTGTGCATTTGGTGGAATTGTATATGTGTGCTTCCCGTGTGCCGCGAATAAATGTGCTTTTGTGTTGAACTGTTTCCCGCTTCGCTTCGTCATTTCTCCCATTGAATCCTCATCTTGCTTCACGTAAAGGGTTGGTAGTGGGCTGAATACGCCCGATAATTAATCGAACCGTCGAGGTCGACGATAACACCGCTCGGTTATTCTGATAGTACGGAACGGGTCGCTTAAGTGGCCCGTGTCCGAAGTCGACCTGCGGCGAGGTGCGATCGCCCGGTCTACCCTCCGCGTGGGTACTTAGGTAGGTCGAATTTGGCGAGCAACCCTATCCCACGCGGGGGCTGATTGGCTCGATCGCGGTGAGACCGAAAGGTCCACCCGTGACTGGTTCCCGGCGTTAGTCCGAGAGGGTCACGACTGGATTGTCCGTCCGGTGGGCGACGTGCCGCGATTCGAGTTACGTGGCCGCCAGCACGCCGGCGGGCGCGGAATCCGCAACACTGGTGTCAGGTCGTGCGATACAAATTCATCGCCCTCCTCGCGGCACTGGTATCGGAGAACAGGAAAACGGGCTCTCCTGTCTCCGGCTAAATTCACGGGAATCGGTCCAGGGGTGAGAGAAGCGACCCCCGATTCCCTCCAAATTACGAGCGAGCAAATTAACCCTTCACGAGAAGCAAGATGGCGTCTCAAGGCGAGCGGGAGCCGGGGGTATTAGAAATGGATGTAGAATGTGTAGGATCCATGGTCCAGGATGGAATCCCCGAGCAGGAAATGTTGATTGTGCAGGAACACGGACTCGCCCAACTGAACCCAGGGCCCGAGGTGGGTGCGGCAGCGGCCGCGGTGTATGACACCTCCCCCCCCCCTCTCCACCAAGACCCTTCCCCAACCCCTGCCGAAACGGCTCACTCAAGCGCACCCGACGTGGCCCAGCTATGCGCCATGCTGGCGGCAATGACAAATGAAATAAAAAACGAAATGAAAGACATGGGCAAGCAAATGAAGGAAGAAATGAAAGAGCTACGGGGTGAGACGCAGAACATGGGAATGAGCCTGAAAGGAAGCTTGGAAGAACTAAAAAACGAAATGAAAAAGGAAGTCGACACGATACGAGCGGAGGTGACCGGGTTAAAAGAGAAAGTAAAAGGAGTGGGAGTTGCAATGGAAGAAAGTAAACAAGAGAGGGTAAACGAAATAAAGACGGTGGTGGGAAAAATAGACAAAGTAGGAAAAGGATTGGGAGAAGTAAAACAGGGACAAGACCAAATAAAGGAGGAAATCGGGAGGAACACGACGGCGATAGAGGAATTAAAAAGAGAACAAGGGAAAATAAAGGAGGGATTGGGAGCCGTGAAGGAGGACTGTGAGAAAAGACATCGGGAAATGACAGACAAAGTTGAAAACCTGCGAAAGGAGGTAAAAGCGGAGACACAGAAAGTATTAAAGAAGGTGGCGGAAGAATGTAGAAAGAGACATGAGGAGGTAATTAATGAAATGGAGCGGAAAGCCGGAGAAAAGACAGAGGAACTGGGGGAGCAGATAGGAAAAAACCGGGGCGAGACAGAAGAGCAGTTTAGGACAACGAGGGAGGAAATATCCAAGACAAATAAGATGGTGACACAGGTACAAGGGGAGGTGGAGCAAATAAGAGAAAAAGTCGGGGAACTGTCGTTAGGAACGATAGGGGAGGAAATAAATGGGGTAATAAAGGGGAAAATGGAGGAAATGGAGAAGAGACTGACGGATAGGGTGGAGGCCCGGTGTGAGAAGCAGGGTGGCCTCCTTCGGGAACAGGGGGAGAGGATATACTCCCTCGAGGCGGATCGTGCCCAGGTGGGGCCGGTGTCACAGGGCGGAGGAGGAGGCTTGCCCGATGCGGGGGTGAGCATGCCAAGCTTGGGGAGGGGAGAGACCGCGGGGTCTTTTGGCCTAATGGGGGTACCCGGAATGACTGTTCCAGGGGGTGTGCAGAGTGTGAGTCCAATGGCTTGGGAGAATAAGCGGGACGACGCGGGGCACGGACAGACGCAGACAAGGGTGGTGGAGCCCCCGGGCAAATGGCTCGGACCCTGCGGGAGTGAGGCACCGTTGGGACTGGGGAGGTACACTCCTCCCGGAGTCCCTAGGGAATGGGAGGAGACCTCGAAAGAACCGAGGGTGCCGCTACCCCCGTACGATGGCAAGACGGACTTGAGGGCATATATGGCCCAGTTCCAGTGTGTTGCCAGAGGCAATGGCTGGAACGAGGTGCAGGGTGTGGCACAACTCACAGCGGCCCTGCGTGGCGTGGCTTTGGAAGTCCTGACCACGGTACCCAGTGAGGGGGCGACCCTGGAGGATCTCCATTCGGCCCTAAAAAACCGATTTGGCATGGACCAGCAGAGCGAGCTTGTTAAAGCTCAGCTCAACGGGCGCAAACGACGTCCCCAGGAATCACTGGGAGAATTGGCACATGACATTCGCCGCTTGGTGGGGATCGCGCACACCAACATGCCGCCGGAGTACCGGGAGGAGATTGCCCTGGACCATTTCCTTCGAGCAATAGGGGGCACCGATGTCGGAGCATTGCTCACCGTATGGCGCCCGGACAACCTCCAGAAGGCGGCTGATACTGCTTCCTGCTGGGAGGCAGCCAGAACGCCATTGGGAGGGGCTGGGCGCCATGCGGTGGCAGTCTGACAGGTGGACCCCGTGCACGACAGTGCGCTGGGAGCCGGGGCAACCCTGGGCGACCAAGCGCGAGTGGAAAGGATGGTGCAGGGCATGTTCGACCGCCGGTTCGGGAGACCTGTGGAGAGGCGGTCGGGCTCGGGAAGGGCGGGAGATGGGCCATCGGGGGGTACCCCAATTCGGAATGGAGGGGGGTATAATTCGGCGTACTGGAGGCAAACACCTTACCAGAAGAGGTGTTATAATTGTGGCGCAGGGGACCACCAGCAGCGGAGGTGCAACGCCCCGCGCAGGGAAAGGCCCCCGCAAAGAGAAGAGCCACGGCCCCCTAGACCACCAACTCCGCCCCGGGTCAATAGGGATAGCCAGGCCCAACCATCCCCCCCCCCACCAGTCCTCGGGAAACTAAGAAGTGCCGAACATGTAGGGCCGTGTTCGGCAGACTCAGACGGAGAAGAGCCCTCAGAACTGCGACAGGTCATCAGTTGTGGCCAAATTGGCAAAGGTAGCTTAACAATTCGGTGCAAGATTGCCGGCGTAGGGGTAGACGCCGTGGTGGACACAGGAGCAAGCGCCACGATCATCAGCCCTGTGGTCCTTGATTCGAGTGTAGACGGTTGGGATGAGATCCACCGTCTGCAAAACCATAGTTTGCAGCTAGCTACCGGGGCAACGGCCCCTATCATAGGACGTGGTTTCGTGTCGTTTAAATTGGGCACTGTGAAAACCAAGATAGAGGTTTGGGTGGCAGAGGTGTACGACCCATGTCTAATAGGGTTGGATGTGCTGACGGCCGGTGGTTGTAAGATCGACTTGGGCCGGGGGGTCATGCAGTTGGGTGGTGAGGAGTTGCCGTTAGGAGGCGTGAGCACGGACGAGAGGGTGGAGCTGGAGGCTCCTGACTCCGTGGTCATTCCCCCGGGTGCCGAGGCGGTGGTCCCGGCCCGGTGGCGAGCACCCCCAACGTGGCAGGGCCCCTGCGGCCTAGCGGAACTACCGGCAGGGCCGTCAACCCCGGGCTTAGTCGTGGGCCGCACCCTGGTAAGTACTGACGGGCCAGTAGTGCCCGTACGGGTGATAAATGTTAGCACGGAACCACGCACTATCAGGAAGGGCACGAAGGTGGCAGATTGCATCCCAGTAAAAGAGGTCGCAGAGCTGAGGGACGATAATGTCGAGCCGGACCGGCCCCAGAAGGAGTCTCCAGACTCGATTAGGAATTGGCCCGGTCCCATTTGTGAGATGGTAAATCGGAGTAGTGTAGATTTGGAGGAGGCCCAGCGGGAGGCCTTATACAAGCTGGTCGACCGACACATCGGGATCTTCTCCTTGTCACCCGAGGATATTGGACGTACGGGCCTGGTGCAACATCAGATCCACACCAATGGGGCCCGGCCTGTCCGTCAGCCTGCTCGAAGGCTCCCATGGAGCAAAAGAGAGGAGGCTGATGAACAGGTTGAAAAGATGCTCAATGCAGGTGTCATCGAGCCCTCGGGAAGTCCTTGGATGTCACCAGTTGTGCTGGTTAAAAAGAAGGATGGGACCACGCGTTTCTGTGTGGACTATCGCCAGCTGAACAACGTGACACTCAAAGACTCCTATCCCCTGCCTAGAATTGACGATACCCTCGACGCCGTTGCAGGCTCTAAATGGTTCTCAACTTTGGACCTCAAGAGTGGGTATTGGCAGGTGGAGATGGATAAGACGGGGAAGGAGAAAACGGCATTTTCCACAGGGAAGGGACTGTATCAGTTCACTGTGATGCCGTTCGGTTTGTGTAACGCCCCCGCCACCTTTGAGAGACTGATGGAGCGTGTACTAGGTGGCATGCCGTGGCAGTCATGCCTGGTGTATCTGGATGACGTCCTGGTACACGCTAAAACATTCACCCAGGAGATAGCCAATTTGGACCAGGTGTTTGGGCACCTCAGGCAGGCAGGGCTGAAATTGAGCCCAGAGAAATGCACTTTGTTCGCGACAGAGGTGGCCTATCTCGGACACGTGATAGGCCGCGAGGGGGTGAAGACCGACCCCGGAAAAATTACAGCGGTAGAGGAGTGGCCCGTACCTACAACTGTCAAACAGGTGCGGGGCTTTTTGGGACTTTGCTCCTACTACCGGCGTTTCGTGGCAAGCTTTGCGGAGATAGCCAGGCCCCTTCACCGGTTGACGGAGAAGGGGTTGAGATTTAATTGGACGGAGGAGTGCCAGGAGGCCTTCCTCAAATTAAAGGGGTGTTTGACATCCGCACCTGTTTTAGCGTACCCCACCGATGACGGGATGTATACCCTGGACACGGATGCAAGCCAGGAAGGATTGGGAGCAGTCTTGTCTCAGACACAGGGGGGCGTGGAAAGAGTGATCGCGTATTACAGTCGGGCCATGAGTAGGCCCGAACGAAATTATTGCGTAACTCGTAAGGAACTATTGGCTATGCTGTCTGCCGTGAGCCATTTCCACCCGTACTTGTACGGGAGGAAATTTTTGGTTCGAACTGACCATTCCTCCTTGCAATGGCTCTTACGGTTCAAGGAACCCGAGGGCCAAATTGCAAGGTGGTTGGAAAAATTGCAGCAGTACGATTTCAGTGTGGTCCATAGAGCCGGTAAGGCTCATGGGAATGCCGATGCGCTCTCTCGACGCCCCTGTCTGAGGGAAAACTGAAAATATTGTACGAGACATGAGGAGAGGGACCAATTGGCAGACGCCTCCCCGAAACTCCCAGTCCGTGCGGCCCGGATGGTAGGCCCAACTTTGCCACTAACCGCGGGAGAGGAATTTGGTGGATTGGCATGGAGCACGGCCCAGCGGGAAGACCCCGTGCTAGGGCCAGTGTACAAATGGGTCCAGGAAAACAGGAGGCCCAGTGGGGAGGAAATCGCCCCATTCGGGGCGCGAACAAAGGCATACTGGGCTCAGTGGAGGACCCTAGAAATGAGGGACAACATCTTGTATCGCAAGTGGGTGGAGATTCCTTCTGAACAAACTTCTTGGCTGGTGATAGTCCCTGATGGGTTTAAGACCCAAATTTTGAAACAGGTGCACGGTACCCGCGCCGGCGGCCATTTGGGCAGGACCAAAACAAAATCTCGGGCCCGCCGGCGGTTCTATTGGGTTAACATGGGGCGCGATGTACAGGACTGGTGTCGAGCATGCGACGCCTGTACTGCAAAAAGGGACCGCCACAGAGGATGAGGGCCCCACTCCAACTACATCAGGTTGGGGCTCCCCTGGAGCGAGTGGCCATGGACATTTTGGGACCACTGCCCCCACTCGCCAGGGTAATAAGTACGTCCTCGTAATTATGGACTATTTCACCAAATGGCCAGAAGCCTTTGCCCTTCCCAGCCAGGAAGCAGGGGTTGTGGCCAAGGCCTTCGTAGAAGGATTTACATGCCGGTATGGGATTCCGCAGGAGCTGCACACGGACCAGGGACGAAATTTTGAGAGTGAATTACTAAAAGAGGTGTGCAGGCTCCTGGAAATTCGAAAAACACGGACAACGCCCCTGAGACCACAGTCTGATGGCATGGTGGAGAGGTTCAACAGGACCCTGGTCCAACAGTTGGCCCTCTTCACCGCCACTAACCAGGAGGACTGGGACGAACACCTTCCGTACCTCCTGATGGCCTATCGCGCGTCCCAGCACGGGTCTACCGCATGTAGTCCGGCGCTGTTGATGTATGGACGGGAGCTGAGAAGCCCCGTCGATTTATTGTGCGGTCCGACGCCTGAGCGGCTTGATAGGCCCCCGGGGAGGGCTATGCCCGTCGGTTGGAGGAGGGCTTGGAGAAGGTCCACGCCTTCGCACGACACCAGCTCCAACAGGCGGGCATAAAAATGAAGCGCAGGTACGACCACCGGAGCCAGGTGAGCAAATACCCACCGGGGGCAAAGATTTGGTTCTTTAACCCCCGGCGAAGGAAGGGCAGATGCCCGAAGCTCACCTCACCTTGGCAGGGCCCGGGGGTCGTCCTGGCGCAAGTCAGTGACGTGGTCCTAAAAATTAAAATGGGACCACGAGCCCTCCCCCGGATCGTCCACGCGGACCGCCTGAGGCCTTACAAGGGCGACCTTACGCCCTCATGGATATGTCTTGCCGGAGGAGTCGGTGCTGGAACAGCCGCTCCCGCAGAGGCGCAGGGCTCTCAGAGTCTTGCGACGAGTTCACGAGCCCAGTAGGAAGGGAGGAAATTCCCCCCCCCTGGGAAATTGATTAATGGAATTATTTGAGGACATGGACAGACTTGTGGATGTGTAGAGGGGACGTAGTTTAGCTACGTAGTGTTAAAAGGAACGTGCTGTAGTTTAAGGGACGACGTGGGAGCACGAGTTAGTTAGGGGATGTAGTAAGAAGGATGGCAGAGTTCAGCGGTGTGTGTGTTGAAGAGTTGTGAGTTGAGAGGTGAGTACATGTTGAGTGAGTGAGGCCAGCGGGTCTGTGTGTGTGGAGTGAATGGGGAATGCATGGTGCGATGAGTAATTGGGGGGAGGAGTGACTCCCGCCCAAGGGACCCCGGGGTCAGTATAAAGTGAGTTAGCTGGGTTAGTCAAATTGAAAAATGGAGGTCGTTTTGCTGTTGGTGGGAAAGTAGGCTCGAGACCCATTTGGAGGGGTGCAGGAGCCCTGTTGACGGGCTTGGGAGCGTGGCTGCGAAAGGTGAGTATCGCTGAGTGGGTACCCCGGGCACCAGGCTAGTCGGCCGCGGTAGGCCATGGGCCCATGGGGGGCCGGGGTAGAGTAGTGGGCACGGGTGCGCCTGCTTGGTGCGGGGGCCCGGGGCGCCATTAGCCACGTGGGCAGTGTTGTGGGCACGGGTGACCCTCGGAAAGGGGCCCGGGAGGCCGGCCTGCCACGTGTGCGTTTCAGGGGAGGTGCCATGGGGGGCACTCCCCGGTGTTAGGGAGCTGGTAGGCTCGGAGGCAGTGTAGTGCCCGGGGGTGCCATAGCGGGAGATTCGGCAGAGGGTCGTGCCTGCCAAAGGGAGCCACGTGTCCCAGCCAGGAGACCGTGTGAGGGCACGGAGCGAAAATTGGGGGGCGAGGCCCGAAATTGTGAGGACACCAACACAGGCGACGGGAATCTGGGTTGTTAGAACCAATAGTTTAAGCGAGAGGCGCTTGTTGAAAGCCCCGGGGTAGTTTAACAGTTAAATGGTTAGGGTAGATTAGGAGATGTACCCCTCCGCACCATCCATCCCCTCGCTGTCGTTGTGGGCCGCTGGACCCACTTTGGTTTAGATCGCCGAACTCTGGGGAGGCCATTCTGAGGCTTCGTTGGGCCTCGACACAGGACGTTAGCTCTCCCTTATTCCCCTCCGGGAAGGGAACGTAGGGGTTGGGAGTAGGCTAGGTGACAGGATAGGTTAGCCGAACAAGGACGATAAAGGGGGTTAGGGGACGATTTATAGTGGGGAAGTAAAAATAAAAAAATAAAAAAAAATAATAAGTTGGGGCTAAATTGGCGTTTGACAAATTAAGGGAGTGGGTATGTACAGTGACAGGCAAAGGCGATAGGTTGGGAGGGAGACAGGTAGGGTAGGTCCGAGCCGCCTTCCAAGTGGCCAGCACCACCGCACTCCCTCCACCAACCTCCACTGAACGGCAAAGGCTGGCCAACTTCATCGGCTGGCCGTGTTTTGCTTCAAGGCGGAGGCCGGCCAACTTCATCGGCAGCTGTTGTTTTGCTGCAAGGCCTGTGCCGGCCGGATCATCTGCAGCTGTGGTGCTTCAAGGCCTGTTCCGGCCAGTTCGTCTGCCGGCTGTGTTTGCCTGCAGCGGCCTTCTTCTGCGGGCTGTGTTTGCCTGCTCACCTTTGCCATGCCATGCCCATTGCCCATGTTCACCAGCCCCGTTCAATTTTGCTTTGCCCCCCTGTTCATTTCCATGTGCGCCAGGATCAAGGCAACAGTTTGCAAGCTGCGAGAACTGCCCTGTTGGCAGCTACAACACGGGCCTGCAGTGGCGGCCCGTGCACCGTGTTTGTGTTCATCCATCCATTCGTTGTGTTCATTGCGTGTGCCAATTGAGCTGGCACGGAGACTGCGTTTGTGCAGCCCATGCACCGTTGTGGTTCACTGCGTTCAGTTCAAAAGGGAAGGCCTTGGACTGCGTGTGAGCAGCCAGCCACGTTCCCTGTCACCTGCATTGTTTTGAGCCAGAGACTGCATGCGGGCAGCCTGGCTCCCTGCTAACTGCTTTCTTTTTGCAGAGTTCAATGATCCTGGGCCATGGTTTAGTGTAAAATTTGTAAGTTAAGGTTAAGATGTACTGTAAATATGAGTGCGCCCCCGGCATGTATGTCTTAGCGCCGGCAATTTTATTTAAGTCGTCCATGTGAGTGAGTTTGTTTAGATAGTTACGCAGCCCTCAGGTTATTTATTTTGGGGACACGAATACCATGAATGTCGCACTCAGGGATCCGTAGGTAAAATGTACTAGGGGAAAACTACACATGATGGCACACGAAAATTTGACGACTCGGGACGAGTCTGTAAAAAGGGGAGGGGGTAGTGTTGTGGTTACCAAATTAGCAAAACACCGTTCAGGTCCCTTAG
Source organism: Eptatretus burgeri (assembly GCF_056783735.1). Taxonomy (NCBI): domain Eukaryota; kingdom Metazoa; phylum Chordata; class Myxini; order Myxiniformes; family Myxinidae; genus Eptatretus; species Eptatretus burgeri. The sequence continues at coordinate 31,198,077 of NC_140978.1, read as the reverse complement.
GTGAGGTATCTCGGTAAGTGCATGTGTAGTTAGGCCCAAACCCGTTGTCTAGTGGGAATACATGTCATTTATGCGAGCTGCGACTCTTCAGGATAGCCGTTTTTCTTTTACTATCTTTATTTTGGACCAACCGCCATGATTACCACCACAACCACAACATCAACCACCAACCACAACGCCGCTTCACCACAACCGCCACGACCTTCACGTCACACCTCGCAACCGTAGCATCGCCACCATTCTTGCCCCGCTGTGGGTACCGGTGTTGGACTCGTGCAGGGCGCGCGTCGAACAGCGTGTACAAAATCACGGATTTTGTGCTTCAAAAACGGATCAAAAACGACACACGCCCACTTTTTGCCGTCCAATCGGTGAGCGAGGGACGATTTGGCCCCGCCTCCAGGACGATCGATATATGCAAATTTGTGGATCAAAAAGCCTTCACGCCCACTTTTTCTCGGGCCAATGGGGAGCGAGGTGAAAGGTCAAAGGGAGGGGGTCAAAGGCGAAGCTACGGGGGGATAAAAGGACCGTGTTCGTCAGTCAGGAGAGTCGGTCGGGGAGTCGAGAGTCGGAGAGTCCAGAGGCGGAGAGTAGGAGAGTCGGAAGCAGAGGGTCAAGACTTCGCGGGCGGTGGAGCTGCTCGTCGTGTGCGTTGGAGTCGGAACGGAGGGGACGAGCTGTGGAAAGGCGGCGACACCAGACGAGGGGGTGCTCGCGTCGTGCAGGGAGCTGCACCCGAGGGAGGCCGACAGCGCGACCTGGCCGAGGTGGAGACGCACACCAGGGATAATAAAGATCCTCTATACCCCGAGCATCAACAACCCCCTCCTGTTTCCCCCCGCGCTGAGATAGTGCGACCAAGGGGGCCCCTTTCCCACCCCCTACCAGACACCCTCCACGAGGCCCGCGGGTTGGGGCGCCATCGCCGCTCCGCGTCTCATCACCAGACGGGTAGGCGCGACCCGGTCTCGGCCTCAGGCCCGCCTCATCCTTGAGGGTATTCTTTCCTTGGTTTTGGGTATGTGTTGTCGGCGCCGTCTGTGAGGTAGAATTGTATAAGTGTTGCCGTGTGCTCGGTAGTCGGTATTAGCTCTGCATTGTCTTCGCTTTTATATTTGCTTTTTGTGTAAATGGCATTGTGTTTTCGCTTTTATATTTGCTTTTTGTGTAAATGGAATTGTGTTTTTTTTGTGTGCTTTTGGTGGAATTGAATATGTGTGCTTCCCGTGTGCCGCGAATAAATGTGCTTTTGTGTTGAACTGTTTCCCGCTTCGCTTCGTCATTTCTCCCATTGAATCCTCATCTTGCTTCACGTAAAGGGTTGATAGTGGGCTGAATACGCCCGATAATTAATCGAACCGTCGAGGTCGACGATAACACCGCTCGGTTATTCTGATAGTACGGAACGGGTCGCTTAAGTGGCCCATGTCCGAAGTCGACCTGCGGCGAGGTGCGATCGCCCGGTCTACCCTCCGCGTGGGTACTTAGGTAGGTCGAATTTGGCGAGCAACCCTATCCCACGCGGGGGCTGATTGGCTCGATCGCGGTGAGACCGAAAGGTCCACCCGTGACTGGTTCCCGGCGTTAGTCCGAGAGGGTCACGACTGGATTGTCCGTCCGGTGGGCGACGTGCCGCGATTCGAGTTACGTGGCCGTCAGCACGCCGGCGGGCGCGAATCCGCAACAATATATACATATATATATATACATATATATATATATATATATATATATATATATATATATATATATATATATATATATATATATATATATATATATATATATATATATATATGAGCCTGGTGTTGGCGCAGTGGTTAGGGCAGTGGCTTGGGATCCAAACGGTCCTGAGTTCAAGCCCCGTTGGGCCACTGAATTAATACACCAGGGGGTTGACTCAGCCTGTCATCCTTCCGAGGTCGGCGAAGTGAGTACCAGTGTACTGGGCCGGAGTATACCCCGGTTAAAATAGGTGTACCATATCCCTGTGTGTCGTAAGAGGCGACCAGGGTTGCGTCAGGAAGGGCATCCGGCATAAAACATGTGTCAAATCAGTATGCGGATCATGCGGATGATCCGCTGTGGCGACCCTTAATGGGAGCAGCCGAAAGAAGAAGATATATATATATATATATATATATATATATATATATATATATATATATATATATATATTGTATACCTTGTCGAGGCTCGTATGAGAGCTAACACACAACACACAGCAAGGGGGGCATGAGACAAGAGGGGCGGGAGTGGGAAGGACAAAACAGTGGGGAACAGAGACATAAGGAGATCTGTGGAAGGGAGAGGGATGGGGTGGGGAACATGGGGAATACAAGATGGACACTACAGGGACTTTCAGGAAGGAAAGCAGGGAATTTGAAGGAGGTAGGCTTGGGTGGATTATCGGGGGTAGAAAAGATTGCAGATTTGGATAGGGGATGATAAGAGGTGGTGGTGAACAGCTGTTTTGACGGCCTGGAGGGAAGAATGGGATTGAATAGAGTGAGGGAGTTTATTCCAAAGGTGGGGAAAAAATGGAATGAAAGAGTGAAGGTGAGCAGTGATTCGTGATTTTGGTAGTTTTACCAGAAGGGGATTGTTGGCGGAACTTGAGCGCCCTGTGGAATTGTGGTGGGGACAAATCGCAGAGAGAGAGAGAGAGCAGGGGGGGGGGCGAGGCTGGAGAGGAGACGGTAGAAGACAGAAAGACCACCGACCAACCTGCAGTGAGAGAGAGTGAAAGACACAAAGACTCAGCCTCATTGCGGGAGATACCAATGATCCGAAATGCCTTGGTTTCCACAGCGTGAAGCTCTCTAGGTTCTCTCTCGGTATTACTCTCTTGGTCTTAGATTTAAACACTTCCAGGAGTGCAAGGTGAGATCCAATGTCAACATTACACAGAGGAGGAGTCATACACCATGGATGGCACTATGGATGAAAGCTTTGCGCAGGTGTTGAAAGCGGACAAGAAATGGCTCAAATCTGCAGGGCGTTTCATCGAGCCCAGCAGACCGAGCGCAGTTTAGATATGTGATTGATCCAAAAAACAGATTACGGCATATTGTTCATCCAAGGATCAGCAAAGACTAAACCTTGTCAGAGGTTGATTCCAGAGGTAAACTGGACATCGATCAATATGGTTTTTTATCTCGAGATGGGACTTGAAGTTATTGAACAACATATTCTAGGTGATTGGTAGCTTTGAATATTCTCCAGAATGATGGATAAGGATGCAGCTGCAGCTTGCCTGTCATTGGTGTGATAGACTTTCCATCACAGGATGGAGACATTTGCAAAGTGATATAGACGTCGTTTTTTTTCTCTTTTTTTCATCCAACATACAGTTTCAGTAAAAAACAAAAGTGACAGAGGGTAGAAGGCAAAACACCGACAGTGGTGTAGTGAACCAACACGTGGTCACAACAACCAAAGGGGTAAATGAACAGAGGAGAGGGAGAGGACATGGAAGGAAACAAAGCAACCTGAAAGTAAAAATGGATTAGTTACGGGGTTTTTTTCAAAGAGGTGAGGTCATTACCATAAACCAAGCCTGGTGTTGGCTTAATGGTTGGGAGGCGGCTTGGGATCCTAGGGTCCTGAGTTCAAGCCCCGTTGACCGCTGAATTAATATACACCAGGAGGTTGACTCAGCCTGTCATCTTTCCGAGGCCGGCAAAATGTGTACCAGTGTACTGGTAAGGGGGGACACTGCATCAGCGGCATAGCTGCATCCCAACCAATGATGCATCCAGCGGCCACAGACTGCACTCGATAGAGAGAGATTACCATAAACCAAGAACAGGACAGGTCTCAGGACACTTCTGTGAGAGCCATTCGGCATCTGTAAATATAGGGCAAGATTTTATGATGAAATTGATGGTGGCATATGCCTGGTGTTGACTTAATGGTTTGGGGGGTGGGCTGGGGATCCTAGGATCTCGAGTTCAGATTCCACTCGGCTGTTGAATTAATACCAGGTGAGGTTGACTTTGCCTCTCATTTTTAAGTCAGCAAAATGAGTGCCAGCTTGCTGGTATCCTGTGTCGGAGTGGCGACACGTCCAGGATTGCGTCCAATAGCCAAGGAGACTGCTGAGGCAGCACCAACACTCTGCACAGAGTATGGTCCCACTGGATGGATGGATGGTGGCATGTTAATTATAAAAACTAAAATGGCACATGGAAGAGTGCCTACCTCTGCCAGGCTGAACAGTTTCCGTTTTGTATCCTACTGATTGGCTGGATCTGTATCCAGACCTAAACCCAAATCGAATCAGTTTGTCTTTTTCACCGACCCAACTCGCCCTCCAATTTTTGTCATAATCCGTCCTCAACTTTTTGAGATATCAGGCTATGTATTGTTTTTGGCCCTTTCTATCAATGGTAAAGAATCACATTAAAAAATTATCGTATCCAGATGCGGATCTTCACCAAAATCGAGTCAATTCGTCCCCGTCACACTCCCAATTTCTCCATCAAGTTTTATCAGAATCCGTCCACAACTTTTTGAGAAATCCAGCTTACAGACAGACAGACAGACAGACAGACAATAGTGAAAACACAACCTTCCCTCAACCTTCGGTGGTGGAGGTAATTGATTAAATTAACCAGCCAATCAAAGAGAGGAACAAGGGGTTTAACACACACACATGTATATATATATATATATATATATATATATATATATATATATATATATATATATATATATATATATATATATATATATATATATATATATATATATATATATATACATATATAACTCGAATCGCAGACATTCTTCTCTGTATTGGCACACACACATATCCATGACTCAAATAACTCGAATCACAGACATTCGCAAGTGAATGCAAATGTCTCTCCGAGTTAACACAAATGAAGAAATGCAACGAAAAAAAAATCACAGGGTGAAAAATCTGTTGTGTTGCAGCCATAAATTCTCATTCCTATGTTCTGATACATTTTGCCCTTGGGCCCATATAAAATCGAAAAGAAGACATCAGAACAATGGGTATGGTATACGTATGTGCTTTAGACTGTCGGGGCTGTGTTAAGGCATCGTTTTGCCAATTATTGTCTGGTTTGGTTGAAGTGCAGAGACATGGCAAGCCAGAAAGCTAAACTTTGTGACTGATTTGAACTGTGACCCCTGTATCAACTCGAAAACAACTCTAATCCAAGACGTTTCTCTGCATCCCTATCAAGGCTGTTTGGAAGCCCCTTTGAACTGATCTCATTTTATCGAATCAAATACGAGCGAATGGCAAAAACAGATGTGACTTTTAGTGTTTCACCTTTGACCACTTATAACATCAGGGGAGTGGGGGTGGGTCTTAAGTCGACGACATAAAAAGGAGTCTGGATGTATTGAACAAAGTTACTTGCATGCCAAATTTGAGGATTCCCTCAAAAACGAAGGAATGGTATGGGTTGGGATTGTAAAGCATTTAATGAAAAAAAATTAAAAAAAAGAAAGCACAAATAAATGAATCATCAACAACAAGAAAGGCACTCGGTGGAGCGCATACCTCCGCCAGTTAATGCCTGATCCACGAGAACATATCAGGCCCATTGCATTTTTGAAATATCACACTATAGAGTCCATTCATTGGCACCATACACTGTTCAGAACGTTGTTACTGCCTAAGCAGTCTCCTTGGCTATTGGGCACAATGCTGGACAGGTCGCCACTCCGACACAGGATACCAGCATGCTGGTACTCATTTTGCTGCCCTCGGAAGGATGACAGGCAGAGTTCACTCCACCTGGTATTAATTCAACAGATGAATGGGGTTTGAATTCAGGATCAGAGGATCCCAAGCCCACCACCATCACCACGAAGCCAACACCAGGCATGCTATAGAGTATTATATCATTTTTGGCCTTATCTCTCAGTGATGAAGAATCACTTTAACAAGCTCACATGAGCTAAGATCCTCGTCCTCTTAATGATGACGTCATAAAAACGAATATGACGTCATTGTGATGTATCAGGTTTGCGATAAATTATCTGCGCTAATGCCCGGCTTGATTCGCGCAAACAAAATTCAAACAGCTTGCCTAGTTTCGGAGATAATGGTATAGGCGATGTCCATTAGCGGCGATATTATGACGTCAACTTTTTTTCTAGGAAGAATTCCCAAAATCGGAGATGGTTACTGCCTGCGCGTGGGCTTTCTGCATATACATGGCAAGTTTCACGAAGCCCCGATGAAAACTCGGGGTTGTGAAACAAAAAATGTCAAAAAATAGGAATAACGTCATAAAAATTGATATGACGTCATAGTGATGTATCATATGTGCGGTAATTCATCTCTGCTAATGCCCTGTTCGATTCCCGCAAACAGAATTCAAAAAGTTTGCCTAGTTTCGGGGACAATTTTTTAGGCGATTGCCATTAGCGGAGATATTTTGACGTCATAACTTTTTTTCGAGGAGGAATTTTCAAAATCGGAGATGGTTACTGTCGGCGCAGGTTATTTTTACATATATATGCCAAGTTTCAGGAAGTTTCAATGAAAACTGTAGGCTGTGAAACAAAAAAGTCCACAAGAAGAAGATGAAGAACAACAACGTGAGTAAGACTTAGAGATCCTCCACGAGGATCTAAAAATTAACTAATTATCGTATCCAGATCCAAGTTCGTATCTTCACCGAAATCGAATCAATTCTACCTTGCCATGCCACGCACCCAACCTGTCCACCAAGTTTCATCCTAATCTATACACAACTTTTTGAGATATCGTGCTATATATCGGTTTAGCCCAATCTCTCAATGGTGAAGAATCACATTAAAAATTCTAGTAGTTGAATCCTGATTCAGATCTTCACTAAAATCAAAGCAATTCATCATAGTCACACACCGAACCTGTCCACAAAATCTCATCCGGATCTGTCGACAACTTTTTGATATCTTGTACACAAACAGACAAACAGACAAACAGAAAGGGGTGAAAACATAATCTCATTCACTTTATCACGCTATGCAGTCCATCCATTGGGGCCATACACTGTTCATAACGTTGGAGGTAATAAGTCTCTGTAGCAGGAAGGGAGATGCAAAAAAAGAAGTGTGTTAAAATGATATTTATACTTCTTGAAATAGGCTCGTTATCAACTAGTGTTGGATGAGATCTAGAGTATCTCGAGACTGGTTCGATCTGAGACCACTACTGACAAAATACTCCAAATCAGTGTTTCATGAATGAAGATCCCACCTGCTATCAGGATGTGTGAAGAGGTCTCATGGCTCACGACAGGTGAAATATTCTGCACTCTCAGATGCAGCACCCAAAAGATCATTAAAACTCCTGTTCTTCATGATTCCGAACGCCGTCGTTGAGCTGAGATTGAAGAAGATGTGTTCATGGATATGTATGTGTGTGCATAAAGTGTGTCAGGTTAGTTTTTATGGAGGTACACGGATGAGAACACGTCTTCTTTCAGATGCAGCATGTGACTGTGGTTTGCCATCATTTGTTAGGAGCACGACTGTGCTGTTGATGCAGTGGTGCCTCCTGTAGGTTGGAGCAGGAATTTGTAATTTTTTCAGGGTGCCGGTGAAAGCTCGCCTACCCATGGCATCTTTAAAATCTACCCCAACTTACGCTGGCAGATGAGACACCCAGTTTAACGTCCATTCGAGAGATGGCGCTCACATTGGTGAATCACCCTGCCTGCAAGACATGAGGATGGCAGTTTATAGCTGGGTCGGGATTCGACTGTGCGACTTCTCGGCCATCGTGTGACAACCACGTGATAACTGTGGATTTAACCTTCAGTTCGAAAAATCAAAACACACCTTTTCCCAGGGGTCACACCAGCGGTACAAGAGTTTGGAACTGTCTCACACCATCCCAGCCAGGTCAACCCTCAAGTCAGGAATGCAAAACGACGTAATTTTACCTTAAAAACGACTGTTATCTGTTTTTAACTTAAAGTTTATCAACTGTAAACGAAGTTTTTGCTTCTCACAGGAGTTAGCACACCTTTGTGAACTTTCACCTTTTGTGTTTTGATAAAACTTATCGTTTCAATGGTTTGCCCACACAGACTGAGAAGAGCTTTTACAAAGTCTAGTATTCGTCTTATTTAAAAATGGCGTAGCATTTCACAAAGAACTATGAAAGAATCCATTATGCAAGTGTGGATTCCAAATCAGCAGGCTGCGCGCTGCGCCCATGACTGCCCACTCTTCGTGTTGCAGCCTCGTTTTGCGAGGACATTTTGATAACCTGCTGGTGCTCCATTATTGCCATTAAGTACTGTGAGGCTTATTATGCTGCAGAAGTGTTTAATGGCCTTCACTTCACTCACTTAATTCACTCTCCAATTCCCAAGCGAGAAGACGGTACCAAAAACATTGGGGTACCACTCCAGGGCCAGATACTAGCCTGGAGTGGCATTCATCGGGCTGATGTGTTCGATCAATCCCACCTTGAACTTAAGCTGCCATCCCATCTCAACCCTGGGTACCTACTCTTGCCGAGGTTACAAGTTCCCTTCTGGTTTCTCACCAATTGATATTCAATAAGTAAGACTTTCCTTTCCTGTAATTTTGAGGAAAGACTAATAAACAATGAACGTGAAAGTCAATCACACACGAGAGAGTAGGGAATAGGATGATTCAAGCCTCTGAGGTCAAGGCCTACACGGTGGAAATAAAGTTTCAAATAACTGTGAAAGGCAGAGATTTACGTTACAAAATCAGAGGCAAACTCTTCTCGACCAACATTAAAAAAAAAACAATTCCATTGAATACAGTATTATTCAGGCCAACACAGGGAAAGCGAATTTTCTCATCAAAATATCCACAGAGGCATTCTAACCACATTGAGAAAAAGGTGACGTGACATTTTGGGTGTGAACCCTTCTGCAAAGCAAGAGAGGGCATGAGCCCTTATTTTTTCTGATAGCAGTTAGCATGCTTGTCCATATATTTCTGCCAACATAGTTCGACTATACTCAATTTAAAAACTCGTTTTCTGTTGTGTGTACAACACAGCAAAGGTCAGCTCAACATACGGAAGGCCTGGAAAACGTAGGCAAGATCTGGCCAATGCAGGAAAGATGGTGTGGCTGATACAGGGAAGATCTGGCCAATGCAGGGAGGATCTAGCTAACACATGGAAGATTTCACCAATACAGAGAAGACTGGCGAATTCAGGGAAGATCTGGCAAACGCAGGGAAGATTTGGCTAATGCAGGGAAGATTTGGCTAATGCAGGGTAGACATGGCCAATGCATGGAATATCTCGCCAATGCAGGGAAGATGTGGCGGGGCAGGGAAGGTATGGCCAATGCAGGGAAGATATGGCCAATGCAGGGAATATTTGGCCAATACAGGGAAGATGTGGCGGGGCAGAGAAGGTATGGTTAATGCAGGGAAGACCTGGCTAATGTAGGGAAGGCTTGGTTAATGCAGGGAAGGCTTGGCCAATGCAGGGAAGACCTGGCCTATGCAGGGAAGGCTTGGCCAATGCAGGGAAGACCTGGCTAATGTAGGGAAGGCTTGGCCAATGCAGGGAAGACCTGGCTAATGTAGGGAAGGCTTGGTTAATGCAGGGAAGGCTTGGTTAATGTAGGGAAGGCTTGGTTAATGTAGGGAAGGCTTGGTTAATGCAGGGAAGGCTTGGTTAATGTAGGGAAGGCTTGGTTAATGCAGGGAAGGCTTGGCCAATGCATGGAAGATATGGACCATACAGAGAAGATCTGGCAAATACAGGAAAAGCTTGGCCAATACAGGTAAGACCTGGCTAATGTAGGGAAGGCTTGGTTAATGCAGGGAAGGCTTGGCCAATGCAGGGAAGACCTGGCTAATATAGGGAAGGCTTGGTTAATGCAGGGAAGATATGGACCATACAGAGAAGAACTGGCAAATACAGGGAAAGCTTGGCCAATACATGGAAGATCTGGCCAGCACAGGGAAGATCTGGCCAATGCAGGGAAGATCTGCCTCACACAGTGAATATATATATATATATATATATATATATATATATATATATATATATATATATATATATATATATATATATATATATATATATATATATATATATATATATATAGCCAATGCAGGGAAGATTTGATAAAAGCGGTGAAGGCAATGGAATGCAGGGAAGGCCAATCCAACAGAGGGAAGACAAGGTCAGTGCCCAGCACAGTGCCCAGGATGTCAGACCAGCACAGCAAATACCGATCATTTTGCATGAAAATTTTAATAAAAATCGTTTCCAGAATAATGCATGCTTGTTTTTCTTACAGTACAATTACTGTAACACAGGTAATAAAACAATTGTGTAGTTTCTGCTTCATTTAGTGACAATATGAAAAGAGGACTGAAATGCCTCAATCGCCACCGAAGTACTTCTCTGATTTGATTTGTGAAAGAAGATTGAAATAAAAATGAAGACGTGTAGTTTATCGTCCTTTCGGAACCAAACAATAAATGGGAACACTGGAAATTGAACTGCAGAAAACGATAAAACTACAAATACATTATTGCTTCGTTGTACCATGCGGATGGTGCAAGAGAGGCTGAGTCAGTCTGCCGACATGGTGCTTGCAATACGTGAAGCTGTACCATCCAGACACCCGATCGATGTGAGCTCTACTTTTTCATCTCTCAAACTTTGTCTCTGTTGAACAGCTACTCTGCAGCAGCATGACACAGCAAAGCACAGCAAGGCCGTGTAAAATGATGGCTTTAATAAAATGTTTCACGACGTGCATAGATCAGCTCCGATCCTACTAGTACGCCAAATTTACAGCTTTAATTACACGAGTGGAAAAAGAAAACCCTACGTCCAAAACAAATCACCTGTGCTCTCAAATGCTCTGGCCACTCGGAAAATGGCTCCAATGCCACGGCATCGACTCAGCGTCCCTCTTCCCAGCACTTCATCCCAATTTCTATCTCTGGGTTATATTTTATATGCTTCCCTCCATGCACCTCAGAATACAAATATCAACAACTTTCTTTTATTTTTTTTTGGCTGTCAGAATAAGTTTGCTGAGATATTCCTTTTCATCTTCTCTCGTACTTCACATTTACCGCCTTATTAATTATGTAGTTGATTTCAGATGAGCTATGCTACCTGGGTATTTCATCAAGTTTTCGCCTTTCCGTGGTACTTTGGAAGCGGCGTACGGCCGACTGAATAAGGTCTGAAAAGACAAAAACTGCGAGTTCAAGGTCGTAAAATCCTTGCTCAAGTGCATAGCGTAGTTAATTATTACATTAAAAGCAAACTTTTATATTTCAGCTTGTCAAATCTAGGTCAGTTTAAGAGAAACAAGGACCCCTAGGCCCGAGTCAAATCAAACACAGGAATACATGGAATCCAATGGAAGCCGTCAAACGCAATTTTCACCTTGTCAAGATCTAAGTGTGTCATCTTGAAAACTATGTCACTTTCGAAACTGTCAGTCACATCTAGTTTGGATTCAAATCCAGGCCAAAACTGCATATCGGCCTGTTTGAAGGCCTATACCAATAGTAATTTTAAACCAGCTTAGATTATATTATGACTATCAATTAAGCATGACGTTGAAGGATGTGCTATATCCTGGACTGTTTTGTTTTATCGACGTGACAGAATGTCCTCAATCAATTGTTGAAATAAAAAATTACCCCCGTGTCGGGGTGACGGTCATCTCTATAATACCACAAGTTCTCAATGTTCAGTTATGACCGAAGACTACTGCGCAGTTCTACTGCACAGCTCGAACTGCGCAGTTTGGTTAAAGATGACTCGGCATTTTGGCGCACGCGCACGAAATTGTATTTTGAAAATAAATGCCGACGTTTACATTTCGGGTTTTGAAACTTTTGCACCTTCGGCGGAAAATGTATAAATATACAAGATCAGCTGCTATGCAATGACACCATTCACTAACTTTTACCATGCCCAGTAGAGAATATATAGGGTGTCCCAAAAAAATATACAACCTTTAAAATGCTTCGTTTGATCCTAAAAAAGCAGGAATTTTGTCATTAATGCTTCATTTCTTGTTGCAGAGACCCTGAAGTTTATTTTGATACCAAGCAAGCGCCAGAAAAATGCCAAGACTGACCGTACAACAACGGACGAAAATTGTTGAACTTTGGCACCAGACGAAAAGTGTCATAAAGGTGCAACGTCTTTACTCGAGAAATTTCGGTATCCACTTGCACCATGCACCAAACTTTCAGACAATAAAGTGCACCATCGCAAAGTTTACCAATGTGGGAACCATCTGTGACCTTCATAAGGGTCACAGTGGTCAGAAGAGGACAGGTCATAGTGAAGAAAATGTGGAAATGGTGAGACAGGTGGTTGTTCAGAGTCCAAAAAAATCGATTCGACGACTTTCTGCTGAGACAAACATTCATAAGAGCGCCATTCAGAGGATCCTTCGCCAAGACATTCATGCCTTTCCATACAAAATTCAAACGGAAACGGTGCTTACTGATCAACAGAAACGCAAACGACTAGACTTTGCAAATTGGTTCTCAGGAAAGTTGGAGGAAGATGCAGACTTCCTCAAAAAACTTCACATGACGGACGAATGCCATGCTCACTTGTCCGCAGAGGTAAACAAGCAAAACTTTCAGTACTTGGGAACCGAAAATCCTGCTAATGCATCAACTGAACTGGTGCCTCGATCTGTTCTCAAAGTCACCATGTGGGTGGCGGTTGGTTGGTATGGGATAATTGGTACATACTTCTTTGAAGATGACCAGGGACGGACTTGCATGGTAAACCAGAGGAACTATCGCGAAATGATTCAGGAATTCTATCTGCCTGAGCTACGTACTCAGGCCCGTAGGAGAAACAACCTGATCCAGATGAGAACCCAGTGGTTCCAGCAGGATGGGGCACCGTTCAGCCAGGGAAACAAGGCGTTTTCTCAACCAACATTTTGAGGGCCGCTTTATCTCCCTCTACGAAGACGTTGAGTGGCCACCGTATTCCCCTGACCTTACTACTCAAGACTTCTTGTGGGGGTATCTCAAGGATAGGATCTATGGAAACCCTTGCCCTCAGACTCTTGATCAGCTGAAGGAAAACATCCACTGAGAAATCCAGAACGTTCCTCAGGAAACGTTTCCCAAAGTGATGGAGAACATGACAACGCATTTGCAGGCAGTGATCGGATAACGTAGAGCCTACGTCGAACATGTGGTCTAAAAGAAAACAACGATTCTATACCAAAATTTAAATTTTGGTGGTAATTTTGACATTGGTACAATAAACTTCAACCTTTCAGCTTTCTATCCAGCCATATATCTTTTTTTTAAATATATGTTATGACCATCCTCTTTGCAGATGAAAAGTTGTATATTTTTTTGGGACACCCTGTATAGCCTCCTGAAGGTAGGGCAGTTTTTGCAAACTTTGATATAACGTGATGCGAAAACGAAAGCGAAATTCGAAAATCTGTCCTGACCAAATTTAGATATTGTCCCATACGCCACAATAAAATTCAAGATCCCTTGAGAAATGTAGGAGATAGATTTTGAAAATCATCATTTTCACATTTTTTGCCAACTTTGAAGTCACGTGACACAAAAACGAAAGCGAATATCCAAAATCCGGCCTGACCAAATTTAGATATTGTCCCATAGATTCATATGCTACAATCAAATTCAAGATCGCTTGAGAAATGGCGGAGGAGATAGAATTTGAAAATCGTCATTTTCGCAACTTCAAAGGCCTTGTGACCTTGACCTTCGGTGACCTTGAAAGTCATACCATCGTGTACGTCTCATCGACCTCTATCAGGATCACTAATGACCAGATCTCCCGCTTCAACTTCATTGTGAACGGACGGACGGACGGATTGAAGGACATCGACACCCATATTATTAGGTCATGCTTGAAGAGATGACCTAAAAAGGGAGGGGGGAATAATTAACAAACAGTACAGGCTTATAATTACTTTATTTGTTGATTTTACATATTTAATTGACCCTATTTGCAAACCAGTCATTTACAATTAATTGAGGGTTGGGCCCGAAAGGGTAAATGGGGGGAGGGGGGTAAAAAGAGGGCTGGGTAAGTTGGAGGATGACTTGAAATAGTGGTGCACTGCTTCGGTGTTGTGCATAGACAGGATGCTGGAGAGTGTGATGAGGAAGAAGGACTTTGGGGTGAGAGGTCAGGAGGTGTGCAATGCAAAGCTTGTTACTTTCTGATGTTTGTTTGAATAAAACCGTTTTTAGAATATTGGATTCCTCATTCTTGGAGTACTTTACAATACAACAAACTGGTGATGAGGATGGGATTGAATTTGAATCCACCGATACCCTTTCTGCAAAACTCGGGTGAGCCTTCAATGCCCTTTACGGCCTGGACTCGTGTCGTTGAAAACGATGTGCTGGCGAGACAGGATAATGCACTCACTGATGCCCAAAAGCACGCACTTTTGATACATTGCTAAGGCACAGAAGGTCAGACACTCTTCTCTACACTAACGGAAGCTGATATTAGCTGCGAGACTGCACTTATGGCCTTGAGGAACTTTTTTTGTCCCAAGAGTTAATGTCGTGGCAGAACGATATAAATTTTGTCAACGTGGTCAGAAAAATGGCGAGTTTACAGAACAATATATCGCTTCATTAAGGGAGATGGTCATCACATGTGAGTTTGGAGAGTTGGCAGACGAAATGATCCAAGACCAGCTCGTCGAGAAAACAGACTCACCTTGCATTAGAGAACGTTTACTGATAGAAATGGAACTGATGCTACAGAAAGCTATAACCATGGCTAGACACTTGCGGAGCTGCGAGGCGGAACACTTTTCTCCACATTGGATCTGCAAAGTGCGTACCACCACTTTGCGTACCAGAGCTCTCGCTCTCTTTGATCCAGAGTTACACACCATAGTGACAACTGATGCGTCCGATTATGGCCTTGGAACGGTCCTGATGCAAATTCATGCTGACAAAACGGAGAAAACGATTGCATTTGCATCCTGAACGCTGACTGAATCGGAAAGAAAATATTCCACGAGGGAAAGGAAACACTTGGATGTGTGTGGATGACAGAGAAGTGGAGGACTTATCTCTGGGGTGGACATTTCACTTTACTGACCACAGTCCTCTCACTGCACTGCTTTCCACGAAATGATTGGGAAGAGCTGGAATGTGCATGGCCAGATGGTCTGCATGGCTTCTGTCATTTAATTATGTCATCCAGCACAAGCCTTGCTCTGAAAACGTCACAGCTGATTTCTTATCTCACCTTCCACTACCTACTTCAGAGCCTAGTCTGGAGGATTATGTTGAGGTTGTCGTTCTCACGTCGACCCTCACTGCGGTGACAGCTGAAGAATTCAAAACTGCCTGTATTTCCTGCCCCATTCAAACAAAATTGCGTGAATTACTAACAAAACCCTGGCCGAAAATGTCAAAAGGCCTGGATCCTGATCTCTTTCCTTACTTCAGATTGCAAACTGAACTGTCACTACAAGAGGACTGCGTGATGAGAGGGACTCACCGCCTTCTTGTCCTGGAGGAGTTACAGCCACATTTCATCAAATTAGCGCATGATATGCACCAGGGCATAGTGAGGACAAAGCCGCGGTTAAGAGATCTGTATTGGTGGCTTGGCATGGACACACACGTCGAGTCCGCAATCAAGGCTTGCATGACTTGCCAGCAGCACGACAAGACAGCTGTGACACATGCATCACCACTACAGCCGGTTCCTTATCCTAATGCCGCTTGGGAGAAATTGGCAATCGACATCGTGGGGCCCTTCGATTCTGTGCCACTGGATTGTTGTTTCGCTTTCACTCTCATTGATTACTTTAGCAGTTGGCCAGAAATTGTCTTCACCGACCAGGTCACTTCCACTGCAGTGATCAAGTTCCTGTCAACTGTCTTTAGCAGAGAAGGTAACCCAAAAGAGTTGATATCTGACAATGGTTCACAATTCACATCTCAGGAATTTGAAATCTTTCTGAAAGACAGAGACATTATCCACAGGAAGTCTGCAGTGTACTACCCACAAGCGAATAAGGAAATTGAGCGATTCCATAGAAACTTAAAGGAAAGTTTGCTCACTGCTAACATTGTAGGGGAAGACTGGAAAACATTTACAAAGGACTTTCTTCAAACTAACCGGGCAACTCGACATGCCACAACATAGCGATCACCAGCTGAACTGCTTCATGGGAGAGAGATGCACACCAAGCTGCATGTATCTGGTTTGCAGATGCCAAAGCTGAACACACCGTCACACGAAGACACGGTGCTCAGAGTACAAGAGAAGCAGAACAAGCAAAAGTTGTACACCGACAAACGCCGTGGAGCAAAGAATGTGAACTTTGAATGTGGTTCCTTCGTCCGAGTGAGGAAACCTGGCATCCTCCGAAAAGGACAATCCAAATTTTCAGCGCCTCTCCAAGTTATGCAGCAAAGAGGATCTCACACGTACAAACTGTCCAATGGAGGGATTTGGAATGTGTCTCATTTAGCATCTTCCTGTCAAAGGAATGCAAGAGATGATGCTGAGCTACCACTCCTTCCTGACATCATTGTACCACCAACGCAAGACACATCAGAATCTGTGCCGGTTGGCCAGGATGCCAGAATTCGCAGACCTCCAGTCTGGACTCGATTATGTGATAAAGTAATGTAAATTCCCTTGAGAATAAGAAAAGGTAGCTAATTTAAACTGTTGCCATGTTTATTATTACTTTTTTTAAATGGTCAATCCATGCTGTGACAATTACTACATTTCAACTTCTAGTTAATTGATATTATTGTTGGCCATTGAGATACGGCATGCATGTGGTTACGTGGGATACGTGGTGTTGTGGGGGATATGTGGTGTTTTGCATAGACTGGATGCAAGAGGGTGCAATGAGGAGGAAGGAGTTCTGGGTGAGGGGTCAGGGGGTGTGCAGTGCAAAGCTTGTTACGTTCTGATGTTCGGTTGAATAAAACCATTTGAGAATATTGGATTCCTCATTCTTGGAGTACTTTACGATACAACAACTGCCCATTTGAAGCCCTGGAAGGAAGCGTGGGATCGCACAGATCTAGAAGGCAGTTCCACATTCAGAAAAATTGAGGAACAAAAGAGTTGAGGTATGCAGCCAGCATGGATTTTGGAAGTTTAATCAGGAGAGGTTATTGAAAAAAATACATACATCGTGGAGTTCTTGTCGAGGATCATAGGTCGGCGTGAGCAGAGATAACTAAACCAGAGGAGAGGTGGTTTAGAAAAAAAAAGAGGGCACCACCCTGAATATGACAACAAACCTTGTGCTTCAGTCTCAATGCGTGAGCTTCCAGTACTGTTGAGGGAATTAGATTCCACACAATCTGAGAAAGTGTGAGATGTCATAATGGGATGTCAGCCAATATGGGGGAGAAGTACTCCATTGAGCTATGGAGGAACACCTTATAAACTATGAATAATTCTGATTTTAGAATGATAGAGAATGCCCAGTCTCCAGCTGGCTTTGGAGGCCATATTTGCTTTCTGGTCTGCCCAGGAGGGGTCATGGCTGATGCTGAGACTGAACTTCTTAAAAAAAAAAAATCAGACCATGAAAACAGATTGGTGGGTTTATTTGATGATCCATCCAATCGGTGCAAAAAGGAGAAAAAGTGAGATTTTCTGGGATTGAAAGACATGCTCCATTTATGAGACCAGCATCTAATCATTTCCAGATCAGCAGAGAGTGATGCAGTTGCTGTGTACCTATCAGTGGGATGGAATACTGTACGACGATGTGCGGAGTCATGTGCATAAAATGAAGATAGGATTTTCCAGAGCACTTGTATGGTTCTTTGACATCAGGCATGCAATGGCCAATGTTATCAAGCTGCCTTTTCAGGTTTTGCACAACCTTTATCCTCTACAGAAAAGGTTGCATTAACATACGGTATTTTACAAATATATATATCTGTCCCTTAAACTCACATAACTGTTTAGCTCCACCCCTTTTGTCTAAACTTCATCTATAATTGGAGGCCAATGTTGTTTTGTGTATGATTTCCCCATTGGCCAAAGGCATACACATGTGTGGTGATATGGAACATACTCGATTAAACACCAAATGCTGATTATTACAATGAAAAACCACATGCTACAGGCTTATGATGGCCTGCCGGCCAGAAACGTGTGTTTGCGGATCATGCTCAAGCCTCGGCAAGATGGCCTAAAAGGTCGAGAATCCATTGTCCTGGTAACAATAACACCGCAGCAGAACCTATCCTGTAGGGGGTTTTTATTGGGGAGCAGGATCTGCTTTGTCAGCACGCACGAAGCCAGGAAAAAGCTTATCCTGTTAACTGTGCAAATGACCCGGCTGCCTCTCCAGATCTGCTTATGTGGGCCTACGGATAGGATGATGTGTGGCAAACATATCCTGTTGGTCTGGATCCCTGCAGTAATATTCGATGTGGCACGTGGTTCCTGGTATCACAACAATGAAGGAATTTGTATTTCACACGTCATACTTTAACAAGACACACGGCATACGGTACGTGACAGGTGGGATTGCCTAGACTGGCCAACTTTTCCCCACTCCAAACAAGACAAATGCTTCATACAACAAATTGGGTAAACGTTGGATTGTGCACACCCACCATTGCTTTTAAAACAGCTTTACATTGTGAAGGTTGCAGTAACGGCAAACAGCGAGGCATTGTCAACGAGTGGAAATGGAAAAGACCTTGGTTTTACATGTAATCCTAACCTAGAAAACTGCAATACACACACAAAGTACAAGCACCTGACCTGAGCTCCATTTCCCAACATGATCCAAAATAAAACCCCATTCGTACAAAGTCAAACAGATTGCTCTGCTTTTCACGTTTAAAACTATGGGTCTATTTTTGTTCTTTATAGCATTTTGCAAATAAATTCTTTCCACACTCTCAACATCTGCTGTAATGGTGAGAAACCCATTTCGATGGTACCAGGAAAAGATCAGGGATTCAACGGTTAAAATCTCTGCACCCGACACCAGCCTGTTTCCAATTGGAATACAAATGGACCCAAACCCCTCCTATTTTTTTACTCTGCCCTCCATCATTGTTTCTCATTTGAATCCTCGTCGGCACAGAGCGAATGGAATTCAAACGGCGGTTATGAGCCTGGCAATCAAACATGTCGGGTTTCCCTCCTAGCAAAGCATTTTTAGGAGTTTTCTGAGCCAGGTGCAGTGCAGAGCATACCAAATGATTTTAGATGCAAGAACGTGGAAACGTATATGGGTGGAAAGGTGTGAGGCCTTCACGAGTGCCTCGATAAGTCATCCGGGGAAATCCCAAACACCTCAACATCAGAGGGAGATTGGTTACTAATTGCAACGGTTCTTAATACTCACTTTGCACTGGGACAGTCTACACCAAGTGATAATGTGTTAAAGTATGGGTTCAATGCCAACAAAGTGGGTTTTAGTGGTCATTTCACCAAAACGATCAGTTGTATAGGTGTGAGTATGTTAATTGTTAATGTTTATGTTAGATGTTGCCATGTGGTGGGGCATTGACTCAAATGTTGTTCCAGAATAAATGTCAAACTGCTTTATTTCCACAAAAAAGGATTAGATATCTCCTGCTAATTCTTAACATATGTGTATATCAAGCTTTTGATACATGCTGGCATCCTGCTGTGCTCTCCAAACTGTATGCCTATGGCATCCTTGGCCAACTCCACTCATGGCTTACTGACTTCCTCTACTCTCATAGCCAATGTGTGGCACTCAACAATCCTTTCCTTTCCTCTCCTTGTCAAGGCTGGAGTGCCCTAAGGCAGTGTTCTGGGTCAAGTCCTATTCCTAATTTTCATCAATGATCTCTCAAACTCTCTGGAAAATCATCTTTATCTAGTTGCTGATGACTCACCCTGTGTCGTGACATCCTCTCATCCTTGAGATGGGTATCAACCTTTTCCCTCTCTTCAGACCTTGACAAAATCACAAGCTGGTCAAACACTTGTAATATGTCCTTCAATCCTGACAAATCTCACACTCACTATGTCTCTTTGAAAGGACCGTCTGGAACCCCCCCCCTCCCTCCCCCAATCTACTTTCTTAATAATCCTCTTGAGGAGGTTCAGCCATTCAAACTCCTGGGTCTGACTATCAGCTGTGATCTTTCTTGGGTAAACCACATTTCAAAGTTGGCCTCCAAAGCAAACTGCCGACTGGCCATCCTCTGTCACACAAAGTCCTTCCTTTGCAAACCTGAATGCCTATGCACCTACAAGGCCGTCGACCGCAGTATGATGGAGTATTGCTTTTCTCTCTGGGCTTGCTCCCCTGCCTCACATCTTCCTCAGCTTAATGCTGTGGAAACAAGTTCTTCAAGATTATTGGAATCTCCCACACTGAAACTGAGATTATCGGCTAATCACATCACCATTGCAGATCGGTCTATCTGTCTTATACCACCTCCTTTTAGGTCTTGCACCCTGTGCTGTTTCTGTGCTTTGTCCCCACCCCCACGAGGTTTCTGCAGGGCCCACACGTTCCACCATCAACCCTCTTCTGGTAAACTCCTGAAATCCAGGATTACTCTTCACCTCCACCCATTCGTTCCTCTTTTCCCCACTTCAGGAATCAACTTCTACATCCTTTTCAACCTCATTTTCCCTATAGGTCTTCAAGATAGTTGTTCACCACCATCTCAGATCACCAATCCAAAAGCATGATCTTTTTTACCCTCGTTAACTAAACCCAAATCACTCCTAATTTTCCACTTTTTTTCCTCCTTGGAGTTTCGTTCTTCATGCATGCGTGTTTTGCACCTGTTTTTGGCTGTTGTATTCTGATCCATTCAGTGTGCTAGCTCTTCCACAAGCCTCGATATGTACGCTACCAGACAAAAGTTTTAGAACACCCTTGTTTTTCCAGTTTTTACTGAAATTTAAGCAGTTCACGTCCAGTGAATAACCTGAAATGGTACAAACCTCAGCGGTAAACTGCCAGAGGTTAAAAAAAAAACAAAGTTTAAGTTCCCAAAAACTGAAAAATAATGTAAATTTCAGAGTTGTTAAAAAAAAGGCCCTTTTCAGGGAACAAGTAATGGGTTAGTAGCTGCAGCTGTTCTGCAGCAATGGAAGTAAATTAAGCCTTGAAAGTTGATGCAAACAATTCCTCCAGGTGTCCTAACTTTTGTTGATTAGTTACAAACCCTCTGTTTGGATAAAAACCAGTGTTGGAACAGACTGTGTTTCTACCCTCCTCTGAAGCATTAGTTGGACAATATTGCACTGCAGGAAGTAGGATATTGCTATTATAATGGCGAGAAAAAGATAATTAACAAAGGAAGACAGACAGATCATTATAACCCTGAAAAGTGTAGGTCTTTCCTTCAAAGAAATTGCAATGCAAGCCAAGGTGTCAGTGAGTACAGTTTCCTACACCATCAAAAGGCACTTGGAAACTGGAAGAAACTCTGACAGGAAGAGGTCTGGCAGACCCAAAGCCACAACACAATCAGAAGACAAGTTTCTGAGAGTCAACAGCTTGCGTGATCGGCGGCTCACAGGACAGCAGCTTCAAGCACAGCTCAACACTGGTCGAAGTAAGGAAGTCTCAGTTTCAACTGTGAAGAGAAGACTTCGAGCTTCGAGGTTTGACAGGTCGGGTGGCAGTAAGAAAGGCATTGTTAAGATGGCAAAATAAGAAAAAGAGGCTTGCCTGGGCCATGAAGCACCGCCACTGGACGACTGAAACCTGGAAGAAAGTCTTATGGACCAATGAATCAAAAATTGAAATCTTCGGTTCATCACTCAGAGTTTCTGTGCACCATCGAGGAGGTGAAAGGATGGTTCCTCAATGTGTTACACCAACTGTCAAACATGGAGGAGGAAGCGTGATGATCTGGGTTTTTTTACTGGATCCAGAGTCGGTGACTGGCACCTGAACCAAAAGGGCTACCACAGCATTTTGCAGCGCCATGAAATACCCTCTGGTCTATGCCTAATTGGTCAGGGGTTCATCATCCTGCAAGATAACGACCCAAAACATACCTCCAGGCTATATCAGAAAGACCTTAGAAGAAAAGAACAAGACGGTAGGCTTCAAATCATGGAATGGCCAGCACAGT
>NC_140978.1:31111000-31168500 GCF_056783735.1 Eptatretus burgeri | reverse complement strand
TACTTTATAGGTGCGCTCACATTCTAATAGTACATACTTTATAGGTGTGCTCACATTGTAATCGTACATACTTTATAGGTGTGCTCACATTGTAATAGTACATACTTTATAGGTGTACTCACATTGTAATCGTACATACTTTATAGGTGTGCTCACATTGTAATAGTGCGTTCATTATCGATGTGCTCACATTGTAATAGTACGTAGTTTATGTATGTACTCGCATTTCAATAGTACATACTTTATAGACGTGCTTGCATTTTGAAAGGTTAAGCAATGGTCCACTTCTTTCTGTTCGTCAGTCAGTCTGTCTGTCTGTCTGTCCACGTGTCGACTACAAACGTAAGTTTATGATCGGGAAACAACGTCATTTCAATTGAATGTTATATTGTGAACACAAATCGGAAAACAAACCTGTAGTTTAACAGTACTTTCGCTCTTAATCCATCTTGATTGCACATGTTCTGAGAAGAGTGAGATATTATTTTCACTCTGTGCCTGTCTGACAGTGAAACAAAATAGAAAATCATTCCAAACAGGAAACTTCGTGTTTTAAGGACGTTTTAAAGGACACAAACAACAGGCACGAAGAACTACGTAACGTGTTTGATAGGGTGGTGTGAAAGCCGCTACGTCTACAGTGGTAAACTTCTTTATTTTTTTATTTGACTTTAAAGTCTTTATTGTATTTAAATTGAATTATATACCTGAATGCTGGAGAACACAAATCACATTTTTGCCACTTTTCAAAACCCTTACATTTTAGCAACACTTGGACATGTTAAATCAGGTGGTGTATCAGCAGCACTAAACTTCTGAAATTTTTTTTGTACGACCTTTAAAATCGTTATTCTATAAAAAAAAAAAAATTGAATTATATACTTAAACACTGCATGGGGTAAGATGCTCTATCAACTCTATAGTTACTTCAGCCCAAGGAAGGTGAAGGAGGTTATGTTTTCATCCCTGTCTGTCTGTTTGTTTGTTACTTGCAAAATCAAAGCTTTTTCAAATATATTGGTCAGTCAATTTTGTTACTCTGTCTGTTTGTCGCCTACAGGTCACAATTCTAAATCGATCGTCATGAAACTTTACCAAGTTGAAGACGTAGTCTCAACTGAGAAGCCCATTGATTTTGAGGTCAAAGTCATCTTGAGGTCGAATTTCTAAAATCATCAATTTTCATCCGATTGACTTGAAATTTGAACAACATTTGCATATTGCATCACTGAATTAGGAAACCAATTAGGAAACCAATTAGTGGCGTGCACCTGTAATCCGGCTACTCGGAGGCTTGGGTTGGAGGATCGCTTGAGGACGGGAGCTCTGAAATGGGCCGTGCTATGAGAGGGTGTAGGGCAGCCCAGAATCATGACTAAACCCAATCCTTATCCCTGTGTCGTAAGAGGCGACCAGGGTTGCATCAGGAAGGGCATCCAGCGTAAAACCTATGCCAAATCAGTATGCGGATCATAACGGATGATCCGCTGTGGCGACCCCTAACGGGAGCAGCCGAAAGACGAACAACAACAATTAGGAAACCAACTATTTTTGAGGTCAAAAGGTCAAAGGTCAACTCGAGGTAAAACTTCTAAAATCATCAATTTTCAACTGAAAAATTGTCAAATTACATCCTCTTAACTTGAAAGTTGAACACAATTTGCAAAGTCCATCACTGAATTGGGGAAACAACTCTTTTTGAGGTCAAAAGGTCAAAGGTCAACTCAACGTAAAACTTCCAAAATCAATTTTAATCTGAAAAAGAATCCATTTTCATCCGATTGACCTGAGCTTTGATTAAGATTGTCAATTTTAATGTTAATGAAATGGACAATTTGATGTATCCATGGCAACCTTTTGAGAGGGGGGTGGATTTTGCAAGTATCTTGCTCTGCATGACGTCTTTTTTCTTGTTTGTTTGTTACTTGCGAATATTGAAGATTTTTCAAATATATTGGTTGGTTGCGTGTGTTATTCTGTCTGTTTATCTGTTTGTTTGTATGAATCAGGTCACTGAATAAAATCACTAATTATTTTTGAGGTCATAATGGGCCAAATTTCTAAATTGTCAATTTTTATCAAATTGACTTGAAATTTGAAGAGGAGTTTCGTATTTGGTCTTTGAATAATTCAATCACCTATTATTTTTGAAGTCAGCACAGACCAAAAGCTCACCACCGGCCAAAGGTCAACAACTTATATTAGAGATTTATAAAATCCTCAATTTTCATCCGATTGACTTGAAATTTGAAGAGGATTTGCATATTTTGTCATTGAATTCAAACACCAATTATTTTTTAAGGTGAAATTTGTTTTATGGATTTCGCAAATATTGTGCGATGCATGACGTCTATATTGTTTGTTTGCTTGTTTGTGAACAAACTATCTCAAAAAGTTGTGGATAGATTCGGATAAAAACGGGTGGGCAGGTTGGCTATGTAACAAGGAGGAATTGTTACGATTTTGTTGAAGAACTGAATCCGGATCCAGATCCGAGAATTTTTAAAGTGATTTTTCACCATTGAGAGATAGGGGTAAAACAATATATAGCAAGATATCTCAAAAAGTTGTGGACAGATTTTGACAAAACTCGGTGGATGAGTTGGTTAGGTGACAAGAACAAGCTGATAAAATTTTGGTTCAGGTCCGAATCCAGATCTAGCCTATCAGTGGTATACATAACGTAAACTAATCAGCCTGGCGGAGATATGCTCTCGACCAAGTGCCCTTCTAGTTAATAGATATACTCTGTTGAAAAAGGATAATGTGTAACACTGGCTACTTCCAGTGGTGTTTCTGGCCTATGTTAGCACATTATGTGCAGACAGACAGATATACAAACAAGCAAATGGACCCAAATGAAATACCCTCTTTTGAAGGTAATGACAGTAATTCATAATGAGTAGGATGACAAATCCACATCATTTTTCTCACTTGACAGAAAGCTCTCTTATTTGTTTAGCAGTATGGCTTTTTTTGAATGGGCTGGGCAGGATGGCATCGAGGGATGCAAACACACCTCTAAACTGTCTAGCCTGAGTTTGAATCTTGACCCAGTTATGAAATGTCATCCTGGTGTTTCACAGGCAGGGTGATTCAGCAATGTATGTGTCATCCCTTGGATTGACCTACACCAGGCATCCTGTCTGCTGGCATTATTAGTTGGTGAATGTTAAATATCCTATGTGTCCTTCGTGAAGATTAGGTGAATGATCGCCGGCATCATGAACAAATTACAAGTTCCTGTCCTAACCTTAATTGAACATCAGGCATGGTCAACCGGTTCATGAAAGACTTGGGCTAATAATCTTCCCCTGGCCAACACAGAACGTGGGAATAATTGTTGCTGTTAAGAGAAGAAGAAGAAGAAGAATGTTTGGAATATTATTTTGGGTTTTAGATATTTTGGAGGCTTTTGTTGAGGTTTTCAATGTTTTCAAGGTTTGTGGTGCAGTTTAGAGATTAATGGTGCTTTGGGTATTTTTAGTTTTATTTTGGATATTTTAGGTGTTCTTTGGGATTATTTTGGACATTTTTAGAGTTTACTCGTATTTGGGGGGTGGGGGGGGGGAGGTTGGCAAAAGAGTTTTGGTTTCATTCCTCTCTTTACAAGATTGAGGCTCATGGAAGAGCGCGATGACCGAGGGTATGAACTAACAATGGAGTGACAAGTAGACACAATAAGCAAGGGAATTAATGAAGAGGAAAAGAGGAAGTAATGCACCCTTGAAGTAAAAGGGTTGGGTTAGGTGGGGTTAATGGGGGAAAAATATTATGGGAAGGATGGGGGATGACTTGAGATGGTGGTGCACCACCTGCTTGAAGCTCTGGGAAGGGGAGAGTTGGATAGAACAGTCTCATGAAGGTGGTTCCTGGAATATGTTAATTGTGTATTATGGAGCTTTGTATATTTTAGGGTGTGTTCAGGGTTTATGGAATAATTAAAGATATATGTTGAGCTTTGCGTATTTTTAGGGTTTGTGTACGGGTTTTGTTTTTGGTAGAAGGTATGTGTTTAGGTTTTGATTTGCATCGTTTGCGGGATGGTGTTTAAATGTATATTTACTTTAGGTTAATAACACATTCTGATTTGTATTCGAGTTTCATTGTAATGGCTTATTGTGCTGTAATTACAGTTTACGTTATAGGAATGAAGAAAGTAAAACAATTGCAAATCATAAAAGAAAAAGCATGCTGTGTAAGCACAAAGCAAACATACTGACGAAGAACTATGCACATGTCAAGAAAAAGAGAAAATTTTGCAACCCAGCTAAAACCTGAGGCAGAGATAATCAAGCAAAGCAGCATGTAATAAAGGTGCAGTAGGAAGAATAATGAATAGATTAATTTCCTAATAAATATGCCACACATTCACAAGCACAAGTTAAGGAAAATATCCCTTATCTGTATCTTGTTCAATTGTCTCGTGGTGGCATAATAGGCACTGCACCATCAAAGCCCCCATAAAATGTGCCTAATTGCTTGCTAATTGCGAGCATATTAGCAGCAGGAGCCCTGAAGCTACTTACTGTGGCTCTGGTAGCCGTTTTGGTCTGAAAAGCCAGTCGGATCAACAGGCGCTGATGCTCCATTAGTCTTGCAGCTCTCAACAGCAAAACACATGGAGAAATTGAATGCTTTTGACAAACATGTTGACAAGTCCCTCCCACAGGAATGAACGATGCACGATGCAATATACGTCGACGTATACATATATATATATATATATATATATATATATATATATATATATATATATATTTATATATATATATATATATATATTTATATATATATATATATATATATATATATATATATATATATATATATATATATATATATACATATATATATATATATATATATGAGCCTGGTGTTGGCGCAGTGGTTAGGGCAGCGGCTTAAGATCCAAAAGGTCCTGAGTTCAAGCCCCGTTGGACCACTGAATTAATACACCAGGGGGTTGACTCAGCCTGTCATCCTTCCGAGGTCGATGAAATGAGTACCAGTATACTGGGCTGGTGTATACCCGGGTTAAAATAGGTGTACCATATCCCTGTGTCGTAAGAGGCGACCAGGGTTGCGTCAGGAAGGGCATCCGGCGTAAAACATGTGCCAAATCACTATGCGGATCATACGGATGATCCGCTGTGGCGACCCCGAAAGGGAGCAGCCGAAAGAAGAAGAAGAAGATATATATATATATATATATATATATATATATATATATATATATATATATATATATATATATATATATATATATATATCTACGTCTATATGCCAAAACCAATAATATATTATATATACACATATTAGGTTAATGCTGCCTGTTTATCTGTCTGTCCCACACTGAAACACAGAAACTCTCCTCTGGGAGAGAAAAAATAAAGTAAAAGTTGCTATAAATTAATCCAAACCTCTAGGAAAATTCTATTTTTTTTCAATCAGACAAACAATTTAACCCAGGCAGTGTATAGGCAACATCCCGCTGCCTATATTGGTCCCAAAATACGTTTTTTTATTTGCTGTTATAAAGTATGTAACCTCTCATCTTTGAACTCTTTCAATCAGCACAAGAATAAAAAGCTTCCATTTTTCTCTCTAAATTATAGTACAAACCACAGGCTTGTACTAATATTCAACATTTCAACACAGGTCTTCAATGATTGCTGCCCTTAATTGATTGATTGTGTAATAACTGAGTGCCCATGACCTGCCAGGAAATATCAGAAAGCCCTTCTTCACCAGAATAACTCTTGACCACCAGGTCAGCATGACTGTGTTGAAAAGCAATTCAATACCCACAAAGAGACGCAAGACGTGTCATTACAAACACTTCCATCAAGCCGTTGATAATAAACTACAGAGAATCTTGGTATCAGTACATAGCAAATGCATATTTAACTGAGCTTCAACTACTGTATTAATTTACTCGAGTGGTTGCACCGTTATTCGTTGATGCCCCTGTAATCAGGTCAAGGATTTATAGTTTGGCACCAAAGCCAACTCTTTTACAACCTTAGTTGCTGAGTTTGAGGTTTAGTGTACATTTTATCGGGAACTGGTCAAACAATCAAAGGAAAGAACTAGCTGGAAAATATTCCGACAAAAGGATGGAGTGGGGTGTCAGTGATTGATTATTTGAGTTTGAATGGCTTTCCTCACACAAGGTTTTGCATCTGTATTGCAACTGAACAAGCAATAAATGAAACGGGAGCATCTTCTGAGAAAAATGGTTCTTTAATCTGACATCAGGGTGACTTTGGACAACTCCATCCATAAAACTATCATGAGGAAATTTCATTTGCAATCATCTTATTGCATATGTTAGAAGCTAAACATCTGACAGATTAACACTTCTGGGTAAAAGGCAAAGGGTTTGCTGCTTTTACTGTTGAGCAGGCTATCCTCGTATTCTGACAAAACCAACCTCTTGCCCAATGGTCTTATCCCACTCATGACATACTCACAAATAAAAAAAAAACTGCACTTCAAACCTATCGCATCATGCTACCAAATATTTAACCTCAGTAAATAACCTCTGCCATCGAAGATCAGAGGTTACCGTTTTCACCCCTTTCTGTTTGTTTAATTGCTTGTTTGTTTGTTTGTTTGTGAACAGTATTACGGAAAAACTCCTCGACAGATTTCGACGAAACTTGGTGGGGGGGGTTAGGTATGGTCCAAGGATCATGCCATTAAATTTTGGACTTGGTCCAAAATCCAATATGGCCGCGATGGCGGCCATTTTGAAAAAATATTTGAATTTTTTTTTTTTGCATTTCTACATGTTTTAAGTGATTTCCAACAAAAAAAAAATTGTTAGAGAGAAAAAAAAACAATTTTACAACTTTTTTCAAAAAAGTTTCGATTTTATTTGAAAAATATTTGAATTTTTTTTTTTGCATTTCTACATGTTTTAAGTGATTTCCAACCCCCCCCGCCCCCCACCCCCAAAAAAATTGTAAGAGAAAAAAAATTTTTGCAACTTTTTTTTAAACAAAATTTCGATTTTTTTTTTTTTTGCATTTCTGCATGTTATAAGTGATTTCCAACAAAAAACATGCCAAAATTATAATTGCTGCTGATTTTGGAACTTCAGGTGGATATACCCATGTAAAATCAATTTCTGTCTCAAGGAATCTAGTTATGACGAATTAATTGAGAATGTAAAAGTTAAAAGTAAAAGGGAAAGTTTCAAACTATAACTCTGTGAGCAGTGTTGACTTCAAATTGAATGAATAGGATATCAGGTTCACTTGAGTGACTGAGCAGTATTGGCGGCGGAGGTTTTGCACTCTACCGAGTGCTCCCCCTCTAGTTTAATTATGTTTTCATCTTAGCGTGCATTCTTGTGCTATACTAAGAACGGTTGACAACGTCTGAAAAGAATTGCTATTTAACTGCCAATGACATTCCTCATGTATCACTCTGAAAGCGTATTGCGTAAATGAGTTCCATTTGCCAGTGATGCCAAATGATATAACAGCTCAATCTCATTGCCAGCACCTTCTGGAGGTTCCATATCTGAACCATTACTATATGGAGGCTCCATCTGTACTGGAACGATATGGAATCTCCATCTCTATATTGGGATGATATGGAGGCTCAATCTCTGTGGTGAATCGATATGGAAGCTCCATCTTATCGAGACAGAATCTCTTTGTCAAAACCTTTTTGGGGGCTCCGTCTCTGGACAGGAACATTTTTGAGGCTGAATCTCATGTCAGAACCTATCAAGGCTTGACATACACTCTGTGCCAAAACCATTTTGAGGCTGCGTCTCTGTGCCAAAACATTTTTGAGGCTGCGTCTCTGTGCCAAAACCCTTTTGAGGCTGCGTCTCTGTGCCAAAACCTTTTTGAGGCTGCGTCTCTGTGCCAAAACCTTTTTGAGGCTGCGTTTCTGTGCTAAAACCTTTTTGAGGCTGCGTCTCTGTGCCAAAACCTTGTTGAGGCTGCGTCTCTCTGCCAAAACCTTTTTGAGGATGCGTCTCTCTGCCAAAACCTTTTTGAGGCTGCGTCTCTGTGCCAAAACCTTTTTGAGGCTGCGTCTCTGTGCCAAAACCTTTTTGTGGCTGTCTCTGTGCCAAAACCTTTTTGAGGCTGCATTTCTGTGCCAAAACCTTTTTGAGGATGCGTCTCTGTGCCAAAACCTTTTTGAGGGTGCGTCTCTCTGCCAAAACCTTTTTGAGGCTGCGTCTCTGTGCCAAAACCTTTTGGAGGCTGCGTCTCTGTGCCAAAACATTTTTGAGGCTGTGTCTCTGTGCCAAAACATTTTTGAGGCTGCGTCTCTGTGCCTGAAGCATTTGGGAGCTCCATATATGTGCCAGAACAATTTGGAAGCTCCCGCTCTGTGTGAGAACCGTATTTAGGCTGAATATCTTCGCAGAGGCATTTTGAGGCTGAACTTCTGTGCCAAAACCCTATTGAGGATCAATTTGCACCAGAACCAATTTTGGCTGAATTTCAGTGCTGTTATATTTTCCAGGATGGATCTCTGTGCTGGAATATTTTGGAGGCAAAATCTCCATGCCCGAATCATTTTGAGGCTCCATCTCTGTGCTGGAATACATTTGAGGAATAAACGAGGAATGCTGCAATGCTGGAATAAACGAGCCTCAACAATATGTATATGTATGTATGTATGTATGTATGTATGTGTATATATATATATATATATATATATATATATATATATATATATATATATATATATATATATATATATGTATATACAGGGTGAGTCAGAAGTAGCGCCCGGTTTCTGTCAGTTGATTATTTGCCATTTGTATTACAGTGTACAAGAAGGTAGAAATAAATGAATGACATGTTTATCTAACCATTTATTCAAGAAAAAAATATTACGGAACTGTACCAAGTTGTTTTACTTGCAATTTTCAAAGTGCCCTCCCTTGTGATCGATGCACAATTGCAGCCGAGCAGGCACAGAGAGGCACACACGTCTGCAGAGTTCGATATCAATTTCCTCAAACTTTGCAGTGATTTGAGCCTTCAATTCCTGAATGGTATGAGACTTTTCACGATAAACGAGGTCTTTCATGAGCCCCCAAAGAAAGAAATCTGGAGGTGTAAGGTCTGGGGAGCGTGCCGGCCAACCCGATCGGACCGCGGCGGCAAATCCACTTTCGGGGAAAGTTTTCATCAAGCTACTGACGAACATAACGCCCATAATGAGGTGGAGCTCCATCATGCTGGAAATAACAGTCCTGATCTTGTACCCTGGGCCAAAAGAAGGTTTGCAGCATATCCAGGTAAATTTCTGCAGTGACAGATCCCTCAAAGAAAAAAGGTCCAATTATCCCTTATGGAGATATGGCTGCCCAAACTGTCACGCCAGGTAAATTTACCTCCTTCTCAACTCTCACTCTTGGGTTATTCGCAGCCCAGTAGACACAATTGTGTCTGTTAATTGTGCCATTAAGCTTAAAGCATGCCTCATCTGACCACCAGATGTTGTCCAGCATTGTGTCCTCTTCGTGAAGTTTAGCTAAGAACTCTTTGCAAAATTGAAGACAGCGGTCATCATCTCCATCATGAAGGGCATGCAGTAAGCGTGGAATGTAAGGTTTCCATTTTTCTGGTGGAGGATATGGATAACACTTGATTGGCTCACTTCCAACTCTGCAGATAAACGGCGAGTTGACTTCTGCAGACTTTGTTCCAGTCTTCTGATGGCTTCTTCAGCCTTAGCTACATTCGTTGCCGTTTTCGGAAGACCGGACTTCTTTGCAGTGGCTACCGATCCTGTTGCTTCAAATTTCTCGACAATCAATCGTATGTTTCTTCCCTGAGGTGGGTTAATATCGAATTCCTGTGCCAAACGGCGTGGCGCCATCGTTGGTTGTTCATTACATTTGTAGTAATGTTTCACGGCCGCAATGCGTTTTCATTGAAAGGTAATTCATGGTTCAATTTGGTGCAAATTCAATAAGTTTCCAAACTCGCAGCAATAACCTGCAAAACAAAGTAAAAAACTAACATATCTTGCAAAAACTTCGTTTTGGCAAGATAATAACTAAATTACGAAAATTAATCTGCAAGATAATTATTAACAACATGACTTCCCAGAAAGAATCTGACAGCCGAAAAAACAGAAATCGGACGCTACTTTTGACTCACCCTGTATATATATATATATATATATATATGTATATGTATATGTATATGTATATGTGTATATGTATATGTATATATGTATATGTATATATATATATATATATATGTATATGTATATGTATATATATGTATATGTATATATATGTATATGTATATGTATATATATATATATATATGTATATGTATATATATATATGTATATGTATATGTATATATATGTATATATATATATATATATATGTATATGTATATATATATATATATATATATATATATATATATATATATATATATATATATATATATGTATGTATATGTATATATATATATATATATATATATATATATATATATATATATATATATATATATATATATATGTATATATATATATATATATATATATATGTATATATATATATATATATGTGTATATATATATATATATATATATATATATATATATATATATATATATATATATATATATATATATATATATGTATATATATATATATATATATATATATATATATGTATATATATATATATATATATATATATGTATATATATATGTATATATATATATATATATATATATATATATATATATATATATATATATATATATATATATACACACACACACACACACACACACACACACACACACACACACACACACACACACACACACACACACACACACACACACACACACACACACACACACACACACACACACACACACACACACATCTGTGCCAGATGCGTTTTTAGGCTCCATGTCTGTGCTAGATGCTTTTTGAGTCACAATATCTGTGCCAGTCGCTTTTTGAGGCTCCATGTCTGTGTCAGACGCTTTTCGAGGCTCCATGTCTGTGCCAGACTCTTTTCGAGGCTCCATGTCTGTGCCAGACACTTTTCGAAGCTCCATGTCTGTGCCAGATACTTTTTGAGGCTCCATGTCTGTGCCACACACTTTTCGAGGCTCCATGTCTCTGCCAGACGCTTTTCGAGGCTCCATGTTTGTGCCAGACGCTTTTTGAGGCTCCATGTCTGTGCCAGACAGTTTTTGAGGCTCCATGTTTGTGCCAGACGCTTTTTGAGGCTCCATGTCTGTGCCAGACGCTTTTTGAGGCTCCATGTCTGTGCCAGATGCTTTTTGAGGATCCATGCCTGTGCCAGACGCTTTTTGAGGCTCCATGTTTGTGCCAGACGCTTTTTGAGGCTCCATGTCTGTGCCAGATGCTTTTTGAGGCTCCATGTCTGTGCCAGACGCTTTTTGAGGCTTCATGTCTGTGCCAGACGCTTTTTGAGGATCCATGCCTGTACCAGATGCTTTTTGAGGCTCCATGCCTGTGCCAGACGCTTTTTGAGGCTCCATGTTTGTGCCAGACGGTTTTTGAGGCTCCATGTCTGTGCCAGACACTTTTCGAGGCTCCATGTCTGTGCCATACGCTTTTCGAGGCTCCATGTCTGTGCCAGATGCTTTTCGAGGCTCCATGTCTGTGCCAGATGCTTTTCGAGGCTCCATGTCTGTGCCAGAAGCTTTTGAGGCTCAATGTCTGTGCGAGACGCTTTTTGAGGCTGCATCTCTGTGCCAGAAGCTTTTTGAGGCTCCATCTCTGTGCCGGAACCTTATTGAGGCTGATTCTCTTTGCCAAAATCTTAATGAGGCTGAATCTCTGTGCTGAAAAGTTATTTCGGCTGAATGTTTGTGCTGGATCCTTTCTGAGGCTTCATCTTTTGAAAGCTCCCTCTCTATAGCATAATTTCTTGGAGGCTTCCTCTCTGCAGCTCAATATCTTTGAGGCTTCATCTCTGTAGTGGAAAATCTTTGAGACTCCATACCTGTATCACGACCTTTCTGAGGCTCCATATGTCTGCCAGAACCTTTTGGAGGCTCCATCTTTGTGACCAAACTGTATTGAGGCTTGATCTCTGTGATGGAGCCATACCAAGGCTAGAACTCTGTGTTTAAACAGTACTAGGGCTCAATATCTGTGCTGGAGCTGGACTGGGGTGCTATCTTTCTGCTGTGAACAATATTGAGGCTCAAACTCTGTGTTGGAACCATATTGAAGCCCAGTTTCTGCATTGGGACTAATTGAAGCATGGTTGCTGACATTATTATTGTCCAATCTCTGTGTCGGAATTATAATGAGGATCGATCTCTGTGCTGGAATGTTTTTGATCATCGATCTCTTTGCTGGAATGTTTTTGATGCTTGAATCTTTTCAATTCTCCATCGTTGTTTTGGAACCTCTTTTTGTGCTAGAACCTTTGGGAGACTCAATATCTGTGCTTACACCTTTTTGATCATCAATCTTTAGGAATTACCCAGGAATGCTAGCCATGAACGGATGAGTGGTTGACTGGAGAGCTTGGAGGTATGCCTGCTCACCTTTGGTCTGTCGAGCCTAGGTACAAATTTCAATCCAGCTATAAACTGTTCCCCTGATGTTTTGCATGCAAAACGATGGATCAACGTGTGTGCAATCCATTGGAAGGAGTTTAGGCCATGTGGCTTGTCTGCCAGCCCTGGTTGTTGGTGGACACTAAAGATCCCATGAAGTCTCATCAAGAATAGGCAAGTTATCACCAGCAATGTGAACAATACAAAAATTCCTACACAAATCACCTTCAACGGAATACCTTACCTGGCCAGCTAGTTCATGTAAGACTTGGACCAAAAACATTCCATGGCCGACCCCATAAGAAGGTGGAAATAATTTGGACCATTCAAGATGTAGTGGAGGCTAACAAAGTATGCATGCAAATAGAAGCATGGAAAACTGATACAAAATTAACGTATCAATCAGATTGATCTGAAGCACAGACGAGTGCAGAGGAAAAAGGAAGCAAAGTGTAAAAATGTTATCACTGGTCGAAAAACAAGTTAACTTGTGCTCTGGATCACATCATACACATGAGCTTAATGAAGAAAGAATGTCATGATACATGCCAAGATGACATGCCATGTAATACTTCAAGGCAATCAATTAGGTCAAAATGTTGTTATCAAAACAACATGGTGATAATGGATGGATTAGAGCAACATGGTGGTAATTGCTATAAAATGTTGTTAAAGCTATAAATAACATGTCACAGTAACATATTGAGAAAGGTCTGTGTTCGGACCTGAGGGTAAAAGAGCAAACAAAAGCCTGCTCAGCAACTGCGAAGATATGGCTAGCGTACTAACATGCAATCACCTCCTCGGATAATTTTTTTTAATAACCACAACATGATGTGATAGGAACGTAGGTTATGGAAGCTCCAATATTACAGCAAGCCTTGCCTGCATGACAACAGAGGTTTGGATTGAACCCCACCAGGGAGAAATCCATGACCAGACAGCCAAAGGGTGAGCTCATTAGCAACCGAACTATCCTGGCATCCCTTAGCCTCTAACACCTAGCTTTCTATTAAGGTCTCCCATCCAAATACTAACTGGGCTTACCTTTTGAGATGTGACAGAATCTGCAGCTTTCAAGCAGACAAGTCACAGGCACAACGCACAATGTATACCACAATGTTTAATTCCTTGCAGAAGTCACTGTATGATCAAAATGCCAAGCTGGGTCATCTGTTGGCATTTTTTCGTGCTCCGGTCTATTATTTAGTTTCTTTTGAAATGATAAAACACAAGGATGACTTTGCTCTCATTTCAATTCCACTCTGTGGCGTTTTTGTGTTTTTTTTACCCTTTATCATTCAACCTTCTCGATAATGTAGGTATCAAAATGGCTCTGTAAACCAATGCCTTATTGTGCCTTTCGGTGAAAGAAATAGATTTGTAACAAAGGTTGGCTTTTAAGTACGGAGCATCTATTTGTAAAGAGGGAAATGACCGATACTGCTTTCGCTAAGAACTTGCCATTCTAATGCGATAGAATAATTATGTATTCAGAAACAATGCCAGCCTGAAACATCTGTTCTGTTTGCAAGGAAGCAAAACAAAAGAACATGCATCTTTTACATTTTTTACCTCTGCCATCAAAGGTGAATGTTTTCACCCCATTTCTGTCTGTTTGCTTGTTTGTTTGTCTATTTGTCTGTTTGTTTGTTTGCGTGCAGAATATCTCAAAAAGTTGTGCACGGATATGGATGAAATTTGGTGGACAGGTTGGGTGTGTGAAAAGGACGAAATGATTAGATTTTGGTGAAGATCCAGATACTGGAATTTTTTTTTTAAGTGATTCTTCACTATTGAGAGATTGGCCCAAAAACGATATATAGCACGATATCTAAAAAAGGTTGTTGACGGATTCGGAAAAAACTTGGTGGACATGTTGGGTGTGTGGCAAGGAAGAATTGATTCAATTTTGGTGAAGATCCGATTCAGGATCTGGATACAATAATTATTTAGTTTTTAAAGTGATTCTTCACCATTAAGAGATAGGGCCAAAAATAATACAGAACTGTATAGCATGATATTTCAAAAATGTTTTGGGCCCAATATGTTCTTGTGGCTCAGGTGAGTGTTAAGACTCATGCAGGACAAAGAAAATAGAATGGATCACAAAACAGAATGAAAACAACAGATTGAGGGGGAATGCCTGGTGTTGGCTTAATGGTTAGGGTGGTGGGCTTGGGATCTGAGGATCCTGAGTTAAAATCCCATTCGGCTGTTGAATTAATACCAGGTGGGGTTGAATCTGCCTGTCATCCTTCCGAGGTCGGCAAAATGAGTGCCGGCTTGCTGGTATACTGTGTCGGAGTGGCGACGCGTCCAGGATTGTGCCCAATAACCAAGAAGACTGCTTTGGCAGCACCAACGCTCTGCACAGAGTATGGTCCTCATGGATAGATGGATGGATTGAGGGGGGGAGGGACCAACTGCAGAGGTGAGGGACAAAAAAGAGGGAGGCTTGGATTGTGAAAAAGGATGTGGGAAAGAATGAGAGCAAGTGGAGGACAAGGGGTTGTGGGGGGTGGGTGGGGAGGGGAGAGCTGAGTGGGGGTTGATGGTGGTAAAAAAACATGGTTGTGGGTTAGGGCTGACCTGAGATGGTCATAAACAGCTGTCATTGGGAACGTATATCGTAAAAATCATATTATACTTTATTCACTTTTATTAATTTTTGTGCCAAACACTTGGTACTGATCCTCCAGAATCTTCATCTGAACAGCTGACTCACATTCTGACATATCAGGTGCACAATCATAATGCGACATCACAATAACAATCGTCGTGTGATTTGGGCCTTATATCAGCTGTCATGACTTTATTACAAGTTAATCTCCCAATGCCTATTTTGCAAATAATCAGCCACACTTCATATCACTCCTGAAGCACCTGACAGGAATAGCAGTGCAAGTTATCTTCTCTGATCTAGTATGGACATTGCGATGATATGGATACCCGTGTTATGGGGACAGACTGTTGCCTGGCAAAATAGGGAGTTGGTTTAACCGAACAGCCAGAACATAGGAATGGCACAAATATTCCACCCATTGTGACATTTCTTCCCGCGGGGGTATATGGGACACCACAAAGGAGTAAATGAAAAAGTAATTAAATAGAAAACCACCAAATGTAACACTGAGAAGTAATAAGCAAGTTAACCGGGAGGAATAACATTAATAATAAATGGCATGGGTCATGCCAAGCAGAAATGGATGCAGGGAATGCAGGCAAACTCAGTGTATTTCGCAAGCCGGTTCCAACTGAATCCGGCAGCTCGAGGAAGGTTGAGTAATTACACGAGTGGAGTAAAAAAAGAAAAACAAGATTGGGAAAATAGAGAGCAGATCAGAAATAGCTGGAATGTGTGGACAAATGTGTGTGTTATCCATTTATTATGACTGTGATTAGTTGCCCTTTGGTAGACATTCAACAAGGTGCGATTGTCATTTTGTGGTGCATCGTGCGAAGGGAAAGAGTTTAAAATGTAAATGAAGCTTTTCCATGCCAATGTCTCAAATTATACAATTATCGCGGTTCATGGTTTATTCTCATGAGGACAGCCAATTCCATTCATTCATTTGTTCTGACTTTGCCTGTTATCTTTCCTTATGCAATTTAGCACTCCTGGTTAATTTTTTTGCTCATGCACTCAGCCTCGTATATGCTTTCATTGCTGAACATGCACTTTCAAACACAGGTTTCCCTGACAGCATACCAGTCAAAATATTTGCGATTCTTGAACGGTTTTCAAGCGATTTGTTTCAATACACTCCGTGGCAAGCAGTAATTACAAATACACAGAAAGTAATTATTATTGAATGATAACAACAACAATTTAGCTTAGTCTATTTAAGTTTTCCAAACATATGGATTCTTGAATTAAAAAAGTTACCTTAGGTTCAATAAAGTAGATGTTAAAAACGGTAAGTTAGAATGTCTACACCAAGAATACAGATAAATATTTTATGCAAAAATTAAAGTGCAAAACATTTCTTGGATAAGTAATTAAAAGGAATAAATTATTTTGTATGACACATTACACACTCCTTCTCCACTGTTGCAGAAGTAATCCGAATGTAATCATTTGTTTGATTGAAAGTATGGAAAGATTTGTAGGAGAGAACGTGCACGCAAAAATAATCAAAACCAGTGTGTGCGTGTGTGTATGTGTGCGTGTGTGACATATATCAATATATATATATATATATATATATATATATATATATATATATATATATATATATATATATATATATATATATATATATATATATCAGTATATGTATGTACATGGCTTAACAGTTAAGCTGGCTGGCTTAAGATCTTAGGGTCTTGAGTTTGAGGAGTCTTTGTTCGTTAAATAACAACAGGTGGGTTGACTCATTCTGTCGTCCTTCTGAGGTCGGAACAATGAGTACCAGTGTACTGGGGTTATAACCATTCGGGATAACCTGCGTTGAAGTGGCAACCCATAGAGGACTGAACTTCTTGCCCAAGAAATGCCTGGGCAGCCCTATGTGCCATTATGGCGTGAAAGGAATGGTCCTATTATTATTACTGGGAACAGGGGGCACTGATGCATCAACAGTACAGTTGTTCTCCCAGCAATGATACAACCAGCAGTGACTGGCGATCTACAAAATAACAATAAACAAGTACCCCACACACACACACACACACACACACACACACACACACACACACACACACACACACACACACACACACACACACACACACACACACACACACACACACACACACACACACACACACACCTCAGAGCAAAAACTTGAGAACAACAAAACTTCCCAGCTTGGTGCATGAATCATGACCCCTTACCAAAACAGAGATGGATACTTTGAGACCTGGGAGGACTCTATTGAACATTCAGAAACACATACATGGAGATAACAACCAATGACACACACGTTCAAAGGAATTGGAGTTGAATTTTGTTGTTAAACATGTAGTTTAATGTGATGTGTCCAGAAGGTTCTCCAAACCAGATATTCACAATAGTCCAAGAAACATCTTTACATCTTTAAATATGCAAGTATCGATAATTACAAAAGAATATTTTTTATTATTATTACCGTAAGTTATTGTTACTGCATACTTCTAAAAGTAATTATTCTTGCCAGAAATGATGCAACCAGTCACCAGAAGCTTCATTCGCGAGACAATATAATTACTTCATCACAGTGACCAATTGTACTTGGACAACCTAATTATGAGCTGGCCTTCCATGCTAGCACAGAACTAATGAATATGCCACGAGTGGTACGTAGAAGAAAACACACGGCTACATTACCATGAGCACCCCATCACAACTTCATTTGCACAATGAAATGTGGCAGGAGTCCTTTATGTCCTTCTGACCTGTTTATGTCTCCACTTTGTTCTTGCTTTTTTACATCAATCCTCCATTAATGTAACTATACAAGCTGACCCAGTACAACTGTGGTTGTATCTTGGACACTATTGGCAAACATAGCTTGTCGTGCAAAACCATCACTTCTCCTATGATCTATAAGTCATGTTGTGTGAACTGTTTCGAGTTTGAACAGAAATGCAATTACATTAATACATAAAATGGCGACATCACCTTGGATAGCCGGAAGTTTGATAATTTAGATACGGGATCAATAAAGTGGCCGATTCCATCTGAGAGCGCACCTCATGATGCTGGGATCCCGTGTTCAAATCCCCTGTGGTTACATGTTAGTTTGTCCATTGCCTTTGAATGTCCTTACAATTCCTGTACAAGTATACTGCTAGCTCATCATGTTCAAGTCTTGTGCATGTGATTTGTATTAAAAAAGAAATTACAAGGACACTCTTCGACATCGCGATGTCACCAGATATGCCTCTGCCCACATCATTACATCATTATACATACTTGTACCAAGTTTGATATGAAACCCTGAACCCAGATTCAAAATATTAAATAATTCTGGCTGCCATACCATGTGTCCGATCAGGTTGAAATTTAAAACACATCTTCTCTATGACTACTAGATCATAACTGTGATGTACACATCGATTGATGAAGCGGTGCAAGAAAAAGATTTTAAAAAAGATTTTTGTTCAAACCAATATGGCAGCCAGACCATGTGACCTATTAAACCTGGCGTAGTGGCGTGCGCCTGTAATCCGGATACTCGGAGGCTTGGGTTGGAGGATCGCTTGAGGACGGGAGCCCTGCTCTGCGCTGGGCCATGCTACGAGAGGGTGTAGGGCAGCTCGGAATCATGGCGAAACCCAATCCTTATCCCTGTGTCGTAAGAGGCGACCAGAGTTGCGTCAGGAAGGGCATCCGGCGTCAAACCTGTGCCAAGTCAGTATGTGGATCATAACGGATGATCCGCTGTGGCGACCCCTAACGGGAGCAGCCGAAAGACGAACAACAACACCATGTGACCTCTTAATTATTCATGAACACACTGGTATCCCCTTGGCTTAGGGAACACGGCGGTGAGGTTTTCCCTCGATCTGTCAAATCGTTCTGGAGAAGAGTTTAAAATTTTATTCAAAAAAAAATCATCGCTGCCAAGCCATGTGACCGATGACGTGATAGGTGGAGAACTTTTTGTTCCTCAAGGATAATAAATCAGACCTGTAAAGTTTAACATCGATCAGTTCAGCCATTTCAGAGAAGATTTTTTGAAGGTTTTTATGTAAAAAAAAAAATATATATATATGGCTGCTGAACCACATGACCAATTACATCATCAATTCCTCCCCCTCCCCACTCACAATAGAATTTAGCCCGAGATGACCCTCAACATTTTTTCACACTGATTGGATAAAGCGTTCAACGTGTGCAATGATGACATCATAACAAGGCCACCTGTGACATCATTCCTGAACCCAGATTCAAAATATTAAATAATTCTGGCTACCAGACCATGCATCCGATCAGATTGAAATGAAAAAAATAAATAAATAATCCCCATGACTACTAGCTCAAAATTGTGATGTTTCATGTTGATTGATGAAGCGAGTCAAGAGAAATAAATTTTTTAAAGATTTTCGTTCAATACAATATAGCTGCCAGACCATGTGACTGATTAATTATTTGTGAACACCCTGTTATCTAGAAGGATTCGGGGAACATGTGGGTGAAGTTTCCCCTCGATCTGTCAAGCCATTCTGGAGAGATGATTTTTAAAGGTTTGAGGGTAAATATAATATGGCTGCCAAACCATGTGACGTATGACATCATAGTCAGAGAACTTTTTGTTCCTCGTAGATAGATAATTGTACCTGTAAAGTTTCACCTCGATCTGTTCAGCTGTTTTGGAGAATAAGATTTTTGAAGGTTTTATGTTAAAAACAATATAGCTGTCGAACCATATGACTGATGATGTCATCAATTTCCCCCAATTACAATTTAGCCAGAGATGATCCTGAAAATTTTTCATACTGATCGGATAAAGCATTTGACGTATGTAATTATGATGTCATAACGAAGCTACTTTTGACATCATCAAAAAAACAAGTGAAATCCTTCAATACAGCACGTGTGGTGATGCAAATGAGTACACTAATGTCATTGAAAGAACCACTTATCACTTTGCCACCAATATCTGCCATAATTGTAAGTAAATTTCAACTACTAATGCATGACGAAACACTTGTTTGTGGCTAATATTAAAGAGAATGATGGCATAAGAAGAACTTAGCTTTCAGCGTTCGGCGCGAAATGCCATGGTGGGCGGAAATGATGTCCTTCGTTCGTTCGTGCATGAGAGGGGAGCGTTTCTTGGTTTTTTTCCGTCAAGCAATAAATTCAATGTTTTTCACATATATAACACATTCGTTTCACAAAT
Source organism: Eptatretus burgeri (assembly GCF_056783735.1). Classification (NCBI taxonomy): domain Eukaryota; kingdom Metazoa; phylum Chordata; class Myxini; order Myxiniformes; family Myxinidae; genus Eptatretus; species Eptatretus burgeri. The sequence continues at coordinate 31,148,103 of NC_140978.1, read as the reverse complement.
TTCCATTGAAATACTCAGGTGTTTCTGTCAATTGTCGCCATTTCCGTCTAGGTTACGCACTGCCTCTACCGGACAGCCGTCATTGGCTCACTTGAGGCACGTGGGGGGGGGGGGGGGGACACCGGGGACATTTCAAACTCGGTGCAATTGTATACAACGGACGCGCTGTAAAAATCACACTGTTTCCCATGGAGATTATGTGACGAATGCCAAGTTTCTATTTTTTCCATCGAACGGTTTTGGAGATACAGAGGTCCAATTTTTTCCCCGTTTTTCCAAAATGGCTGCTACACCACATGACCAATGATGCCATAACAATCATATTAACATTCTACATGAGTGGTTGCACCATTGCTGAAAATTTTGTGTCAATCAGATAAGTGGTTGCAGAGACAAGATGCAAGCCGGTAGGCGACGTGTGGTCGCTATATACTGCAATTGCATACTAGTCATACAGTTTTTGACGGATCGGGCTGAAATTTTTTGACAAAGAGGTTGATTATAGTGCGCATAAAAGCGCAGAAGCTGATTTTTGATTTTCGAAAAATATATCCATATATATATATATATATATATATATGAATATTTTTCGGATTTTTTCAAAAAATTCGAAGTCCCGTTGCTAGGCAACGGTGGCGTCCATAGCAACGGTGCTCAAAAGCATACAGCTACATCCTGGTATGAACCTACCAGTCAAGTTTCATCAAAACCGGTCGACTCCTCTGGCCTCCAGAGCTGTACATTACATACAAACAGACAGACGGAAAACCTGAGAATAACGGTAGTCTCGCGACCACCCAATAATTAGTATGGATGAATGTACGTACGTACAGACAGAAGAATAGACAACCCGAAAACAATGCCAACGGCAACTTCATCAGTGGAGGCATAAAAAAAAACTTTATGATTACTTTTACATCATGGCGAAATATCAAGGGAAGATTTTTAAAAAAACAAGAGTAAATGAAGTGACAGTTTGAATATTAATTACAACTTTGAAGGGAAAGCAACTGCTCATCTTCACACAAGAGAGCAAACCGATCCCTCAATTGCTGAGCTATGTGCGATGTGGTTTGATTTGCCTACATTTTCAGCACATACTGTCCAAACGTATGCAGTTTATAAGGTTGGAACCATACCGAAAAAAAAACAATCAGGGATGTGCAGGGGAGTTTTAAATTGAGACATACAAATGAAAGAATGACAAATGAAACATCCTGGCAAGAAGATGGAATTAAGGACTAGAATCACAGTCTTTCACAAGCAAATTTAAAAAGTCTACCTCGACCCCCAACCTCCCCCCAAACACATTTATATCCACTTTGACACGTGAAAAATAAAAAAAGGAAGACAGAAGACCAATGTCTACCTGCTTTAGTCTGAAGTTGAGGTGGCAAAGTATTTTTGTGCAAAGTCGTGTCTGGATTGATTTATATACAATATAATGGCTCGGCAGACCAAAACCCATCAACGACCCATTTTAAACTTTGACCCCTGTAAAATGTAAAGGAAGACCCCAGACCAATATCTCCTGGTATTTTTGTGTCGGGGGCTGTGGTCAGGTAACACTTTACCAATTATTGTCTGGATTCAATGAAAAAACAGGCATGGTGAACAAAAAAAAAATAAAAAATACAACAATTTTGCAATCGATTTGGACCTTTGACCCATGTATGATCCCGAACATGACTCGAATCCAAAGTATCTGCATTCCTATACGGGCTGTTGGGAAGCACTTTTGTTTGGAATTTAATCTCTGCTGCATCAAAAACAAGGGATGGCAAGGTTAATGTGTGATTTTTAGCATTTCTCCAACGATTCATTAGAATTGGAACAGGGTTTAAATCAAAAACAACAAAAAATGGTCTTGGTGTACTGGACCATGGTTACCACCATGGCACATTTGAAGAGGACTGGCTCAGAAATGAATGGTGTGTGATTATAACTGTTTGAAAGAAAGATTGTAAGTGTCGTTGCACGTGTCAAATCTATTCCTCGGTTCTCAATCCCGTATTTAGAACCTATGGCCAGAAGCTTTTCTGTTTCCCTATTCCTTCGAGTACTTCAAGCAAGCAGTACATACCACCATCTCTTGTCCCTCCTCCAATTCTGACGTGTGATCTTTATTACCCTCATTAACCTTTCCTAACCCAACCATATTAACTGCTAGTTTCAGGGTTTCCTCTCTTCCTCTTTGTTCATTCCCTTGATGTTTGTTCTACTGTCCGATACACGTTGCTCTTCCATGAGCCTCGTTCCTGCAAAAAAAGAAGAAACAAAAGGGGGAAGATAGGTTTCCCTTCCCTGTAGGAGAGATATAATTATCAATCTAAAGGGGAATTAGAGTAAGGTGTCAAGTTCGAGGGAATCAAAAGGAAACTAGAATGGTACTCAGTGGAGCGTACATCTCCGCCAGGCTGAACAGTTTACAATTTACATTTTGTATCCCATTAATAGGCTGGATCTGCCTCTGGACCTGAACCAAAATCTAATCGGCTTGTTCTTCTCAACTATCCAACTCCTCCACCGAGTTTTGTCATAATCCTCTCCAACTTTTTGAAACATCATGCCACATATCATTTTAGGTCCCATCTCTCTGGCAAAGAATCACTTAGGAAATTAAAAATAAAAATTTGGATCCGAATCTGGATCTTCACCAAAATCAAAACAATTCATCCTCGTCACACAGCCAACATGTCCACCAAATTTTGTTTGAATCCGTCTATAGCTTTTTGAGATATCCTGCTCACAAACAGGCATGGGTGAAAATATAACCTCCATCAACCTTCGGTGGGGGAGTTAAAGATGTCCGATGATTGGGCAGGTAGGAACTGCCTTTGCCATGGCTCTCCAGTTTGTTTTCTGTGAAGTTGTGTTTGCTTGTGTGTCGGTTTTCGCCCGCATTGCTTTGTGGATAATCCTCTATTGTCTTGTCCGTCAAAGTAAAAGTAAACAAACAAAGAGATAGTTGAATAGAAGAACAAGAAAGGAGGATCGCAGTGGAGCTGAAAGGGAGAAGATGGAAGGTAAATATGATGGTGATTCTTTGTTCGTATGGAGCACAAGACTGCGGGGCAGCATCATTGGCTGAGGGCATGGCTGTACCGTTGATGCAATTTCCTCTGCTGGTTAGGGCAGGAATTTGGAATTTGGCTATGGTGCCGGCGATAACTTGCCTATTCTTCGTGAAGGACACTGTGGGATCTTCAACGTCCACCAACGAATGCTAGCAGATGGGACACTCGTTTAACATCCATCTGAGGGACGGCACAGATATTGATGAATCACTCTCCTTGCAAAACACCAGAATGACAGTTTATAGCTGGTATTAAAATCCAGGCTAGAGAGCTGCGAGGCGAGTACGCTTACTTCTCGGCCATTCTGTCAGCCCATGGTGGTGATAACGAAGTGGAATGGGTGGGCAAGAGACGGATATACAAATGAGCTTAATGAAAGTAGAAAGGGTTCCAGGTATGGAATTAAATAGAATTTGTCTGGGAGGGACGGATGGATGGAATAGATGGGATGGGATTATTCAGGAATCCTTGAAACCTCCCAAATGTCATGCAATATTGGCAACTCTTAAAAATTTTTTTAAAATAAACAATCTGAACACAAACAATAAACAGGGTAGGTGTGGTGGAAAAAGTTTCAAACCCAATTCCACGTTTTCCTTTTGAACGTTGAATTTTTGCCGACGCCCTTGTCCTTCAAATTTTCCAAGTACCGAAGCCTTTCTAATAAGCCAGTGTCAAAGTAATATAAACAACGAACAAACAGAGAAGGCTTTCGGTTTCAGGAAGAAATGCTCCGCAGCCCAGATGTGGCATCCTGATGATGTGAGAGCGTTGTGTTGAAATTTGTAAAAGCCGACATCTCCTCATCCCAGAAGCCCAATCACACCTCCACCAAGCAGAAGAACTGCCAGTGGGGAGCCTTACACGCTCCAGCTTACCCCCATCAATTGAGTCTCTCCCAGAGGTATGCTGTGCTACGTTCATGCTCACACACGTCCGTAGTATATGTATACGTTATTTCATCAATTATTTGAAAAATCCATCACTGATACAGATTGTATGGAGAATGACAAAGTATTCTATTGGAAGTATGCCGCTGTTCTAATCCCATGGCATGAAATTGAAAACTTGTGGTGCCTTGACGATTCCCCCCCCTCCCCCACGCATTGATTTTCATACGTTGGCGATGAAAAGGTGCCTTTAAAACGTACTTCAAAGGTTTGGAGACACGTTTAGCATTCGACACACAATCTCCTTCGGGTAAAAAATAAATAGTTATTTCAAATGGAATAGGAATGAACCGAGGAAGAAATAAAATGAACGAGTTGCTTTTGGAAAAGGAGAAGGTCGTAAGAAAGATAATTATCTTTATTAATTATCTTATAATAATAATTATAATTAGAAAATGCTCGGAATTGGTTTGAATGATCAGAATAACAATTATACTCATACTAGCATATTCAAAACAGAGGGATGCAACTTGTTTGATGAAGTTATCCTCATCAGGTTTAGCTCTCTTTGTCAAACTGCATTGATGCACGATTTGGACTGTGTACGTCTAATTGGTTTTGATATGTCAATAATTGGATATTTGTACTTGTCAATAAATATATGTAAAAAAAAAATTATATATATATATTTGTATTTTGAAAGGATTCATACAGTACACTAAAGGAATCCCAATCACCTGTGTTTACATCAATGCACAAGTTATAATTGCAAAGCGGCCAATTTTGGAATTTCTAGATCCGTCAGCCTGTCTGCTGGTGCCATCTGAGTACATGGTACAAATTGTCTCTGCGGTTCAAGTTGAGGTGCACTGGTGTAGACAAATTGCATGCAGGACAAAGGCATTAGGAGACAAGTTCCACCAAGAGTATGAGCTCATTGTTGAAAAAATAAAAAATGATTAAAAAAACATTTTTTTGGGGGGGGGGCATCGTTTGCCAGAGGAGAGGGTATTGCATTTGGGTCTGTTTGTGTGCGTGTGTGTGTGTGTGTGTGCGTGTGTGTGTGTGTGTGTGTGTGTGTGTGTGTGTGTGTGTGTGTGTGTGTGTGTGTGTGTGTGTGTGTGTGTGTGTGTCCGCACAGAATGTATGTTCATGAATTATGCACTATTGAGCAAGTCTATTAATTACATACTGTTGGAATGTATGTCTATTAAATACGTACAATTGAAACATGATTACTTCTATTAATGTGAGGACGTCTATTTATGTGAGTACATACATCAATTACACACCATTGGTATGTGAGTATGTTTAGTCAATCAGTACAATTGGAATGCGTGTATGTCGATTAATTTTGTGCTAGTTATGTATTCTGACATGTTAATTACACATTGTAACATATTAAGTATGTATTTGAACATATTAAATATATCTATGATTAATTTATGAACAAACTGTTTAAATATGAGTACATCTATTAATTACGTACGATTGCATTGCGAGTATGTCTATTAACTACGTCCTATTGGAATGTGAGCATGTCTATTAATTGCATACTATTGAAATGTAAATACATCTCTTAATTATGTACAATTGCAGTGTGAGCATGTTTATTAATTACATACCGTTTGAAATGTGAGCATGTCTATTAATTATATACTATTGAAATGTGAGCATGTCTATTAATTACATACTATTGAAATGTGAATATGTCTATTAATTACATACTATTGAAATGTGAATACGTCTCTTAATTATGTACGATTGCAGTGCAAGCATGTTTATTAATTACATACCATTTGAAATGTGAGCATGTCTATAAATGACACACTATTGGAATGTGAATGTCTATTAATTACATACTATTGAAATGTGAATACGTCTCTTAATTATGTACATTTGCAGTGCGAGCATGTTTATTAATTACATACCATTTGAAATGTGAGCATGTCTATAAATGACACACTATTGGAATGTGAATTTCTATTAATTACATACTATTGAAATGTGAATACGTCTCTTAATTATGTACATTTGCAGTGCGAGCATGTTTATTAATTACAGACCATTTGAAATGTGAGCATGTCTAGAAATGACACACTATTGGAATGTGAATGTCTATTAATTACATACTATTGAAATGTGAATACGTCTCTTAATTATGTACATTTGCAGGGCGAGCATGTTTATTAATTACTTACTATTGAAATGTGAATACGTCTCTTAATTATGTACGATTGCAGCACGAGCATGTTTATTAATTACATACCATTTGAAATGTGAGCATGTCCATTAATTACATACTATTGAAATGTGAATATGTCGATTCATTACATACTATTGAAATGTGAATATGTCTATTAATTACATACTATTGAAATGTGAATATGTCTATTAATTACATACTATTGCAGTGTGTGTATTATTGTATTAATACGCTAAGCCATATTTTGTGGACGTATCTCCTCCGAAACTGCTGGACGGATTGTCGCCACTTTTGGCATGCGGGTGCTCTGTGGTCTAATGTACAGCATTGGCTATGTGAGATCGTGTCAGACGGACAGGTTTGAGAATTTTTGGCAATTCTCAAATTTTTACATTCGTTTGCATGGTGACGTGTGACGTCACTGCTGAGAGGCATAATGAGGTCATGACATCATCGGTCATTCGCTGACGTCATTACGTCTGTCGTCACCAGACTGTCACCGCTGAGAGGCATAATGCCACTCCTAGAAAACAGCGTCTGCAATGTAAAAACCTCTTCTGCACATTCTGACGACCTCAGACGGTGCATTTGACACAAAAAATGGAACAAGAAACATTGTCAAGAAACAATTTTATGTCACATTGTGAACACTGGATATATTGACGTCCTAACAAACCCTCACTATAGAAACTTCGCGCGGAGCGCAGGTTTGGCTAGTGTGTATTAATTACATACCATTGGAATGTGAGTAGGTCGACCAATTACGTGCCGTTGAAATGTGAGAACATCTATGATATGCGTGCTTTCGGAATGTGAGTATGTTCATTAAATACGTACAATTAGAATGTGAGTACGTCTATTAATTCCATGCTCGTTATGTATTGTAACATAGTAATTACATATTCGAACATATTAATTACGTATTTGAACATACTAATGACATCTGTAAATTAATTACATCTATGGACATATTAATTACATATCTAATTAATTATATATAAATAATTACAAAGTTGAACAAATTAATTATGTATTTAAACAAATTAATAACATATTTAAACATATTAATGACGAATTTGAACATGTTAATTGCATTTATTTTTTTGTAGACACTGTCAAGGCTCGTATGAGAGCTAACACACAGAAATATACAAGGGAAGCAGGAGATGAGAGGGGCAGAAGAGGGAAGGAAAAAAAACAATTCGGAACAGAGAGATGATATCAGGAGAGTTGTGTAACGGGGAGGGATGGAGCAGGGTACACAAGGTAAATAAGATGGACATGACAGGGACTTTCAGGTCCTTACAGGACAGGGACTTTCAGGAAGGAAAGCAACGAATTTTGAAGGAGGTAGGTTTAGATTTTAGAAGGAGGTGGATTAGCAGGGGTAGAAAAGATCGTGGTTTTAGATGGGGGACGATAAGTGGTGGTTAATATTTGTTTTGAAGACCTGGAGGGAAGAGTGGGATTGAAGAGAGTGTGGGAGTTTGTTCCAAAGGCGGGAAAAAAAGAGGAACAAAAGAGTGAAAGTGAGCAGTGATTCTTGATTTTGGTAGTATTACCAGAAGGGGGTTGCTGGTGGACCTTGAGTGCCCTGTGAAAATATGGGGGGGGGCATATCTCATACAGAGCAAAGGGGGGATGCTGGAGAGCAGACAGTAGAAGACAGAAGGACAACCGACCTGCCTGCAGTGAGATAGTGAGACACCCAAAGACTCAGCCTCATTGTGGGAGATACCAATGATCCAAAATGCCTTGGTTTCCACAGCATGAAGCCAAAAAATGTGAGAGGTAGGAGAACCAGCCCAGAGGGGGGAGCAGTGCTCCATCAGGCTGTGGACAAAAGCTTTTTAGGTGGTCAGGAACTCAGGTGTGCCAAGGAAGGACTTTGCACGACGGAGGATGCCCAGTCGGCGACTGGCATTGGAGTCCAACTTGGAAATGTGGCTTTCCCAAAAAAGATCATGACAGATAGTTAGACCCAGAAGTTGGAATGAAAGGATTTCTTCAAGAGGATTGTTGAGAAAATAGATGGGTGGGGTGTTCCAGGCGGTCCTACGGAGAGACACAGTGAGAGTGTGAGATTTGTCAGGGTTCAAAAAACATGTTCCACATGTTTGACCAGCCTGTGATTTTATCCAGTTCTGCAGAGAGTGAGGAGGCTGCTGCTTGCCGATCTGAGGGATGACAGATGGTATGGAAAAGGGTGGAGTCATCAGCAAAAAGATAAAAAGGATTTTCCAGAGTCAGAGAGATCATTGATGAAAACGAGAAAAATAACAGGGCCCAGAACACTGCCTTGAGGAACTCCAGCCTGGACAGAAAAAGGGGATGAAAGAACTCCAATAAGGACCAGATGTTGGCTGCACCAGGAGAGGAAGACTGAGAGCCAGGAGTGGAGATGTCCTTGGATACCATTGAAAGAGAGTTTCGTGAACAGGGAAGGGTGCCAGACCAAATTGAAGGCACATGATATGTCTCGGGAGATGGCTCTGATTTCATTTCTGGAATTGAGGATCTCCATCCATTGTTGAGAGATCAGAAGTAGCGTACACAGGGTAGAGTTACCTGGTCTGAATCCAAGTTGATGATCGGAAATCAAGCCATTAGAGAAGAGGAAGGATTTAATGTCAGAAGCGATGATGGCTTCCATAAGCTTGCTGATAATTGGGAGAAGGCTGATTGGTCTGTCGTTGCAGGGATCTGTTTTTGTACCGTTTTTACGCAGAGTGGTAATGTTTTTATGCAGAGCGGTAACATTGTCAGATCAGGTCAGATTAGATCTGTGACTTGCTACAGGTAACATGTAAACCTGTACTAACCTGTTCCATGGTGGCGACTAAACCGTCTCCCTCACCAAGTTTCTTGTTTGAGGAGGGTGTATGATATTGACACCCAGCAGGATGAAAAACAAAACCTGTCAAAGGGCGGAGGATATCGTTGTGAGACAACGGCCATCCATATATAGGACCCAACTGTGTCTGCGGACATCGTCCTGCAGTTGGGTTACTTTGTATGAGGAGGTTGGTGGCAGGATTTGCACTCCAGCCACAGTAAAAACCCTTCATTCCGCAAAACATACTAAAAGCAGAAAATAATCTGAAAACCCACTCCTTGGGAGTATGTCCTATGCAGCTGCCCATCACAGGGCAGCTCAACAGATGATGGGATTGAGGCAAAGCCTTTTGGACCAGCAATCTTTGATGAGGAGGAGGGGAACCATGGGGTAACCTTCCCGGGTCAGATTGCGATAGTGTGTCGGGGTGGTGCTGAGATGTCGCCCACCATATGGCGGTCCCTGAGGTTAAACTGAGGCAGTCCTTTTGGGTGGGTGCCTGGAATGTCCTATCCCAAAGAGAGGATGATCATCTGAGTTCAAGCGTTTGGACATCGGTATTGCAGCACTCTCTGAGGTTCGGAGAACGGACTGCAGCGAGATGAAGGCAGGTTGTTACACCTACTATTGGTCTGGTTGCTCTGATGGTTACCATGCCCAATGAGTTGCTGCAGTTTTGTCCAATAAGCTGACTCCAATGATAATTGAGGTAACACCGGTCAACGAGTGTATTTTGAGACTCAGGATTCATCACTCCTTGGGTGTCATTTCCTTGGTCTCTGTTTATGCTCCGACGAAGGCGAGTGATCTCACCGTGAAAGACACATTCTATGGCACGTTCGAGTCTGTGGTTGATCAGTGCCCAGGCAAGATAGTCTTCTCATGTTGGGGGATTTCAATGAATTGACGGAACGGATAGGGATGGTTATGAGACAGGTGTTGGTCGCCATTGGCCTGGAACTGTGAATCAGAATTGCAGTAAGTTCCTTGACATTGCAAGAAGTCATGGACTTAGGATGGCCGGTTCAATGTTTCAGCACCCACAAGTTCATCGATGGACTTGGTATTTCAATGCTGGCGGTGTGGCAAAGGAGATTGTCCATGTGCTCGTTGATAGTCTCTGGAGGATGATCCCGAACTGCAGGGTCTACCGGAGTGCTCAGTTCCTTAATACTGACCACAGGCTTGTTGTAGCAACTCTGAAGTTTCAGCTTATATCCAGGAGAATGGAACCATCCCAGCCTCGGCTGGATGTTGGCAAGCTGAAGGAAGAGAGGGTAGCTGAGGAGTTTGCGAACAGGCTGAGTGGAGATTTGAGGGGTCTGGGCACTTTGGGGATCCTGAAGAGTTGTGGAGTGCCTTCAAGACCACCATTTTTGATGTTGCCGGTGGATGTCTTGGAACTCGCTGTTGATCAAAGAAGAATTTTGTCTCTCAAAGGACACTGGATACCATTGACCAGAGTCGCAGGGCCAGGCTGAATGGCGGAGCTGAACTGTTCAGGGAGCTGAGGCGTAAAACTGTACGTGCAATAAGGAAGGACATGGAGGCCTATGTGCGAGGAATCTGTGAGGGAGTAGAGCATCACCTGTGGTCAAGTGATTCTCATCCTGCTTACAGGGGAATTCGTGCATTGCATTCCTCCAAGCCTGGCCCTCGGTGTACTGGAGTTAGAGCGGAGGGTGGTGGGGTCTTGACAGAGGAGTCCGAAGTGAAGGCTCGCTGGGCCGGTTACTTTGAGCCGCTGTACCAGGGAGATCCACCAGCTGTCGAGTTGGATGTCAGGGGTGATACTATCCCTGTTGCTGACCCTCCAATCAACTGTGATCTACCTTCGTTTGTGGAAACACAGGCTGTGGTGAACTGGTTTAAACGGGGCGAAGCTCCTGGGATCATTGGCACCCATGCTGATCTTCTCAAGGCTGGTGGCAATGCTGTACTCATATCATTGCATGGAACAGAGGCATCATCCCAACTGACTGGAAGAGGGGCCTTGTTGTCCCTCTCTGGAAAGAGAAGGGTGATCATCAAGACTGCAACAATGACTGAGGAGTGACACCGCTCTCAGTGCCGGGCAAGGTCTTGGCTCAGATAATTCTTGATAGGGTTCGCCACCATCTCCTTGAGCACCAGCGTCCAGAGCAGTCAGGCTTTACACCAAAGAAGTCAACGGTTGACCGTATCCTTGCCCTTCAGGTTCTCACCGAACGCAGACGAGAGTTTTGGCAGGGGCTGCTTGCAGCTTATGTTGATCTCTGGAAAGCGTTTGACTCAATGAATCGGGATGCCCTCTGGAGGATTCTTGGTCTTCGTGGGATTCCACCAAAACGGATCAATCTGATGTCTGAACGAGACTCTGGTACTGAGAGTGCTGTGAGATGTGGTGGTACCATGCCTGACTTATTTTCAGTTGTCAATGGAGTTTATCAGGGGTGTGTACTGGCCCCCACACTTTTCAGCACTTGTAGGGACTGGATTCTGGAGAGAATGTCGTTGAGATCAAACTTCGGTGCATCATTTGGGAATGTCAAGATCTCTGACCTTGATTTCACAGATGATGCAGTCATCTTTTCAGACTCTAGATATCCTTTTGGGGGCCATCGAGGTGCTGAATGAGGAGTCGGAGCCACTGGGATGACAGGCTTCCTAGGTCAAAACTAAGATCCAGGCTTTTAATGGCATGTTCGATGCTGCTATCTTGGCTGTACCTGTTTGTGGCGAGGATGTTGAGGTCACGGAGAGATTCACTTACCTTGGCAGTGATAACCATGCCCCTGCTGGCTGTGAGACAGAGGTCAACAGATGTTTGGGTCGGGCTTGGGGAGCCATGGATTCACTGGATCATGGTGTGTGGTGCTGTTGGTACTTGTGCAGGAGGATGGAAGTCTGAGTGTCAGGTCCTTTGTGATTCCAGTCTTGCAATATGGATGTGAGACTTTGACTCTGACCAGGGATCTGAGATGGAGACTTCATTCCTTTGGTGCCAGGTCTCTTCGGAGAATCCTTGGCTATTGCTGGTTGGACTTTGTGTCCAATGAGCGGTTGCTGAGAAAGACTCAAATGGTTTGTTTCCTGCATAGTCTGTGAGCGTCAGCTGCAGCTGTTTGGACATGTGGCTCTTTTCCTGACGCTGATCCTGCTCACCAGATTCTCTCAGTGAGGGAGCTTCGTGAGTGGAGGAGGCCAATGGGCTGACCACGTTCCTTGTGGTTGCAGCAGGTTGATCAGAATCTCAAGGAGATGGGGATTAGCCAGGCATCTGCCTGGGGTATGGCCAGACAGAGTCCCCCTGGAGTACTGGCAGAAAGTGGACGCAGCAACGCGCTGCTCCGGTGCATGCTCTGATACCTACCTGACCTGGTAATGTTTGCTGATTTCCAAGCAGATGGCAGATGACCTTGAGTAAATGAGAGGGTGAATAAAACAGAGAGAGGGTAAGCAGGATCAACACAATGATTATTAATTATGTATTTGAAGAGAGTAATTCCATATTTGAACATGTTTCATTACGTATTTGAACATATTAATTACATCTATGAATTACGTAGCACACCAGCACACAAAATCAAACAAACACCACAGAAAACAAGTCCAGGTGAGGGTCTGCAATCTCTGATTGCTCTTTCTTGTTGAATTATTTGAAAACAAGATGGACCATTTAACAATGCAGACCCATAGGTGTATGTAGATTGCAGTGGATTTGACAATGGACAATCTATATTAAAGCATATATGCATGCGGACTCACATACTCACCGACACACAGACCGAGAGCAACAACCTATGCAATCCCTTTGCAAATGTGTTCAATATTCAGTGATATAAAATAAGTGAATTCCAGTCCTTTATCTGATCGAGGTAGTGTTTTGAGTCTGAAACATGCATTTGCATATGATGGCTGAAATTGACGCCTCTTGAGATGGAGGAAATTTATGGAAGGTAATTTCAATATGAGATCAATCTTCACCTGTATTTCAATTTAGGGTTTGCATACTAGCCATAAAGTAAGGAAATAATCCATGAATTTCATCAGGAACTTCAATTTACATGTGGTTTCTACTGCACCATTAAAGGACTCCTCACAGATACATTTGTTACAAATAATAACTTATTTACCATAAAGTAATGTCATGGTTGGAATGTTTTAGAAAATTTAATCGGCTTGTGTTTGTTGCCTTATTAAATATGATGGCCGTGGGAAATGCTTCTGGCCTGACATGTAAATCATCATTCAGCATTTTGCCCTTTTTAGTGCATTGTGAGACGAAGAGCTCAAGGTGGTTGATTATTCCAGAACTTTCTGGCTTGGTGTTACTCTTTTCCAGGCCTTACCTCCGTGGAATAGGCGTTCAGCTCCTCTCTCTTAATTGGAAAACAAAATAATGGAAGGCCATCGAGCAATTTCCATTCTGATTTTTTTTTTTTTTTTTCATCGGGTCAGGGTGTTGGTATATCTCTATATATCTCTATATATCTCTATATATCTCTATATATCTCTATATATCTCTATATATCTCCATGTATATCTATGTATCTCTATATTTATCTCGATATATCTCTATGTGTATATATATATATATATATATATATATATATATATATATATATATATATATATATATATACATATATATATATATATATATATATATATATATATATATATATATATATATATATATATATATATGTATCTCTATGTATCTCCACATATACATATATATATATATATATATATATATATATATATATATATATATATATATCTCTATATATCTCTCCATGTATCTCTATGTGTCTCTATGTATCTCTATGTATCTCTATGTATCTCTATGTATCTCTATGTATCTCTATGTATCTCTATGTATCTCTATGTATCTCTATGTATCTCTATGTATCTCTATGTATCTCTATGTATCTCTATGTATCTCAATATATCTCTATATATCTCTATATATCTCTATGTATCTCTATGTATCTCTATGTATCTGCATGTATCTCTATGTATCTCTATGTATCTGCATGTATCTCTATGTATCTCTATGTATCTCCATATATCTCTATGTATCTCTATGTATCTGCATGTATCTCTATATATCTCTATGTATCTCCATGTATCTCAATATATCTCTATGTATCTCCATATATCTCTATATATCTCTATATATCTCTATGTATCTCTATGTATCTCTATGTATCTGCATGTATCTCTATGTATCTCTATGTATCTCTATGTATCTCAATATATCTCTATATATCTCTATATACTGTATCTCTATATATCTCTATGTATCTGCATGTATCTCTATGTATCTCTATGTATCTCTATGTATCTCCAAATATCTCTATATATCTCTACATATCTCTATATATCTCTATATACTGTATCTCTATATATCTCTATATATCTCTATGTATCTCTACATATCTCTATACAGTGGGGAGAACAAGTATTTGATACACTGCAGATTTTGTAGGTTTTCCCACTTTCAAAGCATGTAGAGGTCTGTAATTTTTATCATAGGTACAGTTCAACTGTGAAAGACGGAATTTCAAACAAAAATCCGGAAAATCACATTGTATGATTTTTAAATAATTAATTTGCATTTTATTGCATGAAATAAGTATTTCATACATCAGAAAAACAGAACTTAATATTTGGTACAGAAACCTTTGTTTGCAATTACAGAGATCAGACGTTTCCTAAAGTTCTTAACCAGGTTTGCACAGACTGCAGCAGGGATTTTGGCCCACTCCTCCATACAGATCTTCTCATGAGCATCGATTGCTTTTGAAAAGTGGGGGGGGGACATTGCATGTCCAGACCACGAAGCCCACTTCGTGCCGGCGTGGACACAGCAAGCCTACCTTGCAAATTCTTGATTTCATACGCTCGTTGACATGCTGCCTTCTGATCACACAAATCCCTTAAATTAATTTGACCATTTATCGACCATCTTTTATCAAATGCAAGCAGATTGAGCGAAATTAATTAAACATTAATCATAAACTTTTCAAAGTTTCAAGTGACATCAAAGAAATACAAATATATATATATATATATATATATATATATATATATATATATATATATATATATATATATATATAATTGTTTTTCAAGCCTCCTTCTCATGACCCTTGAACTGATTCACTAAACATAAACTGAAAACTCGACTGACATACAAATTGATATTACACAAGTTCAGTCAGCTTACCTTAAAACTTGCCAAAAATATGAACCCTCTTGTCTGCCGATCAAGTTAAAAACTTTGTAACAATGTCTTGGGGGTCAAGTGCAGTCAGTCGATCTCGGTGAACATGCCAGATCATGAGATGGTTGAGGCGTTGTTGGGTCATTGTGGAACGTAACCAAGTCTTCATACGTCTGAGTGTGCTGAATGACCGTTCAGCTTCGCATGAACTTGCTGGGGAAACCAATAGAAGCCTAAGCAAACGTTCTACCTGTGGGAACATTCGACGGACTTCCGGCACCATGTCTACAAATATCTTACGGTAATCCTCAACAGATGAACCACTGAACTGGTTACGAAAGAAGCCAAGTTCTTGCTCTAGGGAATCCAACAGTTCGGGATATTTGCGGACTATTTGTGGTTTGAATGACCCAGACAGGAGCATTTCACCCAAGTCCCTATACGCCATGAGGTCGGTTGATGTGAAGTACTCGTTCAAGTTCTCGGATGCGCTGTCGATGACTTTGAAAAATTCAACTCTGTATACCTCCTCTGCAGAATTGGCAGTGTATTCCTGCGTGCCTCCATCAAGTCTCTTCGGAAGCTTGCGCTTACGAGGGAGGGTCACTGGATCTAGTTGGCACTGCTGGAGCTTCTGTTGTGCTGCTTCGAAAACCTCCTTAAACGTCTGGTCGGTATGGAGAGTTTGGAGAGTCTGCGCAGTAACCTTTGCAGCAGTAAGCATACCAGAGATGGTAACTTGTGAACCCTGAAGTGCCTTATTGAGGTATTCAAGGGATTGGAGAACGGGCAATGATGCAAACAGACTGAGAACACACTTTCCTGATGAAAGACAGCTTCGAATACCGTTGGCTCGCGATGCCGTGCTCGTACCAAAGTCATCACTTGCTTGTTGAAGGGCATCCAGTACCGCTTCATAGTTATCCAATATCGATTTCACGGCAGGAGAACGAGTTAACAAACACGTCGGGCAAATTGGCCTCAGGCATGTAGGGCAAGGAGTGTCAGCATCGTCAGCGTGGATATTCAAGTACAGATGCTTGAATTTTCCAGAGTTGTTGTAGATATTGCTGATTACCTGGACATAATCAAAGGTGTCTCTTATGAACGGTGCAGTTTGTAGGGCTTTGGATGTAATGAGTTGGGTGACATGAGCTCCACAGTGAACATAATTGGCCAGCGGTTGGAGTTTTTTGAGCTGGGCTTAACAGCCCTTGTACTTTCTGGACATGTTGCTTGCTCCATCGTAAGTCTGTGCTCTAAGGTGTTCAATAGGGAGTTGACACCGAATTAGGACATCCTGAAGCATCATACAAAGTGATACTCCTGTTGTTGACGATACTTGGTAGAGGCCAATGGGATCTTCTTGAACATCAAAGAAATCCGTCACATAGCACACACACACCGGCTCCTGCTCATTACCCCGAATATCTTGCATTCCATCAGTTACGAGTCCGAACTGAGTGGACATTTCATTCACGTTACTGCAGATATTTCTGAGGATGGCATGACTCATCAACAGTAGAATTTCGTTCTGAATTTCTCCACTTGTGAACGTCGTCTTCCTTGACAGCCACGTCTTGAGGTTTACATCATCCTCGGCCCGCAACTGTAAGAGCATTTTTAAATTCCCTTCAGAGGCATCCGTCCCACGAATTGCAAAACCTTGTTGGGCTAAATATTGCAGTGAGGTGATGATCTTCAGAAGTGCTGACCGTGCAGATCTTTGCTCTTCTAGCAGTTTGCTGCTCAGCTGCACATGGACACCAGGTTGACTTCTGCGACATTTCAGATTTTCCGAGGCAAGCCTATGTGTGTTTGATCGTTCGTGTTGTCTGAATTTTTCTGTAGCCTTTTTCTAGTTCAGAAAGCCCTTTGTGACAAATGCGTCTTCTGCACAGCGGGCAAGTTCGGTAAGTTTTTCACGAGAAGCGTCCGTACAGGTGTGACAGAGTACACCGCCGATGCTCTGATCAAAATGAAGCCACGGAATATCTTTGAACCACTGTTGTTGAAACTTAAACTTTCGGTTTGGCAGTATTTGGACTGGGATACAACTGACATCATGAGGTTGAAAAGGGTGATCTGGGAAATTAGGCCGAGTACTCGCACATACACCCTTTTCTGCTATCTTCTCCTTTGAATCGTCCACCTCTTTCTGGGAACTTGAATGCTCCAGGAGAATGGTCGGGGATGTGCTAATTGATGCTGTTGTGAAAAACTTTCTGATATCCATATCCTCTATGAAATGAGAAGGGAATTACATTTCAGTTGAATAAATTTTGACATGTGAATTATAAGGGTTATTTTTGCGTAACAGGGCATTTTTTAAGGTCAACATACTTTTGGCTAGGTCACTATACCTCCAGGCACAATGTTGACATGTGATAAGCTTTGCGTAGCACATGTATTACTAAAAGAGCACCAATACGAGTTCAGTTCTTAATTTATAATCTGAGCTCCCAATTTAGCATTCCATTACTCGCTTAGTTCCCGGCTACGCGCTTATTACTTTTATTACTTTTGGTGAGGGAAAGATACCCTGGTATTTTATTACCTGGGATTATTAATATTCATCATTTTATTTAATGTGCATTTAATTAACCAATGAGCTAAAGTTGAGTGAGATAATTATGATGTTATTGGTTCATAGTTAGCGTCGTCGTTAAAGATTGTGTTCTTGATTTGCATGCAATCAAAAGGGTTCACCAAAGGAATGAGCTAAAATCAGTTGAAATGTGAACATTTATGTAATTCTTTACCTCTCACAAACCACGAGACCAGGAGACGAGGGATTAAGATCTGTTGCCATCCGGACGTGCACCCTCTTCTTTCCAATTATTGTACATAATTTGTTGATTTGTAAATACGATCATCATTTCCACCAGTACGTGCCCGTACGTGCGTGCCCGTACGTGCAAAAAAACCCCCAAAAAACCACAACAACTTTGAAACCGCGTGCCTTTGTTCAAGTATAGTGCGTGCCCGTACGTTTTGTTTAAGTATAGTGCGTGCCCGTATGTTTTGTTTAAGTATAGTGCGATATAAGTTAGAAAGGTGAAATAAACCATTTTGGTCGCTAAAGGGGCCCAGAACCGTTGTGGGGTCGACATGGTGAAGAAGAAGCTGACATTCCTCTCTATTTTATTTTCAACGCTGCATTTAAAATCTCTAATTTAATCATTCTAAATCACACGGTTTAATGGGACACCTTATTCTGTCGGTCTATCCTTCGTCTTTGTCCTCGTGAAAACGGAAAATTATTTGGATGATGGTGGAAGAGAAATTCCTTCCGGAACGTTATTTTTCCTAGTAAAAATTGCAAGCCGCGGCTAAGCTACTAAGCCTAAGCCTTTTTTAATCGGATTTTCAAGGTAATCTCATTACTACCCTATAGATATTGTGTAATCCGAGAACAGAATTCAAAAATAATTTTCCGTTCGTTTGTCCGAACCACTTAGGTGAATTTTGCACATTTTTCAACAGCTACCTTTTAAAATCTATAATTTAATCCTCATAAGTCTGACGACCGAATGATACCTCTCGTTTTGTAGGTCTATACCTCCCCTAAGTCGAAGTACTGATGAAAACATTATTTACATTAACCGCCGCAAAAGCGAGTGAATCAGCGCATTTTATTTTATGTTTCCCAAGTATTCAAAGCTAATTTAGTCGCCAAAATACCCACTTTTTCTTCGATTTTCACCCAGTTTTCACCGTTGGGATTTAGGCCACTGTTATCGACTGCGAAATATGAAAACAAAATTACAAAATATCTTTCTGTTCATTCGTACGAGCCGGTAGAGTGAAACCGCGTCATCCTGCACAAGCTCCATCATCTCGATCAGCACACCAGACCGCGAAATCTTTTATTGGCTTTTATAACTCGACGGTGCAAAGTCACAAAAATTAAACACACACATCATCGTGCAGGTAATAATATCAGGCATCCGGCGATATAAGTTAGAAAGGTGAAATAAACTATTTTGGTCGCTAAAGGGACCCCAAGCCGTTGCGGCCTAACACTATCCGAGGCGTGGTACTCCGGGCCATGAAGCCGCGATTTCTTTAAACACTCATAAAATGACGATACAAAGTCCGAAAAAGTCCCAACATACCTCAAAATGTCCAGGTCACGTTCCCTGTTAGTGGGTGAACAATCCAACACTTGGCAAATTCTGCTTCGCAATGATAGGAAGAGCCGACATCGAATCATCAAAAAGCGATGTCACGATGGACGCTTGGCCGGTGGTAGACCATGGCTTGGGAAGCACGGATTCTCAATGTTGAATTGTTAACCTATCATCTTTAATAGAACTATAATAGACCAATAAAACTAATGGCTCTTTTTCTTTTGTTGTTTTTGGCGAAAAGTAAAGATCCAGAGAGGCTCTGTATTGGGCAACCCCCCCCCCCCTCCTATTTACATGAAATGGTTTGGTTCAACTCCCAAAGTCAAAGCAGACGTGAACGACTTGCGAGTACGGAGACCATAACTTGGGAACCACTTGTCAGATTAATTTCAAACCATGAAAAGGCACATCCTCGGGTCCCCAGCAATATACTTGGCAAGTTTCAAGTAGATCGGACCGGTGGTTGTCGAGAAACAGCGGTCGCAGCCAAATATGCACACAGACAAACATGCACACAGACAAACATGCACACAGACAAACATGCACACAGACAAACATGCACACAGAGATTGCTGGAATTATAGAGATGAAAAATTTATTGTTGTATTTGAGGAGCATCTCGGCCTGGTTGTGCTTGAGCAGCTCGTTTTGTGTTACATAACTTACGTTCAATGAAAAAAGTGGGGGGGGGGCAATCGATATGTTGTCCCCCCCTTGATAAAACGTGGAGGGACATGACCCCCCATCCCCCACCAATCGACGCCCATCGATTTTCTCCAGATCCTTCAGGTTTCGGGGCTGTCGCTGGGCAACACAGACTTTCAGCTCCCTCCAAAGATTTTCTATTGGGTTCAGGTCTGGAGACTGGCTAGGCCACTCAAGGACCTTGAGATGCTTCTTACGGAGCCACTCCTTAGTTGCCCTGGCTGTGTGTTTCGGGTCGTTGTCATGCTGGAAGACCCAGCCATGCCCCATCTTCAATGCTCTTGTTGAGGGAAGGAGGTTGTTGGCCAAGATCTCACGATACATGACCCCATCCATCCTCCCCTCAATACGGTGCAGTTGTCCTGTCCCCTTTGCAGAAAAGCATCCCCAAAGAATGATGTTTCCACCTCCAAGCTCCATGGTTGGGATGGTGTTCTTGGGGTTGTACTCATCCTTCCTCTTCCTCCAAACACGGCGAGTGGAGTTTAAACTAAAAAGCCCTATTTTGGTCTCATCAGACCACATGACCTTCTCCCATTCCTCCTCTGGATCATCCAGATGGTCATTGGCAAACTTCAGATGGGCCTGGACATGCGCTGGCCTGAGCAGAGGGACCTTGCTTGCGCTGCAGGATTTTAATCCATGACGGCGTAGTGTGTTACTCATGGTTTTCTTTGATACTGTGGTCCCAGCTCTCTTCAGGTCATTGACCAGGTCCTGCCGTGTAGTTCTGGGCTGATCCCTCACCTTTCTCATGATCATTGAGGCTCCACGAGGTGAGATCTTGCATGGAGCCCCAGACCGAGGGAGATTGACTGTTATCATGAACTTCTTCCATTTTCTAATAATTGCGCCAACAGTTGTTGCCTTCTCACCAAGCTGCTTGCCTATTGTCCTGTCGCCCATCTCAGCCTTGTGCAAGTCTACAATTTTGTCAGTGATGTCCTTAGACAGCTTACTGGTCTTGCCCATTGTGGAGAGGTTGGAGTCTGATTGATTGAGTGTGGACAGCTGTCTTTTATGCAGATTAACGAGTTGAAACAGGTGCAGTTAATACAGGTAATGAGTGGAGAATGGGAGGGCTTCTTAAAGACAAAACTAACAGGTCTGTGAGAGCCGGAATTCTTACTGGTTGGTAGGTGATCAAATACTTATTTCATGAAATTAAATGCAAATTAATTATTTTAAAATCATACAATGTGATTTTCAGGATTTTTGTTTTAGATTCCGTCTTTCACAGTTGAACTGTACCTATGATAAAAATTACAGACCTATACCTGCTTTGTAAGTGGGAAAACCTGAAAAATCGGCAGTGTATCAAATACTTGTTCTCCCCACTGTATATATATATATATATATATATATATATATATATATATATATATATATATATATATATATATATATATATATATATATATATATATATATATATATATATATATATATATATATATATATATATATATATATATATCGCTCTCTCTCGCTCTCTCTCTCTCTCTCTCTCTCTCTCTCTCTCTCTCTCTCTCTCTCATCTCTCTCACACACACACACTCCAGCCAAAGAGTTAAATTTAAAGATATGTCACCATCAGCAGATCAGAGAGACATAAACCATCATGATCACTTGTCCAATTCACAATCCTGCAAGATATGCATTAAAGATATTTAACAATAAATGACCCGGAACCAATTATCTTTTTCCTGATGCATATATACGCACATCGTTAAAGTTAAATCATGACCTCGGAGAAAGACCTTTTATAATTATTCTTTTGTATGCAGCCTGTAGCTGCTGGTTGCATCATTGCTGGGAGCACAGTTGTGCCACTAATGCAGTTCTTCCTGTTTCCAGTTTTGCTGCCTTTGGAAGGATGACAGGCTGAGTCAACCCACCTGGTAATATTCATTGGCACCACAGGTGCTAAAACTCAAGACCCGAAGATCTTAAGCCAGCAACCTTAACCGTTAAGCCAACACTGAGCAACTTTTATAATGACATGGGTTTAAGCACTGTTAGAGAGAATGCCACATCGTTATTTGGGAAGAGTATGAGTTAACAGACCACTGCCTCAATCGCTGAGGCCGATCTTCACCAGGCCCATGATGTTTATCAGCTCGAAATCCTTTTAACTGTCACCTTGTTCATTTTTCAATGAAGGGAAAACTTGGAGAGAGGGCATGGTGACCATGAATACGAAAGCTTCAAATATGTCTTTGACTTTGCATAGAAGGAAGCAACAAGATTGTGACCGTATGATTTTTCGTCCCCAAGGAGAAATTGTGGGTGGACTCAGGTGAACAGTCCAACCAAAGGGTGACAGGCACACACACACAAACAAACAGGTGTAAATTATATAGATTGCTACCCTACATAACGACCCATTTTAATAAAGTTAATCCACAATCACATTTATTATTCAAGAGCAAACTTTCAGCTTTCTGTAATCATATGTGATTAGGAAACACTGGGCAATTTGGAATGATGCTTGGCTACTAATTATGAAGATAATTTGTGTTGGAAATGGTAGAAGTTATGCTTTGTTAGACATTGTAGGTTAGTGCACAGTTTTTGGTTCTGTTGTCCAGATAATGATAAGGTAACATGCAGAGGTTTCACCAAAACATCGATCGGACAGATTTAGATGTCATAATAGCAGGTTCAATTTTTTTCACGAAAGTCTATGGAAGTTTGTGGCCTTTGATGAAGTTTAGACCAACCATACAACCAATTTTGTTGATTTATATACAGGTATGGAGGGAGCCTCATGGAAGAACAGAACAAGGCCTTTGTGGTGAGAGTGTAGGGGCAGTGGATTATCAGACAAAACGGGACAAAGGGAAATTAGTGGGAGGAAAACAAATGGATGTTCCAGAGAATGTTGAGACGAAATTGGAGAAGGTTGAGAAAAGGGTCTCAGCA
Organism: Eptatretus burgeri; assembly: GCF_056783735.1. Lineage (NCBI taxonomy): Eukaryota > Metazoa > Chordata > Myxini > Myxiniformes > Myxinidae > Eptatretus > Eptatretus burgeri. The sequence continues at coordinate 31,125,117 of NC_140978.1, read as the reverse complement.
GGTTGAGTAAAGCTCAGAGGTAGAAATTGGAGAGACCAAGAGGTAGTGGTAGGCAGTAAACCTGAAATCCTGTGGGGAAGTCAGTTCCACAAATGAGGATTTTGAACGTAAACATAATCTTGGAACACGAATATTATTCTCGACAGAGTTGATTCCAGAAGAATTATAAATCACGGTACACATCAGCACAGCAGGCCATTGCTCATTTGTGTCAGATCCAAAATTTCACCTTATTTCACAAACAACTTCGAGAATTATAAATATATTTCTGCAATGGCACGATTATCTCATGGGACTCAAGTGATAAATGGTTAAATCTCCAACCGATGAAATCTTTCTCTGAATATTATTTATATCTATGGTGTGTTACTCTGTTGCAGCTGATTATCAGCAGTGCAGTTCTTTGGAATTAACTTCAAAAATCACCCATTACATCTTTAAGAAAAAAATAACACAACGTCGATGTTCATGGAGGAATGAAACAAAAGAGAATCAGAGAGTTTCAATGGAAATAAAATATCAGAAGAGAATAGATGGACACTTGATGAACATACAAACATGAGACCAGAAAGAAAGGCAGGGAATGACAGAACCAGTAAGCTAACATGACCAGTAAGCAGCAATAGTAATAAAACAAAGATAACAAGAAAAAGAGAAATCAGAGATTGCAGACTCTCAACGGGACTTGTTTTGTGTGGTGTATTTTGTGTGGTATTCGTGTACTGGTGTGTTACGTAATTAATTTGAAACATAATTAGAACTGCCACTTTATAACTGCTGGCAGTAATGACCGGTACCAAGACGTCTCGCTTTGATGCAACCCCACTTTGATCGGACACCTGACCCTGACCCATGACGTTTATTATTACTCAATTGAATTCAGAATGGGATGAAAATAAATTCAATTCAAATCGAAGGGAAGACCAAATAGGTAAAGTCCTACATTGGAGTAATCAGAAGGAACGCAAACAAGCAAAAACCAAAGATGAAGTCATCAGGAGGAACCTGGATAGGATTTGCATTTCAGCTGCTACTCCTCTACCCTCAAACCCATCCAAGCACAGCCAAGTGAGCCTTATTTTAAAAAACTAAAACTAAAAATGAATATTTTTTAAAGTACCCAGATCAAAAAATAAATAAACAAGCAGTCATAGACTGGTACTTACGAAATCGTCAACTTGACCTCTGACCTTGTCGAATAAAAGCTGTCTCTAGAGAAGGTAGCGACGCAAACCAGAAGTTTCTACGATGATTCTGTACCAAACCATCAAAAATCGAATGTTTGACCTCACTGTGACCTTGACCTTTGACCAATTTTGACCAAAATGTAATCAGCACGAGCCATCACCCTCCTGAATCACGTGGTATAATTTGACATTGGTAGCTTCTTCTGTTCTCGAGTTACCGCGGATTAACATAACGTAAAGGTCACACTCGACGGCCTCCCCAACTCGAAAGGACTCCGGGGCGAGCGTGATGATGTCAGTGCGCACACGCAAAACCTCGCCACATGACGAGCCGTGATACGGCGGGTGAAATATTTGTGTGCAATCTTAAAACGTCTCCAAAACATCCGATTTTTACCAGAATTTCGACAACCGAGTGTTAAGCGTCCGAAGCGATCGCAAAAACCGAAGACAAAATAAAAATCGAAGTTAAAACGAACTCGTAACGTCGACCGAAGCAAAAATACTCCATTTCTCCACAGGAATTTACGGAATTATTTAATATTATTTTATAACACTGAAATTTTTAAAACAGCCATAACTCGACGAATTGACACACAAATTCCGCCGAACTTACCTCGATCTCCCAAACTCACACTCCGTCAACAATACCTGTGGTAACTTTTCTCAAGTTATCATGTTTTGGATGTTTGACCTCACTGTGACCTTGACCTTTGACCGATTTTGACCAAAATCTAATCAGCACTAGCCATCCCCCTCCTGAATCACGTGGTGTAATTTGACATTGGTAGCTTCTTCCGTTCTCAAGTTATCATGCCTACAAACAAACACACAAACACACAAACACAAAATCACAAACAGAGGACGGAAGTCATCAATATACTTATGAAATCTTTAGATTTCGTAAGTAATGATTCTGGCTGCCAGACCATGTGTCCGATCAGGTTGAAATCAAAAATATTATTCCCAATCACGACGAGATCATAATTGTAAAGTTTCATGTCGATTGATTAAGTGTTTCAAGAGAAAGTTTTTTGAAGTTTATTATTAATATTTGTGTGGAGTTTTCCCTCAATCTGTCCAGCCGTTCTTGAGAAGAAGATTTTTTACAGGTTTTAGGGTAAATCCAATATGGCTGCCAAACCATGTGACCTATGACGTCATGTGTGTGAACCTTTTGTTCCTCATGGACAGGTGGTCATCGGTGTAAAGTTTTGCCTTTGTCTGTTGAGCCACTTCAGAGAGGAAGATTTTTGAAGTTATATATTTTTTTCAACAATATGGCTGCCCAATCTCCTGACTGAGGATGTCATCAATTTTTTTTCTGTGGACCATTTTATCCCTCGATGCCCCTCAAAATTTTTCATACTGATCAGATGTGGCATCCTACATTTGCAATCATGACGTCATAACGAAAGCACCTATGACGTCATTAAAAAAAACATCACACTTATTCCCCATGAGGAGTACTTGCCATGTGCCAAGTTGAATTTTTTTTCTTTGGTGCGGTTTCAGATACAGAGGTCCAAAGTTTTTTCATTTTTCCAACATGGCTGACACACCACATGACCGATGACGTCACAATTATCAAAACAACATTCTACGTGAGTCTTCACTCCAATGGTGAAAATTTCGTCTCAATCCGCCAAGCGCTTGCAGAGAAAAACACTAAAGTTCTGTGCAGACAAACATAGAGAGACAGACACAAACAAACATATGGACCCAAATGCAATACCCTCTCCTCTGGTGAGGGTAACTATAGCTGCACATAGTGGAGAGAATCTACCAGGCTGAACAGTTTTTGTTTTATATCCCACTAAGAGACCAGATCTGTACCTGGACCTCAACAAAAATCGAATTGGCTTGTTCATGTGGCCTACCCACATGTTTAGTCCAAATCGATCCATAACTTTTTGAGATGTCGTGCTATTTATTGTTTTTCGCTCAATCTCTCAATGGTGAAGAATCGCTTGAAGTATTTTCGGATCTGGATTCGGGTCTTCACCAAATTCTAATCAATTTGTCCTTGTCACACACACAACCTGTCCTCCAAATTTCACCCAAATCCATCCACAACTTTTTGATATATCCTGTTCACAGGCAGACAGACAGACAGACAGACAGATAGACAAACAGACAGACAGACAAGGGTGAAAACAACCTCCGTCCACCTTCGGTGGTGGAGGTAATTAATTAAAATGGGAGGCGATTACATGGGCAGGAAAAGAGAGACATAAAATGTCAAGTGAGTAAGAAGTGTATTATGTGTAGGATGCGCACGACCATCTCATGTCATCCCACATTACCCACAATCTTTATCACCCCCATTCACCCTTTCAAAGCCAGCTCTATTACTTGCAGGTCTCTGTGCTTCCTCCCTTCCTCTCTCCCCTTTTACTGTTCGTTCCTTTGCATGCTTATTGTGTCCAAGAGTTGCCCAGCTGCTCTATTGTCAATTCATGCTCTCCATCACCTCACTCTTCCATGAGCTTCAATCTTGTAAATAGGGGAAAAATGGTTCTCTTTGGGAGAGCTTGGGGGAGGTGGGGAAGGGTTGTTTGGCAATATTGGCAGGGGGTGCCACACCAGGGGAGATTGGAAAAATATTGAAAGCATTACAGTATTTAAAAAAAAAGAAATTTCACTCATAAAAAGACACACCAGACTTTCATCAACGTGACAGCTCAATCAGATAAATTTGGTAAAACTAAAGCACACTTAAATATATTAATTAATAACTATGTGGGAGAAAATAAATACATAACTATAACGACACCCGGTGGGGAGATCGCATACCTCCGCCAGGCTAAACAGTTTATGTTTTGTATCCCACTGATAGGCCAGATCTGTATCCATACCTGAACCAAAATATAATCAGCTTGTTCTTGTCACCGACCCAACTCATCCACTAGATTTCATCTGAATGAGTCCATAACTATTTGAGATACCATGCTATAGTGTATATCGTTTTTGGCCCATCTCTCAATGGTGAAGAAGCACGTAGAAATTAAAAAATTTCTTACATCCGGATCCGAATCTTCATAAAAATATAAAAAGTTCGTCCTTGTCAGACACTCACCCTGTCCAACAAATTTAGTCTGAATCCGTCCATAACTTTTTGAAATGTCCTCGTAGACAAAGAAACAGACAGACAGACAAACAGAGGTGAAAACATAACTACGTCCACCTTTGGTGGCAGAGGTAAAAATGGTAATTTTCGAATTAACTTAAACGAGAGTAATTCGACTGCGCGCAGTCGACGGGTATGCCTCCACTCTCCCGTACAAACACTTGAGTATTGACATATTTGACCCTTGACATTTATCATATCTGGCCCAAAATCTAATCATTTAATTGCCCTGTCTAACTTTACTTTTTACCAAGTTTGATGAAATTCTACAATTTGCTTCTTGAGTTGTCGTGTCAACGATTTGTTGGACGAACGGACAGACGGACGGACGGACGGACAGACAACCTGGAAACATAATGCCTCCGGCACCCTTGGTGCGAAGGCATAAAAATAGAAACAGCATTCCTGACAGCGTTTTTGGAGCAAAGGTGAACAAATGCCAGGTATGGTGGTGATGCACTGTGATTGGCTATGCTTTTTAGTGTAAACCTACAGGTAGGTGCTTACTTCCCTGGCTTTCAGCACCTGAGAAAAAGTATACATTCCCATCTCTGGTGTCATCCACTGCTATTTTCCTGCAGTTCCACAGTTTCTTCTGTTACCGCTCAATATGCTGCTCATTCACAACAAAAACCATACAACAGTGTGTGATAAGTTTCCTTTGAAAGGAGCAGCTGTTTCATGGAAGTTTACATCAGTGTGAAAGTTTTCCATGAAGGTGGAAACCTTGCTCTTGATGTGTGAAGAAGAAACCTTATGCTGTTTCAAGACAGCAGCATTTTGCTTTTGATCCTGAAGCATTAGATGAGCAATTGAAACTTTTACTTTCCTCAAACATGGAAAGCAAAGAAAGGAAGCTTCTCCAATCTGTTCATGTCCACTGCGATGTGTGGGAATGGGGTGCCAGCATCACAAAGTCCATGTTTCATGGGTAATTTAAGATGTGAAATATGCATCAATTTCCACACAGGCACAGCAATGTGTATCTACACTCAACTGATTGCGGAAGAGGAAAGAGTCCAAGGAGAGGTGAGCAAGAGAGTGCTCGGGGAATAGAGGAGCCATGCTTGTGAGGCCCACTGGTAATATATGCGTTGTTTAGGTTAATAAAAATTTGCAAGGAAACTTGGAATGTTTTCTATTCTTTACAGTGTGAGCATTTAACATTCTGCTGGCTGTACTCGACCTCGGTGGGCACGAGACAAGCGATCCTTCAGACCTGTGGAGAGCCTGGCATGCGACATGTGCAGGCCAAGGTCTTGAGGAGAGGAAACACCACGCAGAGTCAGATCGTTGGCCAGGGCTACATCGGTTCGTCCACGTCCGGCGCAGTGGGTTCAGGTCACATGCTGTGCTCAGAGTGGCCCACTTTTACGTGTGTACCACTGGTACTGCAAGTACAAGCTTCCCCACGAACTTTAAAAAATTGTGAAGGAATAAAATAAAATAAAATATGTATATATATATATATATATATATATATATATATATATATATATATATATATATATATATATATTTCTGGATACATTATATATTAATATTGCTGAATCCTTGTTAAGGCATTTCCATGAGGACGAATAGTTCGCCGAACCAATCATAGCGAGACTCCACTATACAAGGAAACCTAGGAAGAGCTAAAGGGAATTTGGTCCATCAATCATCTTCTGTATCCACACCCAAGCACTTCCTCCAAGTGCTAATTACATAAAAAGACTCAAGTAGACAATTGGGCCAGACAATTTGCACACAATATCATACTCTTTTTGAAACGGCCTCCAATTAAATGCAGATGGCACAGCCAGCCAGCTTGATGTCCCAAACCAAAGGCCGGCATGCTTTCAGGTGCAGAGTCCTCCTGCTGGACTTCCATTAGAACAGCATCCTTTCGCTAAATCAGACTCAGTCGGGAATCAAAAACAGATGAGACCCCTCGGCGATGAGCACACTCCTATCTCCCCAAATTACTGACTTGGCACTGGTCCTCGATCTAGATTAATAGCTCACACTCTTATCATTTTTTTTTCTTGCTCAATATACAAATATGCAAACTTAAAAAAAACATAAACCAGTTACAAGACTGCAGAATCAAACTTCTCTCCCTGGGATATTAAATAGAAATGGATCCAGTGAAAGGATCCTCTCACTTCCTCGTTATCGACACACGTCGTGTTACATTTTGCCATTGCATCCCACAGGAGGACTGGATCTGCAGAGGAAGAACTTTCTTGTCGTCATTCTCATCATGTTCCCTCAGAGGCTATAACAACCTGAACAAAGGGTTAATTACGATCCCAATGCTGCACTGTGCTGAAAAAAAGTGAATTTTAATCAAGGACACTTGTCCGAACGGATTAAGTCTGCAGCGCTCTGCTTGCAGACACCCTGCAGCGAGACATGGCATCTGCCTTATGGCAGGGACGTATTTATATGCCCTTGCATGCTGTCATTATGCAATCACAACGTGATCGGTGGTAGCAATACAGGGCCTGATTACAATGCTAATGATTTGTCCACATCGTCAAGGGATGTTTAGGAATGCTGGCATGGTGATTCAGCTCAATAAACCCAGACCACTTGCAACACCACGTTGCTTCGGAACAACAGAACGATTTGGGGTGTGTGCATCTGTGGAATACGATTTAAGGCAGGAAAATAAGGGGATGATCTTCATCAGGGAATAATAACAAGCTTGCCTATCAAGCACCAAAGTATACTCTGAAAATAAATCATCATATGAAACTTTCTTATCTTACCCTAACTCTCACTGCCATCCAGCCATCCATCGCTTGCTCTGGCCCCATCGTGGGAATGTCCAAATGGCTCAATGTGTTATTGGTTTATTTAATTTTCAATACAGATGTCCATAAACTGATAACAATTAAACCAATAAAATTGGAGAAAAACAATAACAACTAGAACGGGCACTCGGTGGAGTGCATACCCGCACCAGGCTGAACAGTTTACGTTTTGTATCTCACTGATCAGCCAGATCTGGATCCAGATCTCTCCAAAATTGAACTGGCTTATTCTTGTCACCTACCCAACTCAGCCACCAAGTTTTATCATAATCTGCCCACAACTTTTTCAAATATCGTTTTTGGCCCCATCTGTCAATGGCAAGGCCACTTAGAATCATAGACTCCGATAGAGAAGGACTGGAACCTCACGATCTCGGGGTTTGTAACTTGAGTCTGAAGGATTAACTTGAGTCCGTGGCTAAAATGACTTCTTGAAGGGCTAGAGACAAGATCTCGGGATCCATATCGGGGTTTTTGAGGACGGCGAATTCAATAGTGTCATTTTCTACACCACCTGAGGTCATCTTCAAGGTCAAAAGGTCATATTTCAAGGTGAAATTGCTGAATCTTTGTATTTTTTTTGCCCGTTTTTGTGTCTAACTCATAGAGGAAAACTTCTGTAAAGTCTATGACAAAACATGACATTGTGCACCTCCTGCACCTACTTGCTGATTTCTATCATCATTAACTAATGTATGTTTGGTTTGTTTCTCTTTCAGAAACTGTCCAGCTGGTGATCTCACAGGATCTTTGTGTTGTTTCCTGCTTTGGTGACAATATGCCACGTCGTTGCAGCTGCTTTGGTTGTAGAGGAAACTATGATGGGACGCCTTATGTAAAGGTCATATCCTTCCCAAAAGATCCTGAGGAGAGGGAGAGATGGAAATTGGCAATGCCAAATGAGAAAGAAAGCTTGAGGTGCTTAAAGGATATATATATATATATATATATATATATATATATATATATATATATATATATATATATATACATATATATATATATATATATATATATATATATATATATATATATATACATATATATATATATATACATATATATATATATATACATATATATACATATATATATATATATATACATATATATATATATACATATATATATATATATATATATATATATATATATATATATATATATATATTTGTGAGACACATTTCATTTGTGATTGGGTGTCAGTTAGGGGAGGCAAACGACCCAAAGAACCCCCATCAATATTTCCTGGAGTACCAAAATCAGCTTTGAAGCAGGTGACTTCAGCCCCACGCCCAACATCATCTTCTACATCAGAATCAAGAGCGAAGAAGATGCAGGCAGCTGATGAGGCTGCAGACAATATCCAAGATTTCGACCACTTCTGTACTAAAATCAGCTCCTATTTTCCTGGCTTTAACGTCATAAAAGACCAGGAAAACCTTTACTTATCAAGAACTGATGCCACTGGACAAACTGTCAAGCAGTTCTTTCATTTCCAACAAGTCCACTCACCTTTTGGATTTCTATTCTTGAATAGAGTTGAGAAAGACAGTAATTGAGGTGCCCAAACGACTTTTACCTTTGCAGAAGAACAGCCTGCTCTCAAAATGGTCCCAGATTTGATCCATAACTGACCAGGTAAACATCTATGAATGCACAAGCAAGGAAATTCTTCAGCTTGTAATAAGCCAGCTCTGTTGGATGACTGAGGCACACAAGCTTCCTCATTTCACCTTCCTTCTGCCGCAGCTGCATCTTATGTTCAAACCTCTTGATCGTCGCCGATTTGATACTGATACTATGATTTTCGCAATGCAGCTTCACAACATATCACCCAGTGCATACAAAATGATTCGTCGAACCCGCTTAATCATTCTACCACAAAAAAAAAACGTAAAACAGATGCTTGCTAGTCGTCAGCAGGACTCCAACCTCAAAACCTTGTTCGACCAGCTTAAACCACAGCAGCGTTTGGTCAATTTAATGTTTGACAAGGTAAAGCTGGTCGAGACATTGCGATTTTTCTGGGGGGCATGTTGTAGGATATGCTCAAAATGCAGCAGCGGGTGGTGAACATGAAATGCTTGCTTCACATGCTATGGTTGTTGAAGTTGCCTGCCATTTCGGTGGTCCACGCTATATTCTACGCATTTTGCCGTGCAAAAACAATAACTGCCGATCAGCTGAAGGAACTCCTTATCGAAGCTGTATCAGCTGTAGTTGGTGCTGGCGGTACTGTGATTTCTTTGATATGTGACAATTGCAATACCAACCGCAGTGTTAATTCAAAACTTGGAGGACCAGGAAGTTGCCAAGTGCTGTCAATTCAAGAGCAATCTCTGTTCTTAGTGTACGACTACGTGCACATCTTCAAAAATGTTCGCAACAACTGGATTACTGCTGATGGCAAGACACTCTCATTTGTCGTAGATGGTCATGAGTACAAAGCTTACTGGATTGATATTCAGAAGGTTTATGAGATCGACCAGGCTACTCCTATTCGCTTTCCCAAGCTGACGCACACCGCTGTTTTCCCCAAGCCCCATCAACGCCAGAGCGTACCATTGGTATGCCAAGTGTTCAATGACAAGACTGTCGCTGCTTTAAAGACCTTCAAGGATTCACTGGGCATCAGCGAAGGCACAATCATCCTCACCCAGATAATGAGTGAGTGGTTCAAGATGATGAACGTGAAAGACCGTTTCTCAGCTATCCATCTGCGTGACGAATCCAGACAGCCTTGGACAGCAGACTGTACAAGTTTCACTTGGCTGGAGCAGGCCTGCCAAATTATATCTACCTGTGCATGGCAAGGAGGTGGTGGTCGTAAGCTGAAGATAACTCAGCAAACTGCTGAAGCCTTCACTGTGTCCACACATAATAATGTGGATGCTGCCAAATTGCTTCTGGCAGAGAAAGACTTTGACTACGTTCTTCCTGCTATATTTGCAGATGAAGCCTTGGAAAAGTTTTTCGGCCAAGCCAGGCAAAGAAGCGGTGGAAACTTCTACATTGACGTAGTTGACATTATGGCTGCAGCTAAAACTGTAAATTTGCAAACACTCATTGAGCATGACATTATGCCCGAATCTAGTTCTCGTGTGATTGATTGCGACAAGAACTGTACAACTTCCATAAATCCAGATGAGCGAAGTGAACTAATTGACGAGATTACTCCGCAAGACACTCAAGATCTCTTGGGGTCTGACGATGCCCTTAAGCATAAAGTAGTTTATTTGGCCAGACACCTTGTTCATTAATATGGCGATAGCACAAGTATGGAGGAGATCATTGATGATGAAGATGGTAACGAGGTGTCATCTGAGTTTCTGGATAATTTGAATAGAGGTGGATTGAGTGTGCCGACTATGTCAACCATCTTTTTTGTACATAATGCCTATAATTTGTATGACAAGACTAAAATGCGTTGCCGATTTCATTTTGCCGAGCTGTTATCCTCTGTCGATGCACCTTTAGCTAGTAGTAATGCTGCATGTACTACTTCAGCTGACATTCTATTGAAAGCTCATGTCCTCAATGTAAGTGACAAAGAAAAAACTTTGAGAAGCCTCCAACTCTCTCCAAAAGCTCTCCAACTGGTGATAGACATAGACATAGTTGTAATTGGCATAGTGTTGTGACATGCATAAAATGTTTATGTAATACGATAAATGACAATAAATATCAAAGTTTGACAGCTCTACACACTTGCATCTTATTACAATCAGCCATCTCTCACCGTTTATGAGTCAGACACAAAAACGGGCAAAAAAACCAAAATTCAGTAATTTGACCTTGAAATATGACCTTTTGACCTTGAAGATGACCTCAGGTGGTGTTGAAAATGACACTATTGAACTCACCATCCTCAAAACCCCCGATATTAATCACGAGATCGTGTCTCTAGCCCTTCTAGAAGTCATTTTAGCCCCGGACTCAAGTTAATCCTTCAGACTCAAGTTACAAACCCCGAGCATGGGAGGTTCCAATCCTTCTCTATAGGAGTCGATGCTTAGAATATTGAAAAAATTCTCATATCCAGATCAGGATCCTCACCACAATCTAATCCATTCTTCCTTGTCACACACCCAACTTGTCCACCACGTTTTGTCCAAATCCATTCTTAACACTTTGAGACAGTATCGTGATTACATAAAGATATATATATATATATATATATATATATATATATATATATATATATATATATATATATACATACATATATATATATATATTGTGGCAGTTGAGGAACTTCGCAAACCACCATTCAGGTCCCGTAGGTGAGATATCTCTGTAAGTATATGTGTAGTTAGCCCCAAACCCGTTGATTAGAGGGAATAAATGTGATTCATTCGGGCTGCGACCCTTTGAGATAGCCGTTTTTCTGTTCTATCTTTATTTTGAACCAACCACGTCTCAACCGCCATCACACAACCACCGACCGCAACGCCGCTTCACAACAACAACAACGCCAACAGCCACGACCTTTACCTTCACAACTCGCTCCCGCAAACATCGAATCACCACCATTCCAAACGTCGCCGTGGCCATAAACCACCACAATAAACCCTCCACCACCTTCACCTCTCCTTCTGCGGCCATTCCCACACCACTTGTGAACGCCGAGCGTCAGGCTGTCCTGGCCTCGTGCGGGAAGCGCGCCGAGCCGCGGGTGCAAAGTGCGGCCTTTCCGAGGAGAATTCAGATCAGGAATGATACACGCCCACTTCTGATCCGTCCAATCAGCAAGCGCGGGGCGGTTTGGCCCCGCCTCCAGGTGCGTCGATGGAGAATCGATATATGCAAATTTGAGGATCAGGGGAGACTCACGCCCCTTTTTCTCCGTCCAATGGGCGAGCGTGGCTCCACCCCCGAGCTCGTTCTGATCCAGAAATTTGCATATGGGTTCTCCTGCCGGACTATAAAGCGCCGAGCGCGGGGCGAATTTAGTCTGTTTGGGTCGGAGGGAGTTGGAGGCAGTCAGAGTTGGAGAAGAGTCAAGGCGAGTTGGAGAAGAGTCAAGGAGAGTTGGAGAAGAGTCAAGGCGAGTTGGAGAAAAGGTCGAGGCAGTCAAGTCAGGTCTGGAGGAGAGTCAGTCTGTCGGAGGTCGGAGTCTGTCGGGGTTCGGAGTCTGTCGGGGAGCTGCAGAGAGAGGAAGCCTGGAGCGCGGTCGAGGTGATTTTCTGCAGTCGGCTGAGGAGAATTGCGGAGGGACCGGAGAGCTCGGGTCCGAGGAAAGGAAGACGGCAGTCGGCGACGAGGTCGCAGTGGAGCCACTCGTCGCGGGACCCAAGCAAGCCAGCTATCCTCTTTCCCCAGAGCATCAACAATTCCCCCCTTGCCCCCCCCCCCGCGCTGAGATAGTGCGAAAAGGGGGCCCCGTTCCCACCCCACTCCAAGCAGTGCCAACGAAACCCGCGAAGGAGCGCGGAGTCGGGGCGCCGCCACATTTGCGGCTCATCATCAAAGACACGGGTAGGATCCACCCGGTCTCGCGGCCCACAGGCCCCGTCTGCCCCCTTGTCTTTGAGGGTGGCCCTTTTCTTTTGCTTTTGAGTAAATGTGTTGGCGGCGTCGTCTGTAAAGTAAAACTGTGTAAGTGTTGCCGTGTGCTCGCGCAGTCGGTAGTAGATCTGCATTGTTGTGATTCTTTTGTTACATCTGCTTTTGGTGCATAATTGTTGTAATTGTATATGTGTGCTCTCCGTGTGCCGTGGAATAAATGTGCATTATGTTGAACTGTTTTTCCCGTTTCGCTTCGTCTTTTCTTTAATTGAATCTCCATCTTGCTTCACGTAAAGGGTTGGTCATGGGCTTAATATGCCCGATAATTAATCGGAACCGTCGAGGCCGACGATAACACCGCTCGGTTATCCCGCTAGTACGGAACGGGTCGCTTAAGTGGCCCGTGTCCGGAGTCGACCTGCGGCGAGGTGCGATCGCCCGGTCTACCCTCTGCGTGGGTACTTAGGTAGGTCGAGTTTGGCGAACAACCCTATCCCATATGGGGGGCCGATTGGCACGATCGTGGTGAGGCCGAAAGGCCCACCCGTGACTAGCTCCCGGCGTTAGTCCGAGAGGGTCACGACAGAATTGTCCGTCCGGTGGGCGACGTGCCACGATTCGATTTACGTGGCCGCTCGCACGCCGGCGGGCGCAAATTCGCAACAATATATATATATATATATATATATATATATATATATATATATATATATATATATATATATATATATATATATATATATATATATATATATATATATATATACATATATATATATATATATATATATATATATATATATATATACACATGTATATATATATATATATATATATATATACATGTGTATATATATATATATATATATATATATATATATATATATATGTATAGATATATATATATATATATATATATATATATATATATATATATATATATGAATACAGTATATAGTTATGGATTTCAGAATCGGATCTGACTAATGCACAAGATATTCAGGTCCTCAGACAGTTATTTCTATAAATGCATGTCCAGGAAAGACCCATCTCCTTGTCTGGTGGGATTCTAACACTTTGATGAATTGGCGAAGGGTAAAGAATAGATTCCCTTTCTTATGGGATAGCCTTTTACTCTTTACGACACGTTCATGCACGCGAGATAGCCGTTGGCCTCACGGAGGCTCGTTCTACCCCCTTTCCATCAGGAAACATTGGCTTGTACGTGGACGATTTATTTACACTTTGGACTTACAGGACATTTGATTAAACACACCGCGGGATTTTCCTGAGCAGTTATTCTGATGGTCAAATATGGCTGTGGATCATTTACCTCACCCACCTCTCTTTCATCGACTTTTGACATCCACCTTTTTCCATTGATGTTTGACGCCCCGTTTGGCAGCTCTATGGACGCTGGCTGGCTCTTATTAATGTCGGGCTGAACGGAGAGGTGTGGTTGTTGTTGACGTTTTGTGAGCGCTTCAT
>NC_140978.1:31101000-31103500 GCF_056783735.1 Eptatretus burgeri | reverse complement strand
TTGTTTTGTGTGGTGCATTGTGTGGTGTTTGTGTAGTTTTGTGTGGTGCATTTTGTGTGGCATTTGTGTACTGGTGTGTTATGTAATTAATAAGAAACATAATTGGAACTGCCACATTATAACGGTTGGCAATGATGATCGGGTCCCAAGACGTCCCGCTTTGATGCAACCCTGCTTTGATCGGACACCTGACCCTGCCCCATGACGTTTTTCATTATCATTCAATTGAATTCAGAATGGGATTAAAATTAATTCAATTCACATCAAATGGAAGACCAAATAGGTGAAGTCCTGCAGTGGAGTAATCAGAGTGAACCCGAACAACCAAAAAGCAAAGATGAAGTCATCAGGAGGAATCTGGATAGGATTCACATTTCAGCTGCTCCCCATCTACCCTCAAACTCATTCAGGCACAACCAAGTGAGCCTTTTTCAAAAAAAAAAAACCCAAAAAGAACACATTTCAAAAAAAAAATTCTGGCTGCAGAATATGTGTCCAATCAAGTTGAAATTTAAAACATGTATTGTGCATCACTACTATATCAGAATTGTGAAGTTTCATATCGATTGACTAAGCAGTTCCAGAGAAAACATTATTTAATATTTTTCTTCAATCCAATATGGCTGCCAAACCATGTGACCTATGATATCATATGTGTGAACCTTTTGTTCCTCATGGATTTTGTTCCTCATGGATTTTGTTCCTCAAGTTTCACCTCGATCTGTTCAGCCACTTCAGAGAAGAAGGTTTTTGAAGTTTTTTTTATTTATAAAAAAGACAAAATGGCTGCCGAATCGCATGACCGATGATGTCATCAAATTTTTTCTGGAGACCATTTTATCCATAAATGACCCCCCAAAAAATTCATACTGAGCAGATGTAGCATTCCACATATACAATTATGACGTAAAATATTAAGGCACATTCCCCATGAGAAGTATTTGCCGTGTTGCCAAGTTTCAATTTTTAACTTGGTGCGGTTTCAGAAATACAGATGTCCAAAGTTTTTTTTTCCATTTTTCCAACATGGCTGCAGACCACGTGGCCTATGACGTCATAATTATGAATAAATAATTCCACATGAGTAACTGCACCGATGGTGAAAATTTCATCTCAATCCGACAAGTGGTTGCGGAGAAAAACACGAAAGTTCTGTGTGGCCAAACAAACAAACAGGCAGACAGACAGACAGATAGACAAACAAACAAACGGACCCAAACACAATACCCTCTGCTTCAGCGAGAGTAATGTGGCTGGACAGATCGCCGTAAGATATAGATACTCGTCTGAGTTCACCTGGGTTGCATTGTTGGCCCAGTTATAAACTGTCATCCTGGTTCTTCGCAGGAAGGGCGAGGCATAGATGTGTGCCGTCCATCGGATGGACATTCAACTGGGCTTCCCATCTGCTCGCATTAGTTGATGGACGTTAAATATCACATGGTGCCTTTCATGTAGAGTAGGAGAGTGATCGTCAGTACAATGGACAAATTACCAACTCCTGCCCTGACTGACTGCTGGGCAAAGTATGGTGTGCTGATGATGATGATGGTGATGAAATAAAAAATGAACAGTATATACATATATATATATATATATATATATATATATATATATATATATATATATATATATATATATATATATATATATATATATATATATATATATAACTGTATACATATTTTTATACATATATTTATCTAGCCTGGTGTTGGCGCAGTGGTAAGGGCAGTGGCTTGGGACCCAAGAGGTCCTGAGTTCAAGCCCCGTTGGGACACTGAATTAATATATGTATGTATGTATATGTATATATAATATAATGTATATATATATATATATATATATATATATATATATATATATATATATATATATACACACACCAAGTCGAAAACACCAGGGGGTTGACTCAGCCTGCCATCCTTCCGAGGTCGGCGAAATGAGCACCAGTTGTACTGGGCCCGGTGTATGCCCCGGTTAGAATAGGTGTACCATATCCCTGTGTGTCGTAAGAGGCGACCAGGGTTGAGTCAGGAAGGGCATCCGGCGTAAAAACCTATGCCAAATCATTATGCAGACAACAAAACGAATTTCCATACCGGATCGGTCGAGGCCCGGGTTACCAACGACCGCCACCGGTACCGGTGGTCAGCAGGGTACCAGTGGAAATTGTGCTACTGCTGGGCGAAGGAGGAGAAGGAGACGGGGAAGGCGAGTCCGGAGGCAGTGGGAGAGGGGGAAGGGTAGAAGTGTGGAGGTGAGAGTTGGAACTCTGAATGTTGGGACGATGACTGGCAAAGGGCGAGAGTTGGCTGATATGATGGAGAGAAGAAAGGTGGACATACTGTGTGTACAAGAGACCAAGTGGATGGGGAGTAAGGCGAGGAGCATTGGAGGTGGTTTCAAACTGTTCTACCATGGTGTGGATGGGAGGAGAAATGGTGTCGGGATAATCCTGAAGGAAGATCATGTCAAGAGGGTATTGGAGGTGAGGAGG
>NC_140978.1:31063500-31096000 GCF_056783735.1 Eptatretus burgeri | reverse complement strand
GGTTTGTAAGTTCTGCTGGGTTTTAGAGTGACAATAGGGACAGTGGGTAATTGGTAACAAAGCGGGCACGAGTGGCTGTCCAATGGCTGGTGCGTGGATCGGGTGAGAAGTGCTGTGTGAGTTGTTTCAAGTTAAGAAGTGAAATGTATGGTGCACACGTTGATTTTTTATTGGACATGGTGTGGTAACAGGGAAGGTCATGGTCGGTGAAGTGTTAGAAATGCAGGTGTCACATGTAAGGCCGATGGGGTGGGGGAATCATGTGGGTTTTGTGGGTGGGGATGATGTGCTTGTCCGCAGGGATTGCTGAAGCTCACGGTGAGCGGGAATTGCGACCCCCTTCAAGGAGATTCACCCCTGGTGGCTAACGGTGACAGTGTCTGGAGGCAACTGGGAGAGGGTCTGGTTGGGCGACCAAGGCGGGTCGGACCTTGGCGACCCAGGAAGGCCAGATCACTGGAAGAGTGATGGACAAGAGCGATGATCCAGAGGATGGAGTGCACCTTCGCTCAGTGCTCTCATGTGATAAAATAAAAAAAAATAAAAAAAGAATGATTGTTTAGGTGAGGATAAGGCCATAAGGGGGTAGTACATTAAGCAGGATAGGTAAGTTAGCTGCGGCTCGCTGCCCATTGCCCCTCCTACTTTATTTCGTTAGGTTAATTAGGTGTGAGTCAGTAAGTGTTAAGGCTGGTACGGTAGCGCCTGTGATATACCTTGCAGGAGCTGCGGTACCAGAGGAGGGGGCAGTGTTACGTCTGGGGGGGGGGGATGCATTCAAAGGGTAATTAGGATGTTTAATTAGGTATGCCATGCTGTTCGAGTTTACCAGGATCTCGATGTAATAAGTAGCAATTCAGTGGTGATAAGTTGTCTAGTAAATGTCCATTTCTTCAAGGGGGAAACGATAATTGTCACGTAATTAGATAGGGACACGGGTTAGGGTAAGTGTGTCTGCGTAAACCCTTTTAGTATTCCCTGGAGGCTTGCCGTGACGTCACAGGACAGTGCTGCGGATGGCTCCGCCCCGTGATCACGATTGGCGGAAGGCGACGGCGGAGGGCCAATAAAACGGCTCGATTGGAAGTGACGAGGGCTCGAGGATAAAAAGTTTCTGTTCGGGGAAAAGGGGTGGGAGGAAGAAGATCGGTAAAGAAAAACCGTTTTGGTGGAGGCTGTTGTGCTGGGAGCGTGCTGTTTTGTTGCGCTGATTCGATCCTGGATTGATCGTGTCTCGTGGCCTTGCTGATCCTCGTGCCTCACCTTGGTTGGCTCTGGGGTTCTGCTGACTCGGAGTACGGGGTCGAACGGCGGGCGGACCTGCCTCCCTCTCCTGCTCGCAACTTGGCACCAGAACTGGCTCCCTGGAGGCTGTGAGCGGACTTGCGCCGACACCAGGAGGTCGACAGCACCACGGTGTCTCCTCCCCCTGACGAGCGCAACGCCAGCTCGTCCGACGCCAATCCAGGGACAGTTGCGTCTACACCACGGGCCAGCCTGACCACCAGGACCAGCTACGGTGTGTGTGTGTGTGTGTGTGTGTGTGTGTGTGTGTGTGTGTGTGTGTGTGTGTGTGTGTGTGTGTGTGTGTGTGTGTGTACCTGGCACCTTAGAGGGTTTGAGATTTGTATATCCATTGGAATTGTTTGTGTTTTCCCCACGCCCGAACCCACACCACCATCCCGTCGAATCGCCCCGGATCCCTCCTCTTGCCGAGTCTTATTATTTCTGGTTAGAGAAATAAACATCATCAACTCAGTGAAAAGCGACTCGTGCCACCTTCCTCGTCCCGTTTGCGGTAGAGCGATTAAAACCACCATCTTTGGGTCATAAAAAATAAACCACCTCCATCGTTTCGGCTCATTCTACGTTGGCGGGACTGTTCAAGTCCCGTGGACGTCACAATATAAAAAGGAACATAATTATAAACATAGTTCCTATAATATACATATATATATATATATATATATATATATATATATATATATATATATATATATATACATATATATTGTTACGAATCTCCGCCCGCCGGCCTGCGGACAGCCGCTTTAGCCAATGGCGGCCATCTCGCCCACCGGACGGACAATTCAGTCGCGACTTTTCGGAACAACGCCGAAAAACAGTCACGGGTGTGCTCCAAGCGCACACCATGGCCTAGTCAATATTCTACCCACGTGAGACAGGGTCAATCGCCAAATTAATCCATATACCTAAGTATTCGCGCGGGCACCCTTCCGAGAGACCGTACCTCACCGAGGCCTGCTCGGACACGAACCGCTTAAGCGGTTCGTTCCGTTCTGGGATAACAGAGCGGTGTATGATTGCGAGACCTCGCTGGACCCAATTCATTTATCGGCTTTTAAAAATCCCGCTATTATTCCGAGAGCAACACGGCGGTTCGATGGGGAAAGAGGACACAACGAACGGGTTAACAGTCACACAAGGACATTTATTTATAATGCACACGTAAACAAACAATCATGCAATGGATGCAAAACACGCATGCAGTTATTCAATAGATGCGGGTCGGGACAAGACACGAACAAGGCAAAGCACTACAACCATCTATTATTATTATTTACAAGCACTTACACAGTTCTACTTGAGAGACATGGCGTCACAACATTCACACAAAGAAACAGGGAAAAGACCACCCTCATAGACAAGGGGGTCAGACTGGACCCGTAGGCCTTTATTACGTGGGACTTGGCGGACCGAAGGAGTCCCACCAGACCGTTGCAGGTTACCTCCACCCTTGTGGTGCCTCGATGGGGCGACCCGCGACGCTCTTTCCCCACGGCAGCTAGCGTAGCCGCGGTTGCACCCAGGCCTTGCCAGGCGGCCGGGTGGGTCGGGCATCAGCCGGCGAATCTCTGAGAGGAACGAACGGGTTTGGATGCTCTTTCAAACTTGATGCTCTTTGTAATGCTCTTCGCTGCTCCTCAGCGACGCTTGGACTGTCCTGAAGCCCGATCATCTCAGACCATTTGGCGCTGGCTGGCGAGCTCTCTCCGGCTCTCCCCACACGAACGCGCAGGTCTGCCCGGAACTGCAGGCTCAGCCATGCTCTCTGCCTCGCGCGTCCTCCGCTCCCCTGGACTTCGCCCCGCCTGTGTTCTTCCGGCTCCAGACTTCTCCGACCGCCTCCAGACTCCACCGACGACGACGACCTCGAACTGGCGCTCCGTTTGGCCTTTTATAGGGTTGGCGAGACGAGATCTGACCTTCGCTCTCTGACCTCTGACTGGACGTTTTTGCCCCGTATGCTGTGGCCAGTGAGGCGAGGGTTGCAAGCGCTGGAAGGTACCGTGGTTGGTTGTTGGATGTTTGTTGGATGGTAAAGATGTATTTAACCGATCTAAAAAAACATCACAATGCACAACTTTGATTCTCCCACTAGACAAAAGGAAGAGACCTGTCTTCACATGTACTTAACGGAATAACTGACTTTTGGGACATCTGTATGTTTGAATCCATATGCTTTCCAGATCCGTAACAATATATATATATATATATATATATATATATATATATATATATATATATATATATATATATATATATATATATATATATATATATATATATATCTTCTTTCGGCTGCTCCCGTTAGGGGTCGCCACAGCGGATCATCCGTCTCCATTTCACTCAATCCTCCACATCTTCCATTGACACTCCAACCACCCGCATGTCCGCCCTCACCGCATCCATGAAACTCTTCTTTGGCCTTCCTCATCTCCTCTTACCTGGCGGCTCCATCCTCAGCATCCTTCTCCCAATATACTCTACTTCCCTCCTGTGCACATGTCCAAACCATCTCAATCTCGCCTCTCTCACTTTGTCTCCAAACCGTCCTACCTGTGCTGTCCCTCTAATATACTCATTCCTTATCCTGTCCATCCTCATCACTCCCAACGAGAATTGCAGCATCTTTATCTCTGTCACCTCCAGCTCCGCTTCCTGTCTTTTTGTCAGCGCCACCGCCTCCAAACCATACAACATCGTAAGATATAAACATATATATATATATATATATATATATATATATATATATATATATATATACATATACATATACATATACATACACACATATACACACATCTATGTCAAATAATACCCGGCGTAGTGGCGTGCGCCTGTAATCCGGCTACTCGGAGGCTTGGGTTGGAGCATCACTTGAGGACAGGAGTTCTGCGCTGGGCCGCGCTATGAGACGGTGTCGGGCAGCCCGGTATCATGGCGAAACCCAATCCTTATCCCTGTGTCGTAAGAGGCGACCAGGGTTGCGTCAGGAAGGGCATCCGGCATAAAACCTATGCCAAATCAGTATGCGGATCATAACGTATGATCCGCTGTGGCGATCCCTCACTGGAGCAGCCGAAAGACGAACAACAACATCTATGTCAAATAATAAAATTCATACTGATACATAAATATATATATATATATATATATATATATATATATATATATATATATATATATATTATAAAATTCATACCAATTAATATGTGTTTTTTTTCTCAGCGAAGAGGAACAAATCAAGTGTTTTCCAAAATAATTACAATTAAAGTAAAAAGTTTCAGGTTCATCAAGCTCATTTCATCAAATAGCATATCTTCGGGTACATTTGGAAGTGTGCAATTGGCATCCATTATTTTATCACAAGGAATAATTTGTTCTGTTAACAAAATAGATGGCACACGTTTTTGAAAGGTATACTCCCTTCGTTGCTCATCCATTATTGAAACAGCACTCTGGCCCATTATATATGCCCATAGTAAAACTGAATAACACGATGTAAAATCCTTGTAAACTCATCCAAAAAGTTGGACCAATCCACATCTTATTAAAGTCACAGTTATATTGAGGTCACAAATTTGAAACGTCCTTGTTACATGTTCCTGTATCACTCATGCATTCCCGGCGAGATGTTGCTGCCAGCCCATTCAAGAGCCATCAAAGTTCAGAACAGATTTTATATTCACTGCTGATCTTTGTGTACATGGATTTTCCTTTTGGATATGCACCACGCACCACTAGTAGGCCATTGTAGCTTTCCAACAAGACAGATCGTACATTGTCCCCATTTTATGGTGATCGAGCAACCCACTGCTGAAAGCCAACTCGACATCTGCAAGATAAATTCGTGGCAAAGAGGAAAAATTAAGGAACATTTGGCTGGCGTTATAATTTCTCATCATCTGTGCAAATCACTTGCACTAAGTGCTCATTAATAACAGCTGTAGGACAAGGAAGCACTCTAAATGACAGATGCAGTGCACAATCAAACTCATGCTGGCCTTCTTCTGTGTCTCATGACGGTAAGACAACAGGTGAGCTTTCTCCGGTGATGTCGATACCGACCAAGTCTCATCAGAAAATATAGTCTCTCTGGCTCAACTCGTAAAAACAGTTACAGCCTAATGGCCTAAGTGCTTTCCGCAGAGAAGGTTCAAAATTAATTTCCTGTGTTCATTTGTCAATTGCTGCAATGTTCTTTTACTTAATGTAATCTTAAACAAAAGTAAATCCATGAGCCAAAGTAGTTGCTGATTAAAAGCGATCTTAACCAGCTCTTTCCTTGCTTTGAGACAAACCAGCAAGACAAGAAAATATCTAATGTTTGCACGATGATTGTGGTCAAGAACTTATTCCTTAAAACATCATGGTACATGTGCTTCACATCATTTTGTGGACAATAATATTACATTGGCTGCTACCAGGTAATTGTTCATACCTCTATACCCCTGCGCCTCTCCTCTCATGTTCAGAATAAGCTGGTGAATGCTTTGAGCCCAGCCAGGGCTTCGGCTTTGTGGTACGTAGTGACTCAGGAAACAGCACAATTATTACCTCGGCCACCGAAGGTGAAGGAGGTTATGTTTTCACCCCTCTCTGTCTACGTTTGTTGGGTCGCCGAGATAGGTGACCCTTATTGTGAGTAATTCTGTCTGTTTGTTTGGATGTTTGTTCGTTTGTCATCAGCATAATTGGTAGTAAACGTGGCCGATTTTGACCAAACTTGGGTGGTAGGTACATCTTATGACCAAGTGCTTTGGAAATTGTGATGGTTGCTACGGACGCTTTGGTTCCCTAGCAACAGCTGAAAAACCTTCAAAATCAGTACCGTTCACGTGAAATCAATTCCGAAAGCCATTATCCCACGTAGGCTTATGAAATTTGGCATGCATCATCTACAGGTGATGCTCTCCCAAATATATTCCGGTTTTTGTGATATATGGAATAGTTTACCTGCAGCGCCCCCTACAAATGGGGTATGCCAGAAAATTGGCGAAAATTGAAGGCCCCTTAGCGACCAGGTGAGTGCATCGATCTGAATGAAACTTTGCAGATTCATAGCATGCAATGAGTACTACAACTTTGCCTCAGGACATATTGACCGATATTGCTTAGGTCAGGTGTCGAAGGGCAAAAATCGATAATATGCAAGAGCTGGAGGTGCCTTTGCGCCAAATGCTACTCCTCCTGGGGTTATGGTCAGATGGTCATGAAAATTCACACTAATCATCTGGAGTACATTGTGCACAAACGCTCAAGCCGGATTTTCGATTTATATCTTTGTTGACCCACAGCACCCCCTCGAACTTTGGGGATTTCCGATATCAAACCGCATTTTCAGTACTTTTCATTCAAATTGATACCGAGTAGTTATCAGTAGATGGAACTCGATGAGATTTGGTATGCATAATCTTAAGGTGATTCCCCATCTGCTATATGACATCCATTTTGCTCTATATCTTATAGTTTCCAAATGGTAGCCCTCTCAACTTGGGTGTCCGAGGGCCATTGAACATTCCCGCTGAAAATTCAAAGTACATTAGCTCCAAGACAGTTGAACCAAATCGAATGAATCTTGACATGATTATAGACGGTAATGAGTACTACAACTTTGCTCATTTGCATAATGACCTATCTTGAGTAGGTCAGGGGTCAAAGGTCAATAAGTGCATTTTTGGGGGCAAAATTACGATTCAAGGCACCCTTGCTCCTACACGGATTAACTGATACGAATGAAAGTTCATAGGTACAGAGTACTCAATGGGTACTACAACTTTGCTTCAGGACATATTGACCTATCTCGGATAAGTCAGGGGTCAAAGGTCAATGAGTGCATTTTTGGGGCGAAATTACCATTCAAGGCAACCTTGCTCCTACACCGATTAACTGATACGAATGAAAGTTCATAGGTACAGAGTACTCAATGGGTACTACAACTTTGCTTCAGGACATATTGACCTATCTCGGATAAGTCAGGGGTCAAAGGTCAATGAGTGCATTGTTCGGGCAAAATGACCATTCAAAGCCCCCTTGCTCATACACGGGTTAACCGATTCAATTGCATTTTCGTAAGTACTTAGTACTAGATTAACGCAGATCAGGGGTCAAAGGTCATCGGATGCTCGGCGACCCATGGCCACCTACCGGCTTGTCTGTTTGTTTGTCTGTCTGTGTGCAGGATATCTCAAAAAGCTGTGGACGGATCCGGGCGAAATTTGGTGGGCAGGTTGGGTGTGTGACATGGACAAACTGATTAGATTTTGGTGAAGATCTGAATCCGGCTCAGAGAATTTTTTCAGTAATTATTCACCATTGAGAGACCAAAAAAGGTAGACAGCACAATATCTCAAAAAGCTGGGGATGGATTCGAATGAAACTTGGTGGATAAGTTAGGTGGATATATATATATATGTATATATATATATATATATATATATATATATATATATATATATATATATATATATATATATATATATATATATATATATATATATATATATATATATATATATATATATATATATATATATATAATTTCTGTTAACGCCTGCGCGTAATTTGACGTATCTCCTCCAAAACTGCCGGACGGATTGTCGCCACTTTCGGCATGCGGGTGATCTGTGGTCTCATGAACAGCATGGGCGATGTGAGATCACGCCAGACAGACAGGTTTGGGAATTTTGGGCGATTTTCTAATTTTTACATTCGTTTTCATGGAGACGTGTGAAGTCACCGCTGAGAGGCATAATTCCGTCATGACATCATCAGTCATTCGCTGACGTCATTAAGTCTGTCGTCGACAGACTGTCACCACCGAGAGGCATAATGCCATCCTCAAAAACAGCGTCTGCAATGTAGAACCCGCTTCTGCACATGCTGACTTCCTCAGAAGGTGAATTTGACACAAAAAATGCAACAAGAAACATTGTATTTGAAGTAAAGATTTATTTTTAAAAATATATTATATCCGTTAATGTCTGCGCGTATTTTGACGTTTCTCCTCCAAAACCGCTGTCAGGAATGTGCTCATTTCCCATATACTGGGGTTTCTTAATGTGATGAAGACGATGCACTAAATTTCTCAGCTGGAATTGGATGACAACGCGGCTTCAACAAGAATTTCAACCGATCGACGGCCGCATTTATTCCTGTTTAGTCGCCATCGCTGAACTGCTGTCCGGTAAGTGCTGCCGTCTATCCAAAAAATATGAACTTGAGTAAGGGAGTACTCATTGGATCAAACACTGAACAAAAACACAACTGATAATAAATAGTATAGCTCAGAACATCAGCAATGGTTGTCATGTTTTAAAAATCAGTGTGGAAGGAGGGGAATGATGAGCGCCAGACCTCTGCCAACATGATGTACCCCGATTGGCTCTTTCCCGTACTGAACACGCACTATTAGACTGTCAATTTGTGTCTGGAATCCACCGTACATATTAAAAACACCCGAAAATAAGTTGCAATAGGCCAACGTCCAGATAACATCAAAGGCTATAATCTGAAGGTAGGGGGAACCAGGGAACGGGTATGAGGTCATCCCTTCATTGCCCGGATTCTCTTCTTTTCTTTGTTCTTCGAAAGCGTGGTGGCCAACAATAGATTCTGTACCTTGAATGCGTGCATGTTAACTGTTCAAATTTAAGAGGTGTTAGATTGTCAGATGCACCCAAACAATTGCCGTTCATTACATTAATTGTCAATATCAACCGCCATCGTTACCTGTATTGTGTCTTGCATGTGTGATCTTCAAATTAAAGCATCCAAGCGGTGTTCGATCATCGGATGTGCGCCAAAAAGTGCCGTTCATTGAAATTTGCATTTTTATTCTCGGTCACCCTCCACTGCTCCTGTTCAGTCTAGGGCTAGGCCTATATCATGTTAAACTTTCCCCATCAGACGCCAACCTTCCAGTCACACTGCAGAGGATGCAAAATCCAGTCAGACTCGCATACTCGACCATAAACAAATCCCAGGGACAAACATTTGACAAACTCGGAATATACCTCCCAGCCTCTGTGTTCTCCCATGGCCAACTATATGTTGCATTTTCACGTGCAAGAGGTTACTCCTATATATCTATCAAAGTGGACAATAATTCCTCACAAGGACTATTCAGCAACAAGACACTCACCCAAAATGTCATCTACAGGGAGGTCCTTTAGAAAACTAAGGACAGGTAACCATAG
This sequence comes from Eptatretus burgeri, assembly GCF_056783735.1. Lineage (NCBI taxonomy): Eukaryota > Metazoa > Chordata > Myxini > Myxiniformes > Myxinidae > Eptatretus > Eptatretus burgeri. The sequence continues at coordinate 31,086,497 of NC_140978.1, read as the reverse complement.
TGCATCACATCCCTCATGACACCCTCCCCAGCTTCCCACAACATCAACTATTATGCCTCATCCACCTTTTGCCACCCATTCAACTCCGTGCGGAGCATGGGTATATGCTAGTATATATATATATATATATATATATATATATATATATATATATATATATATATATATATATATATATATATATATATATATATATATATATATATACATATATCATGGACAAGTCACCATCACCAGGATAGAGCATGGACAAGTCACCATCACCAAAACCAACCACCAACTATTTTTGAGGACACCATCGGCCAAACGGTCAACAGAGGCCAAATATTTCTGAAATTGTCAATTTTCATCTGACATGAAATTTGAACAGAATTTTCAGATCATCCCACTGAATTCAACCACCAATTATTTTTGACGTCAACATCAGCCAAAAGATCAATATAGGCCGAATTTCTAAAACTGTCAATTTTCATCCGATTCACTTGAAATTTGAACAGCATTTTTACGTCTTTTCACTCAATTCAACCACAATTATTTTTAAAGTCAACATAGGTCGGATTTCGAAAATTTTCAGTTTTCATCCGAATGACTTGAAATTTGAAGAATCATAAAAATGACCATCATGTGCAATGTGGTCTGACAGCCAGATTGGATCTCAGGAAAAGTCTTTGAAAATTTTCGTAGGACAAACCGCTTAACCAATCAATGCAAAATTTAACTAATTGATCAACTCCCCATGGAAAATATGGTTTGATAAAGATGACTTCATCGGTCACGTGGTCTGGCAGCCATATTGTATCAAAGAAAAAAACCTTAAAAAAAACAAAAAAGTTGGCTCGCACCATGTCCTTCTCAAGATCACGTGGGGTATGTATTATATGAATACCATCAAATTTTCATTAATGGATTGCTGATCTGAGAAGCTCTTAACTTCAATAAAGTTCTTTCAGGTTTGTAGATCTTGTTAAAGTGGTATTAATGCTGATATGATTGGTGTTGGCTTAATGATTACCCAGACAAAACTAGCATTCCTTTCCTGCAGTAATTCTCTGCAGACTACGACAGTAGGACCTATTACCAACTCCACTATATGAGAGTACTATTTTCACATACTATAGTTCTAACTGGAGAATTTTTGCCTGGGTACAGTGTGGGACTGTGATCCTGGGGCCTGAGTTCAAATCCCGCTTTGTCGTTGAATTAATACGAGGTGGGGTTGACTCAGCCTGTCATCCTTCCGAGCTTGGCAAAATGAGTACCATCTTTCTGAGATGATTGAGCCATTCGAATATCCTGCATCAGAGTGGCGATCCATCCATGATTGTGCCCAAATGCCCAGGAGACTGCTTCGGCAGCACCGTCGCTCTGTACAGAGTATGATATCAATGGATGGATTAATACTGATGACCATTCCGTAGGGCCCTTCACTGTGTCCTGTGCTGTAACCACCCACAGCATCACAGTAATATCACCCTGAACCTCACAGACAACCACTTTCTGGTGGAAACTTTTTCAAACTAATGTGACCTTTAAAAACCACTCATTCCAGCCACTGTGGCTTAATGGTTAGAGCATCTGTTCTGAGTCTCGGAGTTCATCAGGTCGATCCCCGCCCAATTCTCAGACATTAAAAATGGTACGTCTCTGCTGCTTCCTTGCTTGACGCTCAGCGGTTAAAAAAGGATAGAGCATGGACAAACAACCAGATGTTGGCAACCATTGCACAGACTTGATGGGCCTAAAGGCCTCCTCCTGCATTAGAGTTCCTTGGAAGGGAACTCATATCGATAATATTCCTTTTGGGTATGCCTGGTGTTGGCTTAATGGTGAGGGTGGCAGGCTTTTGATCCAAGGGTCCTGAGTTCAAATCCTGCTCAGCTGTTGAATTAATACCAGGTAAGGTTAACTTGACCTGTCATCCTTCCGAGGTCGACAAAATGAGTGCCAGCATGCTGGTATACTGTGTCGGAGTGGCAAGCCGTCCAGGATTGCTCATAGCCAAGAAGACTGCTTAGGCAGCACCATTGCCCTGCACAGAGTATGGTCCCAATCTCCTCCTCCTCCTCTTTTTGGGTGGTAGTTCATAGTAATGACTCAGTTGAAATGTCTCTCCTTAGTGATTTTCTGCCGCATCTTTCTGCCCACAACTCATTATTATTATTATTATTATTATTATTATTATTATTATTATTATTATGACTATCATTTCGTGTGCAACCTGTGGCTGCTGATTGCATCATTGCTGGGAGGGCATTTGTGCCGCTTGATGCAGTGCTCCCTGTTTCCAGTAAGCTGGTGGTCATTTTTGCAGACCTTGAAAGGACGACAGGCTGAGTCATCCCACCCGGTATAATTTAACAGTATGCCAGAGGTGCAAACTCAATACTCTAAGATCTTAAGCCAGCCGTATTAAACATTAAGACAACACCAGGAACACAACTCCATAAAAACCACCTTTATATGTTTTCTTCATTCAATTCCTGCAAGTGTAGCTTCCATGAAAGATAGCTTGGTTAAGCAATTTGGAAAAGCACAAAAATGGTTCTGTGGTGGTTCTGTGAAAGTTTTTCAATCTGCAAGCTATTTTTTTTTTCCAAGACTGTCTTTGACTGCTCTATCAGGCTGCTCTCTCTCCCTCCTCCATGTTCCCTCTTCATACATATTTCTGTCTTTTGCTTACATCAACTTTCCCTCATGCGAATTCCTGCAGTCGGTTTATTAAAATAATATTCGCATGTTCCAAAATAGCTGCTTTTAAGCCAGCTGATGAATCTTTTGAGCAGAAACAGTGCTGGCAAACAGTGATGAAAGCTTGTTAAAATTCACGTGATCAGAGCAGGTTGCCCCTTTTGAGTGGCCATTCATGGTAATTCTGTCATACAGATCAAATATCTCTGATATAGCCTCGACTTATGATGCACCTCATCAATGCCACCTTGAACCTCGACTTCACAGTTCCTTCACCCCCGAGGTGTAGGGGCGGTGGGGGGTGGGGAGGGGGAGCACCTCTTACATTTTCACAAAATGACCTCATCAGACACCATGCATTTAATAATGACACAAATTCGGCAAAATTTGACTCCTCCTTCCCAAAACACACATCTTTACACACACTCTGACGTCTCTCCGTGCATATGTAATGAGAGAATGGACTTTGGGATGCTGCAATCTTCCATCCAAAGATCCAATGGATGTGATCCATCCATCGGTGTCTGCAATACTGGAGAACGGTGTAGATAGTGTACATCTGGGAACTGCAGGATCTAGGAATTTGGAACTTTATCCTTCCAGGTGATGCCGAAGATTTACCTGAGGCCATAGAGGTCGAAGGCATTAAGACACTTTTCTTGTTTGGCACACGTTGTCCAGCATTCACAGTGATAGAGCAAAATCCTTAGTACACAGGCCCAGTACACATACATTTATTGGCAATGCCAGGTGTTTATTCCTCACGATGATCGTGGGATCGTGGAACATATTTGAGACGAGGTTGCAAAAAGAGTCCACTGTGTGAAGCAGGTTGCTGTTGATGTAGATCTGTGGCGGTTAGGCAGAACGTTGTGTCAGGATAACTGTTTTCTTGATGCTTATTACCACACCAATATCCATGGAGGTATCAGATAATTTTGTGCAGAGCTGTTTAGAACAGAAGCAGAATGACTAACTGGGCCATCATCATCAACAAACAAAAGTTCATGGATAGAAAGTTGTCGGACCTTGGCTTTGTCTCTGATGCAAGGTAGGTTTAAAAGGCCACCATTGGTTCAGGATTCAATCAGTACACCAGAAGGGTTGTAACCAAAGGCAGAGCAAAGGAAATGCCAAACTCGTTTGGGACAAGCACACAGCCTTGCTTAACACCAGTTCAATAAATTAGGAAAGGTTGTTGAAGATTCTCCACCAAGCTGAAGTGATGCTTCCACACCATCACGGAATCCTCCAATGAGATGAAGAAGAATGGGCCAATCTTAAGGCCCGGTCACACCTTGACGTTTTAGCCAGCGATGGCAACGTGTTAAAATGTATGTAAAACGCTGGCTTACGTTGAACTTTTGATGTTTTTTATTAAAGATTCGGACGTATTCATAGCGACTTGGTCTTATGTATAACGCATTGGTAACAACACAGAACGTTTCGTTGTGTTATAGATAACTTATACCAACGAATGCTGAACCTGTTGTCGGCCTTCACAACCGATGCCCAACGATAGTCTAACTTAGGCATAGCGCGTTGCACGCATCGCCGACGATGTCGTGACGTAGCCTATTAAAAGGCTGACGCACAACGATTCAAATCATAACTGCCGTAGAAATGGAAGGGTCAACATCGCGGTCACACCTTGGCGATCTTGCCAGCGTATGCCGACGTAACAAAAAGTGTGTCTAAAACGTTGGGGCACGTCGAATACGGTATGGGTAAATTTGGTATGCGCGAGTAGAACGCTAAATACGCTATCATACGTCGTAGTAAGTAGAGTAAGTCAAGAAATTTTAAACATGTTCAAAATTTTACGACGTACTCGGCGTATGACACACGTTCCGCATGCGATGGGGATAAGTTTTACACACGATATGTGGACGCTTACACACGTCCACAAAGGCTACTTATAAGCTACTCATAAGTCGAAACACGTCGCGGTAATGTCTTTTTCACGCGAAACTTATTTCTAACTTATGTTTGACGTGCTTTGAACCAATTCTTTACGTAGTCCCAACACACATCGACGTATGTAGACGTATTCCAATGACGTCTTCCGGTCGACAAAAAAATAAATAAATGAAGGTGTTTCTAGGTTACAACTGCCATATAAAGACGTGTTCCCAGCGGTTTTGGGAATTGGTATATAAATATGCTGCTCATAAAAGGGAACCCAACAGTGTTTTGGAGTTTCTTTTTGAGTCGATGTCCATGTCAGCAGTATCAGTATCAATATCAGTATCAGTATTAGTATTAGTATTAGTATTAGTAGTAGTTTGTTCATGTTGGCAGTAGTAGGTGGGTGTGAGGGGGAGGGTGTGGGTTATGATGGATCCTCCTTGCGTCCGCGTGTCCACGGGTAGGTTCATAGGCTGCCACTCAACGACTTAAATGGCTGCATCTCCACTATTGAAAGTAGACGCTTGCGCTCAACAATTGGATTTTTTTTTTACACTCAACGACTTTTAAACGGTACCACTCAGCTATTTTCATTGTTTACAATGAACGATTTAAATTGCTGTCACTCGCCTTTGTTTTTTGACGCCGAGGTTTTGAAATTTGAAGCGTTTCTTCTGAACGTGTTAAAACGCTCAAACTCGACTATTTTAAATAGACGCTGCCGATGGACAATTGGAATCATAGCCAAGCTCGACATCGAAGTGTGAACATCCTCGTCATGCCGAAGAAAAGTTTGAAGAATGCTGCAAATAAGTGTCCTGGCTGTGGCCGTGGACGCTGACGCAAGGACGATCCATTATACCGACGTCTTTCAGCCTATGAGTAACGTAAAAGTAACATCTGTCGATGTGTGGCAACGATCGCGTAACGTGCCAACAACATGTTAATCATAGGTTAGAAATAAGTTTCGGGTACGCTAAACATTACCTCGGCGTGTCTCAACTTATGATTAACTTACACGTAGCATGTGTTGACGTCTGTCAACGATCGCAGACCGTGCATACAACTTGTGGCCAGCGTAGCGGAACGTGTGAGTCATACGCCGGCATACGTCGTGAAATTTCAAGCATGAAAAAATTTGAGGACAACCAAAACGTACAACGTTTAAAGCCAGCGTACAACGACGTATGGCAGTGTTTTTCAGCGTGCTCTCAATGTTATCAAAACTTACCCATAACGTATTCAACGTGTGCCAGCGTTTTAGAAAAAAAATTCAAAAATCGGCATACGTTGGCTAAAACGTCAAGGTGTGACCGGGCCTTTAGAAAGACCTAACAGCCAATCTTAAGGCCCGGCCACACCTTGACGTTTTAGCCAGCAATGGCAACGTATTAAAATGTATGTAAAACGCTGGCTTACGTTGAACTTTTGATGTTTTTTTTTTTAAGATTCGGACGTATTCATAGCGACTTGGTCTTATGTATAACGCATTGGTAACGGACACAGAACGTTTCGTTGTGTTATAGATAACTTATACCAACGAATGCTGAACCTGTTGTCGGCCTACACAACCGATGCCCAACGATAGTCTAACTTAGGCATAGCGCGTTGCAGTTTATCGCCGACGATGTCGTGACGTAGCCTATTAAAAGGCTGACGCACAACGATTCGAATCATAACTGCCGTAGAAATGGAAGTGTCAACATCGCGGTCACACCTTGGCGATCTTGCCAGCGTATGCCGACCCAAGAAAAATGTGTCTAAAACGTTGGGGCATGACAAATACGGAATGGGTAAGTTTGGTATGCGCGAGTAGAACGCTAAATACGCTATCATACGTCGTAGTAAGTAGAGTACGTCAAGAAATTTTAAACATGTTCAAAATTTTACGACGTACTCGGCGTATGACACACGTTCCGCATGCGATGGGGATAAGTTTTACACACGATATGTGGACGCTTACACACGTCCACAAAGGCTACTTATAAGCTACTCATAAGTCGAAACACGTCGCGGTAATGTCTTTTTTATGTGAAACTTATTTCTAACTTATGTTTGACGTGCTTTGAACCAATTCTTTACGTAGTCCCAACACACATCGACGTATGTAGACGTATTCCAATGACGTCTTCCGGTCGACAAAAAAAAAAAATGAACGTGTTTCTAGCTTACAACTGCCATATAAAGACGTGTTCCCAGCGGTTTTGGGAATTGGTATATAAAAATGCTGCTCATAAAAGGCGAACCCAACAGTGTTTTAGAGTTCCTTTTTGAGTTGATGTCCATGTCAGCAGTAACAGTATCAGTATCAGTATCAGTATCAGTATTAGTATTAGTATTAGTAGTAGTTTGTTCATGTTGGCAGTAATAGGTGAGTGTGAGGGGGAGGGTGTGGTTTATGATGGATCGTCCTTGGCTTTAACGATTTAACGATTTAAATGATAAACTCAACGATTTAAATGGCTGCATCTCCACTATTGAAAGTAGACGCTTGCGCTCAACAATTGGATTTTTTTTTTACACTCAACGACTTTTAAACGGTACCACCCAGCTATTTTCATTGTTTACAATGAACGATTTAAATTGCTGTCACTCGCCTTTGTTTTTTGACGCCGAGGTTTTGAAATTTGAAGCGTTTCTTCTGAACGTGTTAAAACGCTCAAACTCGACTATTTTAAATAGACGCTGCCGATGGACAATTGGAATCATAGCCAAGCTCAACATCGAAGTGTGAACATCCTCGTCATGCCGAAGAAAAGTTTGAAGAATGCTGCAAATAAGTGTCCTGGCCGTGGCCGTGGACGCTGACGCAAGGACGATCCATTATACCGACGTCTTTCAGCCTATGAGTAACGTAAAAGTAACGTCTGTCGACGTGTGGCAACGATCGCGTAACGTGCCAACAACATGTTAATCATAGGTTAGAAATAAGTTTCGGGTACGCTAAACATTACCTCGGCGTGTCTCAACTTATGATTAACTTACACGTAGCATGTGTTGACGTCTGTCAACGATCGCAGACAGTGCATACAACTTGTGGCCAGCGTAGCGGAACGTGTGAGTCATACGCCGGCATACGTCGTGAAATTTCAAGCATGAAAAAATTTGAGGACAACCAAAAAGTACAACGTTTAAAGCCAGCGTACAACGACGTATGGCAGTGTTTTTCAGCATGCTCTCAATGTTATCAAAACTTACCCATAACGTATTCAACGTGTGCCAGCGTTTTAGAAAAAAAATTCAAAAATCGGCATACGTTGGCTAAAACGTCAAGGTGTGACCGGGCCTTTAGAAAGACCTAACAGCCAATCTTAAGGCCCGGCCACACCTTGACGTTTTAGCCAGCAATGGCAACGTATTAAAATGTATGTAAAACGCTGGCTTACGTTGAACTTTTGATGTTTTTTTTTTAAGATTCGGACGTATTCATAGCGACTTGGTCTTATGTATAACGCATTGGTAACGGACACAGAACGTTTCGTTGTGTTATAGATAACTTATACCAACGAATGCTGAACCTGTTGTCGGCCTACACAACCGATGCCCAACGATAGTCTAACTCAGGCATAGTGCGTTGCACGCATCGCCGACGATGTCGTGACGTAGCCTATTAAAAGGCTGACGCACAACGATTCGAATCATAACTGCCGTAGAAATGGAAGTGTCAACATCGCGGTCACACCTTGGCGATCTTGCCAGCGTATGCCGACCCAAGAAAAATGTGTCTAAAACGTTGGGGCACGACAAATACGGAATGGGTAAGTTTGGTATGCGCGAGTAGAACGCTAAATACGCTATCATACGTCGTAGTAAGTAGAGTACGTCAAGAAATTTTAAACATGTTCAAAATTTTACGACGTACTCGGCGTATGACACACGTTCCGCATGCGATGGGGATAAGTTTTACACACGATATGTGGACGCTTACACACGTCCACAAAGGCTACTTATAAGCTACTCATAAGTCGAAACACGTCGCGGTAATGTCTTTTTTACGCGAAACTTATTTCTAACTTATGTTTGACGTGCTTTGAACCAATTCTTTACGTAGTCCCAACACACATCGACGTATGTAGACGTATTCCAATGACATATTCCGGTCGACAAAAAAAAAAAATTAACGTGTTTCTAGCTTACAACTGCCATATAAAGACGTGTTCCCAGCGGTTTTGGGAATTGGTATATAAAAATGCTGCTCATAAAAGGGGAACCCAACAGTGTTTTCGAGTTCCTTTTTGAGTCGATGTCCATGTCAGCAGTAACAGTATCAGTATTAGTATTAGTAGTAGTTTGTTCATGTTGGCAGTAGTAGGTGAGTGTGAGGGGGAGGGTGTGGGTTATGATGGATCGTCCTTGGCTTTAACGATTTAACGATTTAAATGATAAACTCAACGATTTAAATGGCTGCATCTCCACTATTGAAAGTAGACGCTTGCGCTCAACAATTGGATATTTTTTTACACTCAACGACTTTTAAACGGTACCACTCAGCCATTTTCATTGTTTACAATGTACGATTTAAATTGCTGTCACTCGCCTTTGTTTTTTGACGCTGGCGCTCGGAAATTTTAATCGTTTCTATTGAACGTGCTAAATCGCTCAAACCCCACTATTGAAAGTAGACGCTGCCGATGGACAATTGGAATCATAGCCAAGCTCGACATCGAAGTGTGAACATCCTCGTCATGCCGAAGAAAAGTTTGAAGAATGCTGCAAATAAGTGTCCTGGCCGTGGCCGTGGCCGTGGATGCTGACGCAAGGACGATCCATTATACCGACGTCTTTCAGCCTATGAGTAACTTAAAAGTAGCGTCTGTCGATGTGTGGCAACGATCGCGTAACATGCCAACAACACGTTAATCATAGGTTATAAATAAGTTTCGGGTACGCTAAACATTACCTTGGTGTGTCTCAACTTATGATTAACTTACAAGTAGCATGTGTTGACGTCTGTCAACGATCGCAGACCGTGCATACAACTTGTGGCCAGCGTAGCGGAACGTGTGAGTCATACGCCGGCATACGTCGTGAAATTTCAAGCATGAAAAAATTTGAGGACAACCAAAAAGTACAACGTTTAAAGCCAGCGTACAACGACATATGGCAGTGTTTTTCAGCATGCTCTCAATGTTATCAAAACTTACCCATAACATATTCAACGTGTGCCAGCGTTTTAGAAAAAAAATTCAAAAATCGGCATACGTTGGCTAAAACGTCAAGGTGTGACCGGGCCTTTAGAAAGAATGTTGAAAAATCCACTTCTACTAACCATATCAAATCAAACTCTTTGTGGGAAATCCTCATTACCTCTTTGCTAATGACTCCACACTCTGTCATGACATCCCTCATCCTTCTGACAGACAAGCAGCAGCTTCTTCCCTCTCCTCAGACCTTGACAAAAATCAAAAACTGGTCAAACACTTGGAACATGTCTTTCAATCCTGAGAAAGCTCTATATATCCCTCTCTCCCTCCCTCTCTCCCTCCTCCACCCCCCCCAAAAGGACCATTCTGCAAACCCTCCCATCTACTTTCTCAACAACCGACTCAAGGAAGTTTTGTCACTCAAACTGTTGGGTCTCACTCTCAGCCATGATCTCTTTTGGGAAAGCCACATTTCAAAGTTGGCCTCCAAAGCCAGACGCCGGCAGGGCACCCTCCATCGTGCAAAGTCCTTTCTTGGCACACCTGAGCTCCCATGCATCTACAAGGCTTCCATCTGCAGCTTGCTGGAGTCCTGCTCGCACCTCTGGGCTGGCTCATCTGCCTCACATCTTGCTCAGCTTGACGCCAAGGAAACCAAGTCTTTCAAGATCATTGGAATCTCTCGTGATGAAACTGATTCTATGGGCCTATCACTTCACCATTGCCAACAGGTCGGTGGTCTCTCCGTCTGCTTCCTCCCCATTTCTGGTTGAGCATCCTCTGCCATCCCCAATGCTCTGCCCCCCCCCCCAAAGTATCTGCAAGATACACGTGGTCCACTAGCAACCCACTCTTCATGAAATTGCCTAAATCCAGAACCAATGCTCACCTCCACTCATTTATTCCTCTCTTTTCCTGCCTGTAGAACCACCTTCCACACTCTCTTCAATCTCACTCTTCTCTCCCAGTCTTCAAGGCAGCTGTTCACCACCATCTCAAGTCATCTCCCCATCCAAAACCATGATATTTTCTATTCCCATTAAACCACCCCCACCCCTGCCAAAATTTTGCTTTTGTATCCATCTTGTCCACCCCTTGCGTTCTCCCCTAACCCTCATCATTTGTTCATCTCCATCTGACTTCTCCCTCCGCCCTGCTATTGGCATTTCCCCTTTCTCCTGCTGTTCCCTTATGATGATGAATCCTTGTCTGTTCTGTGTTCTAGCTCTTCCATGAGCCAAGACCATGCAAAAAAAAAGAAAGGAAAAAAAACAAGCCTTTTGCAGATCAATGAAGGAAACATGAATCTGAGATGTTTGTTGTTCCCTACATATATCCTGCAGCTGTCTCAATGGGAAAAACCATGTCGCTGGTGAAGCGTCCGACTTGAAAACCACATTGATTCTCAGGGTAGACACACTATGCAACAGTGACAAGACAAGGAAGGAGAACGCGAGCTCGAACCTTCACAGCAACACAAAGCATGAGAGATATTCCTCGGTAGTTGTTGTAATCAGTTCTATCAACTTTGTTGTTAGTCTCGGCCTGAAGGGGTTGCAAGACTCTTGTAATGCCCTTGTCTGACTATGTGTCTGTGTGTCCACATCTACATATTTTTGCTTTAATTATAATTATTTTTGCTCTGTAATCGCTTGTCCGATCGATCTGAAACTTTAAAAATAGGAGGGACTCCCCATGGAGAATATTTTATTGATAACTCTGTCATCGGTCACATGGTATGGCAGCCATTTTGGATAAAGGGAAAATTTGGATATCACCGAAACCACTCATCAAAAAAATAGAAACTTGGCATATGTCGTAAACTCCCCATGGGGTACATAGGGTAATAACAATTATGTCATCGGTGAAGTGGTATTCCGGCCATTATTGGTTGAATCAAAATCCTTATCCAAAAAATCTGAAACTTCATCTTACTGTAATTCACCATCTGTCCGTCTGTCTGTTCCCAGGTACCGCAAAAACGGCTGAACCGATCGCAACCATTTTTTGGGTGTGTAATCCTGGGACCCCTTGGAGTAAAATAGGCATAAATATAATAACATGACCCCCTTGATGGCTCCCATCGGGAGAGGGTGCTTCTAGTATATATGATCTACGACCCAATGTGAGTGAATGATTAAATTTATGATATCGTCAGTCATAGGGTCTGGCAGCAGCTACATTGGATCGAAAAGAAAAAACAATTTTCTTCTCCAGAACCATTAAATGGATTGATACACATCTTCATACATATGATTCACCATGGGAAATATAGTTTGAATTTTTTTCATGTTCATCTTCATTGAGGCAAATTAGCCTTAATGTGCACAAAAGGTTCTCGTTAAATATCTTAATATAATCAATCAATAATCAAGAAAGCTACAGATAATGGCAATGTGTGTGACATAATGAGGTACATCGATTATATATTTATTTATTCGTAAGCAGCCTATGGCTGCTTGGCTCGGGTTGGGTAAATATGATTGAAATTTTGTGCATAGCATTATCTACGGCCGTTTTCCATGCTGAATGCGAACGAATTTTTTATACCTCCGATGACCTTTGACATCATTCTGTCATTGATCTGCCAAAATGACCTCATACTGTCAAAATGGCGACCAAAAATTCACCTTTTTCATGTTTTCCTTCTCTAATGTGACTAATAAGGCTTGTAATACATCATTTCATATGTTTTTCAGGTCAAGGAATATGCTAATCACATTTTCAAATTGATTGGATGTTGCTTAGGACCGAAATCAAGTAATTTATGGCCGAAAATGTGATTCAAAATGATTTTTGACAAAAACTATCCTGATTATGAATATTTTAATTATCCATTTTGTCTTTCCAGATTCGGATGCTAACCAAACTGTTTACTAAACACAATAAAAATCAATGTCGAAACACCAAACACACCAAACACCAAAAATAAATGTCCAAAAATAACCAAACACACAATTAATGTCAGAACTGCTCGCAAGACTATCAATGAAAAGCTCATGGTGTGTGTAGTTCAGTGTCTCTCTGAATTCAAAGTGAGTCAAAATGACATAGCTGGCATTATTATTTGTACTGCCAATATGGTCTTCGATCAAGACTGGTACTTGTCATCAGTAAGCAGAATCTTTTGATGATGATGAGGATAGTAGCGATGATGAAGAACACATTGTTGACTCAGCAGGACCTTCAAAGAAACGTCAACGAAAAAGTTGCAGAGACTTGAGCAACGTCTTTCCTAGCTGCAGGTGTATACAAATGTATCTGGAAGATGCAAGTTACCTCAATCTGAAAGTAGTCGCAGAACATTTACTGAATAAGGATGAGAAAGTTGTGACAGTAGGTTTGGACGATACGACCAAAGTTGGAGGGCAGAAACACTATGACGTTAAGGCCGATCATATCACTGTCTCTGGCCCTGGAGAGCGAACATTTCTTACAACTGGATACACGGAAAATATCAATCATTCAGGTCAGGATGGGGCCAAGGAATACAAATTTAAACTCAATTATCTGGCTCTGCTCGCAGACTCAACTCTCGATGAAATCAAAGCAGCAATAGACTTCTGGATAAAGGACAGAGCCGCGGACTGCAGAGTACTGCTTGAGAACTTGGGTGTAGATTCAGAAAAAAATCCTGAAGTGCTCAGTGCATTTGATACTTGCTATTGATCATGGATGTGATAAGGTTTTCCGAAATCTGGAACAGAAGATTGGAGTACAGAATCTTCTGAAACTTTCTGCTGGAGAAAAGGCATTTTTCTGCCCCGGATCTAGTGTACATACACTCGGTGAAATAGCAATCGCAAAGCTTCTGAGTCCAAGTCATGCGTCTCACTCTGTGTCGGTGTATCCCCAATACATGGAATGGATGGAGCAGAACGGTATTGAACATTGTGGCTTCAAAGGGTTCACTGCGAATAGGTTCGGGAGAATAGCCGAGATCGCTAAACAGTTTCTCAAAATGAGAACATCCATCATGGAATTCTTCGATGCTGTAGTGGACATTCAATCAAATAAGCTGGTCCTTGGTGTCTCTACGTATGTCTAAAGTGCTTGGTTCGTTTTATTCTGCGAGGTGTGGGAAATATTATTGGGAAACAAGTGGGAAATATTATCATATTCCCATTGATGAAACTTTTGGGCATTGATGACAAGGATGAAAAAGACTGATACCGAGGACAGAGAAACTGGGGAGGAGTGAAGGACTTTTTTGCTAGGAAACTACCCGAACTGGCTGAAATCCGTGATAATTCAAGGAATGGGAGTGGGAAGTAACGCCTTTTGGCTGCTGTGGTCGATGAAGTCATCAATTCCATACATCGCCAACTCTCTGAAATGAAATTCTTCTCAGAAATACCAGGGGTACCTAATGCAGAAGGAACAGAGGATATGCCCTCTCCTAACTACTCGAAAATGGAACTAGCCCCCGTCACAAACTTCGGTTGTGAATCAGAATTCGCCCGTCTTGATAATCAAATAAAAGTCAGTGGAGGAACGGAATCAGTAATGTCCATGTCCAGGAAGAATATCATTGCCACGAATGGTCTTTTGGTCGACTCAGCATTCATGGAGATGACACGCGAAAAGACAAGAGAACGATTTAAATGGGCCCGTAAATCAGAACAGACTCTTGCTGTTAGAAAGCTGGAGAAAGATTTCATTTTGACTGTATGGACATCAAAAGGACTGGTCCTAAGGAAAAAGGAAGACTTGAAGAAAAAGAAAAATACGAGGCTATTGAATACTATGCAAACTTGCAAAAAGCACAAAGGAACTTTGACCCCAGACAGTCTATATTTACTGAGTACACTATCGGACAAAGAACTTCTAGCGGAAGTGACATATTTACGCTTAACTGTGGTCCCCGACATACGCCAACAAAGACATGTGAAGGATGGGGCAGGGAAATTCCACACTCAAATATTCAGTTTGACCGAGCTACACAACTCTATAAGGAATGCTATCAAACCCGATGAATCCGTGCAGGATAACATCAATGAACTTTTGTTGGCGGCACTGGTGTGATCTCGGTCTTATGTTGATATGAGAATGACAAAAACAGTTCAACTCTAGCAAAATATTGTGCTGTTTTCAAAAATTGTGTTTTAAAAATCATCAAATCGTTGCATAAGTGTCATTTTCGTATTTCCTGATCGGAAAAACCTATAAATTGATATATTACAAGCCTTATTTTCTCTCATTTGGTCAGAAATTCATTAAAATATCATTTTTTGGTCGCCATTTTGAATAAATTAAAGTTCCGGGGGTCAAAACTCATCGGAGGTAAAAAAAAATTCCAACATTTTCAGATTTAGCATCGAAAATGGCCATAGAAAATGCTATGCGAAGACACTTAACCAAAAAAAAACTTCACTATTTACCCAACCCGAGCTTGGCTGCATCATTTCTGGGGGCACAGCTGTGCCACTGTTGCAATTCCCCTGTTACCAGCATGACGGTGCTAATGTTGCCGACTGCAGAAGTATGACAAGCTGAGTCAAACCTACCTGGTGTTAATTCAACAGCCCGACAGGGGCTTGAACTCAAGACCCTACGATCGTAAGCCAAGCACCTTAATAGTAGTTAAACCAACACCAGGCCTGCGTGCATGGATGATACAGGTACAAGGGCCATAATAGCAGTGGGCCATAATAGTAGCATGTTCTGTTCATGATAATATTTTTGTTCAGAATGAGCACACGAGGAAAGACTATGTGTTCTACCGAGTGTCGTTGTCATTGTACAAAGTGATAATATTGGTGTCTTTTAGATCTGGAGTGATCGTGATATTTTGCCAATTGGATAGAATTACTTTCAGGAGGTCAACAGCAAACAAGGTGCAACCAGCTTTTGGTGATCATCAGAACAGACTGAAAAAAAATCAGACCAAACATTTTTGCAAAATTGACATCAAATAATTTTTGACTAACCATTAAAAGGGCTGCTACAAACAGTATTGGTCATTCACCTTGTGCACTGTAAAAAACAAACAACAACATGGTTTACCTGCACTACAAAAAGCCGATTCATGTACCTGCATCAGTTTGTCATGTCTCCGTCTGTACATTGCAACGCCTGAGGCAAATAGATTATCCATGGATGCTATTGCACGATTCCATATGGGAATGCACAATCATATAGGAGATCCATCATTTATGGATCAAACACCTACAAAAGATAAAAGATGAAATTACCATGATATTCTCCAATTTATTTTCGAAACAAGCTTGAGAATAAAAACATGTTAAGAACAATAGGAGAAGTTAAAAACACCTGCTTAGTAATGTACTCGGTAAAAATGAGGCTTTGATGGTGCATTGGAATTACATCTGCTCAGTCACCATGGAAGGCAATGAAGAGCATCCAGACATTTCTGCTACACTGGGATTAGAAAAACCAAATAACTGCTCAGATTGTCCGTGACATTATACTGTTCAACAAACTTGCGGTGCAAAACTATCCAGGTAGTTCCTGTGAGGCCCAATTTTGGATTGGCGCTTTGTGATAGCTTCGGGTGTAAAGGGAAGAGCTGCAGAAGGCGCAACAGGATCGCTCTGATAGTTCCATTTGGCCCAGTAATGGATGGTACACTTTGATCCAAACAACCTTGTGAGAAGCATTCATGCTGTGAGCAATCCTTCATGGCGCTTGGCCTGTCCAGGTGCTATGAGTTCAGGCCACCGGTGCCACTGTAGAAGGCTTTCTGAAGGCTGTGCCTGGACGTGGAACATCATTAAGATGTACAATTACTGGAACTTTACACGTGGAGATAATACTTTGTGGACGGAAAATGCATCAAAGTGAAAGCAAAAGCGAAAAGTTTTGAGTGATTGAGGGTTAAAGGGTCTTGACTTTTGACTGGATGCTTGGGTATTAATGGGACAATAGTATCAGAAGTTGAAATTGCTGTTCTCCACAATACTCATTAAAGCTGCAACAAATATTTCATATTCATTAACGTTTTTTTAGAAATTTTATCAGACAGCAGAATCTCAGCATTTATCCAGTTTTTACAAGGATTGGCAGTGTGGGATGGCATGGAGGACCAGGGTGTGTGTGTGTGTGTGGAGGGGGATGTATGCTCCAACGATGTTTAGATTATCTTTATAAGAGGAAGGGCAGTTGAGTCATTCATTTATTTGTATGCAACAACCGACTGCTGGTTGCATCATTTCTGGTAGTGCAGTTGTGCCGTTGATGTAGTGCCCCTTATAGGTTAGGACAGGAATTTTGAATTTGGCCTAGTTACCTGCATGTAATGGTCTACTCTTGCAAAACACCATGAAATATCTAAGCATTCAGGAGCAATCAATTCAGGAGCAAACAATACTGGCAGACAGATTCCCAACTTAATGTCGCATCTGACAAACGGCCTACTCATTGGTGCAACACCCTGCTGGGAAATATCAGCAGGTGACATTTTATAGTCGATCTGGGAATTGAACCCAAACCAGACAGCTCAATGGAGAGTACACGATCACCGAGCTATCCTGTTAACCTTTAGGCAGTTGTTAACAAAGCAAGCACAGTCTATGGTGACATGTGGTGGTAATAATGAATAAGTGAAACTACCTTATGTTGCTCTCTTGCCTGCTTAAGATCCTTTCATGCCTGACGGCATATGGAGCCTCTTGAAGATCTGGCGCCACTTCCGTCTGTCTTGGGCCCACTGAATGACAGATCACCATCCAGGTGGTTTCTATCTCCTTCAACTCCTTTTCCACGTTACTCCACCAGGTCTCTCTCGGTCGTCCAACCCTCCTTTGGCCTTCAAGCTTCCATCGTATCGCTGTTTGTATGATGTTATTTTTCCATATGCAGTGGATGCCTATAATTTCCTCCATTATGTATTCCCTTCCAGTCCTTCTTTCTACCTTCTTCTTGCTCAGTTTATATGGCCAGGAAATTTGTGAAATTATTTTGTGACTGCGATAACTGAAGGATTCGAGTTTCTGTGCAACGACTTTGGTTACTTTTGATACTTAATCAGAGCCAATTATAACTGATTTTACATTAGGCCAAAAAAAAAAATGTTGCATTGGCGTAACGGGTCACTGAAAAATAGGGTAGGTTGGTCGGGATCTTTTTTTTTTTTTTTTTTTCCTAATAAATCCCTCCCAAAATCTCCCCCGGCTCGAGTACCACCCTTTTTGTCGGCGGGTTCTGTCCGAAACACTTCCGGGTTTTTGCGATCGCGATCGCAATCAACAAGATACTTGAAAACGATAGCAAAACAACAAAAATAGCAATAAAATAGGGTCGGCAAAATTTTTCGATAGCAAAAAAACAAAAAAAAAACGTAGGGTCGGCGGAATTTTTAGGGTCGGGCGGGTTACGCCAATGCAACATTTTTTTTTTTGGCCTTACTGTCAAAAATCTGAAACCTTGTTCTTGTGTTGAAATTTTTTCATTTTTAAATGTTGTCCATCCTCATAAATGTTTTCCATCCTCATAAATATTAGTCTTGCTTTTTATTCCCCACACTTTTTGAAAAGCAACCACCCCCCCCCCCCAAAAGGGGGAATATTGTAATTGTGTGTGTCTGTCTGTCTGTCCATCTGTCTGTTTGTGTCTGTCACACTCTCTCCTCCAAAATGGTCAGATTCCCTGAAATGCAATTACGGGCACATTTTGATGAAATTTTGTGGATGCAATCAACATTGGGGGATGCATGAAATATGTAAGGATTTTTTGGAGTTGACCCCTGGTTCATGCCCCAGGGGGTGAGGACTTGGAGTCACAGGGATCAAAACAGGAAAAATATTTAAACTCAAAATTTGATATTGGGTTAATCCTAGTAGAATGTTTTGCCATCTTTAAACTTTGCTTTATGTGGGAAGTGTGGGGATTTGCGATGACATGCCATAGACTTCACTGTAGTTTACTCTTTGTGCAACATCTCATTCGTTTACCCTACGACCCCCCACCCATCCCAGCCTCCTGTTCATTGACCATAGGCCAAAGATATGTAAACTTATCGACATCTCAAACGACAAAGTCATTGCACATGACAGAATTCTTTTTTGATGCATGTAGTCTCATGCTCTCGGAAATGTTGGTGTTGATTCGCAGTCCTACTTGCATGGGCATACCCCTCAAGACTATTTGCTTTCTCGTGCATCTTCATCTTGGTGTCCAATAGCAAACAGATGTAATCTGTGATGCTTAGCTCCTCCAGATGGTCATCTTGAGCCCACTCTAATCTATATCTGGCATCTTCCCCAGGCAAAAATACAACCGTTAGAACTATACTATATGAGAGTAGTACTCTCATATACTATAGTTGGTAACAGGTCCTACTACAGTAGTCTGCAGAGAATTACTACAGAAAAGGAATGCTATAAATATAAACAAATGATCAAATGTTCTTCAAAAAATTTTGCCTGGGATATCTGTAGTCCTCCTTCATACTCAGTCCAATAGAAGTAGAAACAGTAGCAGAGAGAGCAAGCATCATGCTGTGACTTCACAATCTTGTGACTTCTTCCCATAAGTACATTTGTATCCACTGTATATGTTATTAACTATTCTGACAAACCTTCCGGGCATCCCATACGTTTATCATCTATCTCATATCACATCCTTGTTCACACTGTCAAATGCCTTTTCAAAGTCGACAGAAGTCATCACAAGACTTGAATTCCATTCATGACATTGTTCTATCCTTGTTATTTGAGTGAAAATTTGATCTCAACACCCTCCATTGCTTTTACGTCCAGCTTGCAGTTTTTTCAATAATCAATCCACAGCATTCTGCATCCTATTTAGCATTATCGGGCAGATCACCTTGCTTGCAATACACAGAAGAGTTACAACTCTCTAGTTACCACATTCATTATACAAGGTCTCTTTTCCTTAGCAGTTTAACAGTCAGTCCAACTTTGCACACTTCTGGTATTTGTCACCATATTTCACTCATTAATTTGTTTAAAACTGTGGTTGTTGTCTCAATAGTGCACTTGTACAGAGACATGACAGAAGTAAATAGACACCTTAATTTTCTTCATTACATCTGTATAAAGCAAGTTTTACTCAGTGATTTGTACAAATATTCAACTACTCATTTGCAGTTCCTGGGTGTGCAGTGCAGTTCCTGGGAAACAAGTTCCTGGGTCGTGTATATCAATTAACTATGCCTCAAACCCAGGGAGCACACGGCACTTGCGATTTTCAAAGAGGACAAATTGTTGGCCAATCGGAAGGTGTAGTCAGTCAGCATCAGATAGCTCAGAACCTTGGCATTCCACTTTCTATGGTCAATCGGGTGATTGTGCAATTCACCAGCGAAGGCAAGGAATCCACAGCTTCCCGTTCTGATCGACCTGGGCCCTCAACAAGGTGTCATCGAGCTGTCAAGCGGTCCATTGAGAAAACTCCCCATTGCAAGGCAGCAGATGTTACAGAGGAGGTCCAATTTAGCTCAAGAACTGCTGTGTGGTACCTTCATCAACTGGGATATGAAGGGAGAGCAGCAAGGAGAAAACCTCTTCTTAGACCAGCCAGCATTCAAAGGAGAAAGAAGTGGGCTGACGAGATGGCCATCAGACACTTGGAGCTTTGGCAAACTGTCATTTTTTTCAGATGAGTCCCAATTTGTTCAATTTTCTGAAAATGGACATGTTTGGGTCTGGAAACTTCCCAGTCAAGAGTTCTCTTTGAACCGATTGCAGCCAACTGTCAAATAGTGTGGTTTTTCAGTGATGGTGTGGGGAGCAATCTGGAGCGCTGGTTGGTCACAGCTTGTGGAGTGTGTTGGCAACATCAACTCTAATATATGCATTTCTATCCTTGAGGATGGACGTCTCCCTGTCTTCTTCACTGGTCAGATGGTCAAAAACAACACTCTGTTCATGGAAGATGGAGCTACATGCCTCACTGCAAAAAAGACCAAAGAATGCCAGGACAGAAATGCGATCAAGTGACTTCCATGGCCAAGTTGGTCTCCTGACATGAATCCCATTGAACACCTCTGGGCCATGTTGGATCGTGTTGTGCGGAAAAAGTCCAGGAAACCAACATCACGGGCAGAATTGCTAAAGCTTTTGCGTGACGCCTGGACAGAAATCCCACAAGAAAAAAATTCAGAACTCGTTAGTTCTATGTCTGAAGGAGTAAAAGCGTTGAAACCTGCAAATGGCAAGTCTACAAAATACTTGTGTTTGTATTAAAATGGATCAAATGTTCTTCAAATGTTAAATAAATAAATTCTAAATCATGGTGTCTATTTACTGCTGTCATGTCTCTGTACAGTTCAGCATTTATATCCTCTGTCCCTGATGCCTTTCTATATTCTTTAAAGTCTGAACGGCTTCTTTCACTTCAGCACCAGTATCTATGTGTAAATTTGTTCTTGCCATTCCTGCAATATCAATTTATTCTCCCACCATTCTTCTGTTAAGTACCTCCTTAAAGTGTTCAGCCCACCTTCCCATCTGTTCTTTCTCTGCTGTGCACAGATGTCCTTGTTTATCTTTCACCGGTTTCTGGCCCATCTTTGATCTGACGTCGACTGTCTGGTTATGTTATTATACCGTAAACAAATCCCCTTTCTCAGCTGCTGTTTGCACCTAACCCTTCCTCACAGACCTCTTCACTGCTTTGTTCTTCATCTGTATACTATTTATACAATTCCTCTCTTTTGGATAAATATTTTGCAAATTTCTCGGTTTATTGTAATTAAGTCTCCCTCCGAAAGGAAAAGGTGAGGCTTATTTATACCTGTTGTAGGGTTTGTTTCTACAATTAGTGCCCCCAATTTTTAAAGGTACCGCAGAGTTTCTTCGACTCCGAGGAGTACAAAACCACCATTTAGGTTTTTTTTCTTCCCTTTTTTTCTGCCAATATACAAGCTTCTCAGAGACAGCTGGGACATTCGGAATGAAATTTTTCATCAACAATGTGAATAAAAAGCATGCAGGGTTGGCATAGTTTTTGACCTCAAATTAATGTTTAAGTTAATGACCTAATTATAGACATTTTAACGTTTCACCAATACTCGACTAAATCCTGCGATCAGAACAAAATTGCCCTCTCTAGATAACCTAGAGTAAGGCACTAATTTACATCATACTCCTCCAAATTAAAGGTGAAGGTCAGGTGTCAGGTGGCGGTCTGAAAAAAAAATAACGTGTTGTCATCGCTCAATTTTGCCAATGGGGAATCTCAAAGACCGCTTGGCCTTCCTTCCAAGATGTTCTTGCATCATAACAGTGTACTTACAATGAAGTTGCACACCTGGTATTTAGTTCATCCTTGTCCTACTTTTTTCGGATTGTGACCTTATTAACAAAAAACACCTATTTGTTCATAACTTGAATAATTTTCCTCTGATTTTCATGATGTTGAGTTTTATGGATGGATTGAAGATGGGAACACATTTTTTTTAATGCACACTCTCTCCCTACATGTTAAAGGTCAAGGTCAATTGGTTTTCTGAAAAATATATATGGCCATCATTGGATTGTGGGGGAGGCTTGCCCTTGGTGATCTATTCGTGATCACAGATATCTGTTTTTTTTTGGTCTTCGACATGTTTCCAATTTTGAGTTGAGATCCATTTTTTACTTTTAGATGCTTTGCTTCAAATAAGTTTTCTAGCCAGTTTCAGTCACCACATCATGTGTTCTCCTTCACACTTCATAAATTACTTCAAAGCCAATCCCATTGCTTTCTTATAGAACTACAAAATATGTTCTGTATTTCTAAATTGTATTGATCCCATACTCCTTTGTCCTTAAATTTATCAATATCAAATCTCATTCCCCTTTCAGCAGGTGCTGCTGCCTTCTTTAGTTCAAGTTATAGATGTGAACCAAACAAATGGCAGTTGCTAAAGATATCAGCACACCAGTTAAACATCACCTCTGGCAGAGTCATTCTACATGTCCCTCTTGTCATGAAACGATCTATCTGGTTATCCCAATGCTTTTTGAAAAAATGGGGAGGTATTGTAATTGGCCCTGTCCATCTGTCCACACGCTATCTCCTGCTAAAAGATTGTGCAGAAATTCACTAAACCTGGTGATCATTTTGGGGCAGGGCCCAAAGGTGAAATCCCCCCCCCAAAAAATGCAATTTCGGCCATATTTTAAAACATTTTTCAATGAAACTTTGTAAATGAAATCAACATTGGGGGAAGCATGAAATAGGTAATGATTTTTTTGGATTTCACCACTGGTTCATACCCCAGGGGGTGAAGACTTTGGGTCACAGGGGTCAAAATGGGGTAAAAATGTTAAACTCAAAATCTGATAAACT